>NC_092212.1:57417176-57442550 GCF_043381705.1 Parasteatoda tepidariorum
CTTTCTCCAGATTAAAATTTATAAAAAATTATTTGCGTTCAACAATGAATCAAGATCGTTTGGCATCTCTCGCACTTATGTCTATTGAATACGACATTTTGCGTAGTTTGGAATTCGACAGCATAATACAAGATTTCGTTGAATCCAAAAATCGCAAAAAAGTAATATATTAGATCATAAGATTCTGCAAAATAATTTATTACCGAAAAATATTATATTTTTATTTGTATCTTCATAATTTTGTGCAAAATACACTTGTTGTTTTTAAAGCTAAATTATTTTGGTCAATAAATTTTTTTCTCCCAAGTTTTTCGTAGGCCCCTGAATTTCGTAGGCCCTAGGCACGTGCCTAGTGTGCCTATAGGATAATCCGGCCGTGGCTACACCCTTTTACTTATATCTATCATGATTATTGTAAAAGAAGTTTCCCCTATTTTAGACTTAGCTTAATTTTGAATAGAACTGCCAAAGCTTGAACACTTATTAGATAATGTGGGGTGTTTCGAGATGCTTAAAATGTATCAATTTTAAATTTTAGTCACATGAATACTTTTATTTTTTACTCCGCGATAATGTAAACCCGGGACCTGAATTGTTTACCGAAAGTTTTTATTCCTAATGATTAACCCTTGTAACAGACTGATATATTTCACATGTTACCTTAAAATAGTACAGAGATAGGGGAAATAATCGCAAATGATAGCATTCATTCTGAGTCTTACTAACAACGTTTTGTTGTTCGCTCTTAAAGAAATGAAAGTACGACAAACTTAAGTGTCATGTATCTGATAAACCAAGCAGAGATGATTATAAAATCGATAACATGTTGCTTAATCTTTGAAATGGATAAAAAAAAAAATAATAATATTTTCACTTTAGCTTTTAATTCGGGAAAATTTAACCTTTTACTTTCCTTACTCCCGAAAAAACATTAGAATAGAATATTTATAACGAAAAAAGAATTTTCGTCCGAAAGATTTTTTTCCTCCAACGAATACAGAAATTATAATAATAATTAATAATTATTACAGAAATAAGCATTTCTTAATGAAGGCTATATTGTGAGATAGTGTAATTGACCACAAAATAATTAAATAAATAGTAATAATAAAAATTGAAACTGTTGTTGATTATTACTGTTGTGCAATCATCCCTTCGAATGTATTTGAGTACATAACAATTAATAATAATTAATTAACATTTAATAATAATTAATTAACAATTAAAAATAATTAATTAACAATTAATAATAATTAAATAAATAAAAAAATTGAAACTGCGGTTTATTATCGTTGTGCAATCAATCTTTCGAATGTATTTGAGTACATAACCATAAATAATAATTAATAATATCAATAATAATCAATATTTTATATTATAAACTTAATATTTTATTTGTTTAATTTATATAATTATTCAAGCGTAACCACCATCATGACATGGATTGTAAATTATTCATGTTTAAATTGAATACAATTCTTCGTAATTGCTCTCAATAGTAAACTGAAAAAAAAAATATATATTCGAAAGAGTTGCTAATTTGAATATCTTTCTATAGATTTTTGATTTGAATTAATCACCACCTTTTACACTTCTAGTCGCCTGTGGAACTCCGGCAAATCGGTCTAAAAAATTTTTTTCATAGGGCGAACTATAGTTCGTCTGAAATAAGAACTCCCCCAGACATTCGTCTGGACCTGTGGCGGTGGCTATGGTAACGAGGTATGACTATTTCAAGTAGGGGTGCTGGGTCACTGTTTTAGAGGGGTGCTGGGTCACTGTTTCTCTCGCCTTGGAACGGCGAGAGAAAGGGAATCTCTTTCTTCGGTCGATTGTGTCAGTCCTAGAGTGAAGCTACCCTCCCTAAAATGTGCAATTCTTGTTTCCATAGCACCAGACGTCCTCCAAACTTTGTGGCGGGAGGAATTCTTAGCTTAGACAAACTATAGTTATGGTAGTATTGTGGTACTAGTATTTTCAAATTATCTGAGGAACACAAGGGCGGCGCCAGTAGGGGGTCAGGGGGGGGCAATTGCACCTCCGTCGGGCATGGCCAGCTCCCCCATCGGGAAAAATTTAGAGTCTCGTCGGGAAAATAGTCTGGTCACATTTTTTTCTAAATAATGTCAAAAAATGCCTAATAAAAATTTTTGTAGTTAATTTTTTATTTTTAAGAATCAGTAACAAAAATTAGTAAAATATATTGTAAATTCTATGTAATTGTAGTTTCACTGCACTACTTGTAACTTTGCCCATACATTGTTAAACTAGAGACCGGATGCGATTAGACATGGTTGAAATTGGCGACTTTTCGAAGTCCCTTAGAAATCCTTTCCCACAGACACATCTTCATTTTCTTGGAACAAAAGCCTGGGGACAGAAAGAGACGCAGGTCCCCTTCTTTACAAATTCTTTTTTGATGTTATGTGTTTATCAATGGTTTATGGGATCACATAATTGTTTTTTGAAATTTTCAAGTAAAATGAAAGTATACGAAAAAAAAATTTCCAATTTTTTTTATACTTTTAAATGAGGAAAATCATTTACTTATTCGGATTCAAGGTTTATATTTTAATCAACGCAATAAATATGCAGTCGGAAAAAAAGTAACAAATTTTTTTAAATTTATTATTTTTTTTTATCATTGTCTTAGTAGTAAAAAGATTGTTGATTGATACAGAAAAACAATTAAACTGTTCGTATTCAATATCTTTAAATATATATTAATCAACAGATTCTCATTGACTTATTTTATGTACAGTGTATGAAATGGAAGAAGGGAACACCTTGATTAACTTTGGATTTAATCATATTTTCACCTACAAAGAGTCAATACCATATTTTAAGTTACAAAAATGACCAGAAAAGCGCATTCTGTTCTGGATAAACCTCCAAGTTAGTCTATAGTTTAATTTTCAAAATGAGGAAACAGCCGCAATCTGGAAGATATGGTCTGAAGTAAGTTACAGCTGAGAGAGATTATTGGAAAGTATGGGTCCTTTAATTTTAACTTCACTCTTCGATTATAGCCTATTATCTCGAGAACTTTTTGAATGTATTGAAAAAATTTTGCATAAAATAACAAAAAACATTTTACACACAAATTTTTAAGCAAAATTAATTTTAAATAATTATTTGTTATTTTTTATTAGTAAATTGTATTAGTATTAGTAAATTTTATTTATAGTAAAATTTATTGAATTGTATGTTCAACATATTTTTACATCCTTTTAATTTCAAAATACAAACCTTCAGTGCAATCGATCAATTAGTTTATGAGTTATCAAATTTAAAAAAAGTCAGTTTGCTCTAAATTTTATTTATCTTGAATTATTTAACCGATTTCTTTCAAATTTTGTATTTTACAATTTAAAATTACCTTCCATAAAAATTTGTATATCTTGCTATTTTATTTTAACCGTCGTTGAATAACCGACCCAATTTTCGGGTTTACGACTACTAATGTTCAACTCCGTAGCTTTGTAATTTTGAACCAATCCAGAAGACAAGAAAACTCCTGAATAAGTACCCCCATAGGTATTGATTTGTTATGGGAACCTGGAGGACTTTGTGACTCGACATATTTAACGTGCATCATCAGTATCCATTTACTACACGGGGATTTCAAAAATCGGGATTCAGAATTTTTCCAACGCATATTATAAATAAAAATATAAAAAGTATTAAATATTTTATAACAATTTAAAACTATATTTTTTGCATGGCATTACCTTTGGAAAAACGAATTTTTGCAATTGTATGAAAATTTTTTCGATTCAATCAAAACGCAAAACGTTCTTGAGATATGACGAGATTGAGATACTATCATCATCATTATCATTGAGCTATTATTTCCACGCTATTACTATGCAATTATTATGAAATTAACAAAAGAGGACAAAAGGAAAGACGTTTTTATTTATTTATATCTGATATTAATATTGAAAGTGAACATAATTTCACCTTATTTTCCTCTTTCAATCATAATCCTTAAAATTATCAAAGCATATGTATATGGATAATCACCAGCCAAATTACCTTTCTGTATAAAAATGAAAAATTATTTTGCTATTATCAGCAATATTGACATATACTTCAAATGAATGTGCAGTGCGCAAAAAAATAAAAGGACCCACAGGAATAAATTTTAATCTTAAATTCGGTTCTTCATGTTCTAGGACTCATTCGTACCATCTAATCGAAGTGTTAACAAACATAAAATAATTGTTATTCTTCACTTTTCTAACCAAAAGAGCAATAAAACGCTTTTTCCACTGATGAAAGTATCCCCACTTTCGTAGCTACCACCCACAGAGCTGTCAAGTAGCCTCCTCACTTTACACTGTGAGAAAATGTTTTTAGCTTCTTGATATTGCCTAGGGGCTCTTTTTTCCTAACTTCGGAAATATCAGATATCCACAGAAACACCCTTTTGTTTGATTTCTGGGTCATAAATTTCTAAGAAGAAAACATTTCTAGGGCTGTAAATAGGGGGAGGCTCTTGTTAGAATCTGTCTTGAGATTTTCACAGTGTCTTTAAATTGCGACTCGTTCAATTCGAATTTTTTTCTCTTACAAAATTTAGATATTTTTTCTGATTTATTATAAAAGCTTTTTTTTCCTTTAATCATCCTAAATGTTTCAACTTGCCTGATTGTTTAATTTATTTAATTATTAGCTTTGTAGTTAAAGTAGTAATATATTTTGATTATAATTTAATTAGAAATAATCGAATAAAAAACAGTGACTAGTCAGGTACAATTTTTTTCCACCTTCTTAAACACTATACAGTCGAACTCGTTTATAACGAGCTCGGATTTAACGAGAACTCGGATTTAACGAGGGAAACGAGAATATTTGGTTGGATCAATGTTAAGTCTATGGAACAGAAGTCGCTTTTAACGAGCAAGACCCGGTTTTAGCGAGCAATATTTTTCTGTCTTGCAATCTTTTTTCTCATCTTNATGGAACGCGAATTAAATAATTTCTAACAATGCGGAAGCGCGAAATACATAAAAAAAAGAAAGAAAAAAAAACGAAATAGAAAATAATATGACTAGTAACGTCGTATCATATAAATGCTGGAAATTTTCTTGTTTCCAACGTTTGAAATTTGATTCAATTGGCTAATACAGCAGGATACATGCATAATCATTCCATCCAGTTTTCAGAAAAACGATCTGTAGATCACATGACTTTCAACCATTCCTCTTTGATCATACGGGGCTCAGTCAGTTTTCTCAGCTGTCATCCTCCCACAAAGGACTAACAAAAACAAATCATCACGTGCTTATTTATCAGATTTATTATCGTACAACGCTATATTAGATGAATTTTCCTCAACCGGTGTTAACTTATAATCAAGTGTTCTTCTTGGGATTTAAACTGTTAATATTGTTGTGTTTTTATTTGAATTTTGAAATTGTTATACACTGAAGTAAGTATTAACGTAATTTTTGTCAGTTATCTTTTCATAAATTTGACATAGCTTATTTTTATGTTGCTTCGTTTTGATTTACGATTGTTTTCATAAATTTTTATTATTGTTTTTATGTCTATGTTCATTCAGTCATAATCTTTTCATAGTTTCGATATAGCTTTATTTTATGTTGCTTTGTTTTGATTAATTATTATTTTTATAAATTTTTATGTTTATCTATGCTCATTCAGTCACTATTGTTATGAATCTTTAAAACAAACGGGGATTTAGTTGTAATGCTTAATTATATGTATATTCCGAAAAAAATTCTTTACTCTTTATTGTTTATTTCATTCGTTTCTTTTAGATTCTCTTCTCATTATTGTGTAAATTGTTAGTTATCGATTTCGTTACTATGAGATAATTGTTCTAGTTTGGAATGATACTGCAATTTTTAGACCTTCTCAGCTTAATTTTTTAAAACTGATAAGTAACTAATTCGTTTCGATAATCTTATCAGTTTCTTTGAATGTAAATTCTGATGATACATTAAATGCTTAAAGGGTGATTTGTAAAGTTGATAAACTATTCTGATAAGATTGTTAATAAAACTGGTTTTTCCATTGAACTGATTGCAGATATCATTTGTTTAAACTGCAACATAGGAAAACTTAAACAAGTAGGTATTTATTTTCTTTAATATTACAGGTCTGGATATCTCAAATTTGAGGGAACACTAAACATTTTTTGAGATACTGAGTTTTGGAAATAATAAGTCCATAGCTAAATATGTTCTAAAAAGTAGAAAATATATTCTAAAATAGTACTCTAAAAAGTAGATCGATGAAACATAAGAATAACTTCTAATAACTATATATGTAATGATAATTGACTAAATACAATAATAATATTTAAAAGTTCGACAAAACTAATTATTTAAATAGAAAAGAATTGGTTTACAATAAACTTGCGTTGTCATTTTTCCGAAAAACTTTATTTTCTATTTTGAAAATTATTCGACATTACAAGGTTTTGAGAAGAAACTCTTCGGCATAGGAATTAAAATTAATGTTAGATGGATACGTAATGCCAAAGGAAAAAAAAATTTTTTTTGCCTTAGCAGAGTTTTCGAGATATTGAGTATACTGTATTTTTAAATGATTTATTCATTTTATTTATTTTTCAGTTAATTATTGAATACATCTATCGATAAATAAATCTATTTTAAAATGTTTCTAAATTTAATTTATTTTATATTCTGTGATTTGCATAAAACCGTTAAATCAATTAAATTATATAATATAAATATCAATTTAAAAAAAAAATAAAAACATGTTGTATAGGTATTTTTGTAGTTATTTCCTATCAAACTGTCGTAAACGCTCTATTTCAATTCTAAGTTTTGATGATTTTTGTTTTCATTGACTTAAAAAAACCTGATTATGCCTAAAAATTAAGCATTTAAATAAAATTTTATTTTAAGTATTTGTAAAATTAAATTTACTTTCATTTATGGGCATTTATTTTAAAGCTAATAAAATGGTTTGAAATATTTTTTTCTAAAATTTTGGTTTTAATAAGTGCCACAATGAAAGTAGTTGTATAATTATAAATTATTTTTGTTAAAATTTAGGGGTTTTAAGAAAATTTTATCAAACTAAAATTATAAACAAGTGAGAAGTATAAAACTGAAATAAATCATTTTGTTTTGATTGAACCAAAAAAAAAAGTTGAAAACATTTAAAATCTATTAAATATTTTTAAATGCTTGGTTTTAGAAAAATTTATTAACTAAGTTTTGCTGATCATTTGATATTTGTTTTAATTTTACTTTTCACACAAAAAGCTAAGAAAAATTAATGAGTAAAATTAAATTAAGTTTGCTTGAAGATTCATTTGATCTTTGTTTTAATTTTACTTCTCACGCTAAAAGCTTAGAAAAATTAATGAGTAAAATTAAATTAAGTTTGCATGATAATTGGTTTGATATTTTTTTTATTTATTTTACTTCTCACACAAAACACTAAGAAATATTAATGAGCAAAATTTATAGTCTTTTATTAGTCCCTATTGCAATTTAATTTTCACTACTTCTTCTTCTTCTTTGTCAGCACAACAGTCCTTTGCAGGCCTTGGCTGCCTCAACAGCTGGCAAAAGCCAGTGCCTCCTATCCATGGCAACTCCCTTCCAATTTCTCATCTTTAGGGTTTTCACTACAAGAAAATTAAAAATAACCAAAATTATTTGAAGATTTCCATATCATGATCACAGAAGTTAAGTGGCAACTTCTGGGCAGCTGCCTGTAAAAAAAAAAAAAANTATTAATGAGCAAAATTTATAGTCTTTTATTAGTCCCTATTGCAATTTAATTTTCACTACTTCTTTGTCAGCGCAACAGTCCTTTGCAGGCCTTGGCTGCCTCAACCGCTGGCAAATGCCAGCTCCTCCTATCCATGGCAACTCCCTTCCAATTTCTCATCTTTAAGGTTTTCACTACAAGAAAATTAAATGTAACCAAAATTATGGGAAGATTTCCATATCATGATCACAGAAGTTTCAAAGTCTTGGCAACTTCTGGGCAGCTGCCTGTAAAAAAAAAAAAAAAAAAAAAAAAATTTTCATTGAAGAGGATTGGCATCAGGCAAACCTCTGCATGTTTTTTTTTTTTTTTTTAAATTGAAAATTTTGCTTTTTGGCAGTTGTAGTTGGAGGTACAGATAAGGATAGGGAATTATCCCTAAAATTATCAATGAATGTGTGTTCAAACTAGTTAAATTTTCTCTGGAGCAGTAGAAATTTTTTTCACTGAAATTAAAATAAAATTATCTAGAGATTAATTATTCAATAAGGATTATTGAAATAATATTCTAATTTAGAAGACAAATGAACTCTTTAAATAATTTCTGTTTATTGTGAAATATAAATATTTTTTATCCAAAGTTTTGAAGTATTATCCTTATTTAAATAGTTTTTTCCTTTTCAGAATGAAGCATATTTGTATATTTTTACTCGTAGCAGTAGCAGCTGCTTCTGCTAGACACGTCATTCCTAGTCATGTTCATCCCCTGTCAGACAAAATGATTGAGTATGTCAATTACATGAATTCCACATGGAAGGTTTGTATATTGTGTTAATTTTAACTTCTTTAGTTCCTATTTCCTTATTAATAATTTTCTGTAAGCTGAGCATTAAGCAAAATAAATTCCTATTAATACATACTCAAACACATATACAGGATAATTAATGCATGTTCAAATACATATACTGTACAGGATAGTTGACACATACTCGAGTACATGGTTTTTTAATGATCGCTCTTTAAGTATATTTGTAGAATCTTTTTCAAAATTAAAGTTATATAAAAGAATGCAAAGTATTTTAACAAAGGGAATAATAAAAAAAACTGAGAAAATCTAAAGAATCACTACTGATAAAAGTAGGTCAAAAAACAATAAAGTCTATTTCATTGCCATAGAAAACATTGAAAGGCAATTCTTAGAAACTCCTCCAAGTTTTCTCAGGCAATCAGACTGGTTTTAATATTTTCCATCTCATCTTCCTCCCGAGAGATTTAACAGATTTAGATAATATTTGTGTTACTTTGTTTAAATGGTAATGTTTTCTGACCATCTAATATGAATACTTTCTTAACTTTATAAATAGAAAAAAAAGGAACACTTTGTAGAGTTTATTTATCGCAGATAATTTGATGATTGAAAAAGTGAAATTTCAAATCTTTTTGGATGGTGGGTAAAGACAAACTTTTGTGAGACTCAGCAGATAAAGATAAAGTAGAATCTTTGGCAGAATGGGATTTGTACAACCTCAATTTACTATATAAGTCGACTACTGAGAAAAAAAAGCAAATCTAAAAGTTTTTAAAATTAGAAAAACGTAAAAAAATTATTAAGTCTACAAAATTTTTTCAGCTTAAAAATATTTCACATTGTTCTCTCTGGATATTGTTACATTTTTCTGCATATAAAGATGCATGGTATTATTGATTCTGGCACATATATTATTCTGAATTTTTGGAACTTGTAGTTTTATGGCTTGTTTAAAAGCTTTCATTGTGTTTGATTTTTTGAAATTTTTTCAAATTAATTTTTTTAACTTATTATTAATTTTTTTCTGAAAATAATCTTAAGTATTGTTTATTTAAAAACCATGATATGTAAAGAAAGCATGAGAAGAGAAAAATAAAATTACTTGTATTTTACATATGAAAAATAGTTTTTGAAAGGGGATAAATTGATACTGAATTATTCTTGTGTATCTCATTGTTTATAATGCTTTGATATTTCCCAATCAAAATATATGTCAGAATTTATATCTGATTTATAAGTTGATCCTCTGATTTTCATAAAATTTAAGGATTTGAAAAATTGATTTATACAACAGGGTATAAGATAAATATATTAATAAAATATTTATACATAAACTGATTGTTCATTTATAATTTTTCTAAATTGTTGTAGGAATTAATTAATTATAAAGTGCTCAATTCTTCCTTAAATGAATAGAAATGATTTTCTTCATTGGTTTGAATATAGTTCTGTAATGAATAAATCTGAAGTATCAATCAAATGTCATTTTAAGGCAATAGTTTAATAAAATTAAAACTTAGAAATTTTATTTACTAATTGTTTTCTTTATTTTTATGAATGCTTCATGTGGGTTACTATATAAGTTAATGTCTTGTTATTGAAAAAATTCTTTATTTTTAGGCTGGTAGAAACTTTGAAGGAGTTAGTTTGAAATACATTAAGGGATTACTAGGTGTTCACAAAGATAATCACAAGTACCGTTTACCTTCAATTAGGCATAGAGTTCCTAGAGATCTTCCTGATTCTTTTGATGCTCGTGAGCAGTGGGCAGATTGTCCTTCAATCAGTGAAATCAGAGATCAGGCATCTTGTGGTTCATGTTGGGTAAATAGATTTTTAACTTGCTCTTTTATAAAAAAATTACTTATTTTTAGAATTATCAGAGAAATTATTTTATTTTGCAGTAATTTATTTATGTTAACTGTATCAATGATTTTTAGTAAATTAAATTAATTTTAACTTTATCTATAAATATGATACATGTAATTGCTGTTTTATTAAAATGAATAATGTTTTATACTTTCATTGATTTTGCAATTCTGGAATTTCCAAAAATTGCTGAATCAATTTTTATTAATTTTAAATTTTTACTTTTTTATTATAAATTCAGTCATGCTAACTATAATTTCATGTAATTTGGTTACTGTAATGGTAATACCATACATGCCAACTTTTAATCATTTCAACAATGGTTTCCTTAAGTGGTAGTAAAATTAAAATTGAATTCAATTATATAAAGAAATATATTCTTCAGTTTTAAAAGTTTAAGCTTCACTATGGTATGATTATCATACTTTTTTGTTTATGCTTTATTTTTTTAATAATGCAGTGGTGGTCAGAATTATTTTAAATTAAGTCCAAGAAATAAGTAGAAAGCATGTATTTCAGTACCACTTGAAGTATAATAATAAAATTTTGTGCAAAATGCATAAAAATTGGCTGCTATGCTATGCTTAGCACCAAATCTTAAAATTTTATTTAATTTTTCAGGCGTTTGGTGCAGTTGAAGCTATGTCTGATAGAATTTGTATTCATAGCAATGGCAAAGTTAAAGTAGAGGTTTCTGCCGAAGATCTTCTAACTTGTTGTGATAGTTGTGGAGCAGGGTTTGTACAGTTTTTCCTCATTTAAAAAATGAAATGATAATTCAATAAAAAAAAAAATAAAGTTTTTTTTTTACTGGCAGTGTTGTATTTAAGTCTATGCATTTAAATTTAAATCAATGTAGTATATTTTAAATATCTTAATTATTTGTGCATAGAATTCTGTAATTATTTTACATTTTATCCCTGTTTTTAGATAAATATTGTTCCCAAAGAGAATTCTCAAAGCAATTTTTTTTAGAAACTTTAACTCTAAGAAAAACTCTATTTTTAATGGCTTACATTTTAATTTTGTTTCATGTTATTCAAGCACATAAAATTCTATCTTCATATTTATTTAATTGAATTAATGAGTATATTTAGTTTGGTTTTTATTTATTATTAAAAGCTGATTTTGTTCAAGCAAAATTCCTTCTTTATTTTTATTTGCTTGTAAAAACATGGTAGTAATAGAATTCTATCTGTGCAACTACTTGTTAGAAGGTAAAGTTCATACGACAAGAAAGTTTTTTTCTTGTTTTATAGATGTTAATCTGAAAGATTATTTTATTTTTAAATGCTATCTTGTGTTATGTCTGTAGAAATTTCTTCTATTCCTTTGCTTTTCACTTATATTTGTTTCATTGACATGCATTTTAAAATATGTTCTACAGATTTCTTTTCAAATTTTTATTTTATTTTGAAATGAATACCTAATATATGAATTAAATTTCTGTTTCAAGCTACATATCGCAAAGATTATTGTTTAAGTAGAATAACTTGTGAAAATAAGAAAGTCTACTACTCTCTTGAAAGTCTACTATTTAAAATTTTGAAATTTTATAAACTGTTTTAAAAGTCTCAACTTTAAATATATTGGTGTTCTGCTTGTAGTTTCAATTGTTTTTCTTTCTTTTTAAAACCAAGATACATTTTGTTTCGATTGTTTGCTTTTCTTCCTATCATGAGAACTTAAAATAGAATCTAAAACTTTTCGGCTTTTACTATAGTATTTTATTAAATATGATAACTAGTACTAATTACATTTTGTTCCAATTTATTGATTTGATTTTTTTTAACCTATAATTAAAAAAATGCTTTTGTTTTTACATAAAAGAGTAATGTTCGAAATTTTTGTTTTTTCCTTTTCAATTGCTCAATTTGCGTTTTGGTAAAAACATAAATTTTTGCTTTTTTTACCCTTTTGAAAAATTAAGATCATGTCTAAGTGGTGTCGATTATTAGTATAGTTAAATTCATTCTGTTTTAATTGATTTACACACTTGTTAAAAGATGTTTCTGTCTTCACATTGAAGAGAATATCCAAAATTTTCTAGTGTTTGCTATCAAACTATTGCTATTCGTTAGCAGCAAGCTATATTTTTGTCCCTTTTTTTACTTAAATTAAATCTAGAACTTATTTAATATTAGTATTTTATAGAATATTTGTAACTTCTAATTTTATTTTGTTTCAACTGATTTATTTCAGTTAATTAATACACCGCTTCTGTTTTTGTTTAAGCGTATAATGTCTGAAATTTGTTTTACAGGTGCGAAGGTGGATACCCTGGATCTGCCTGGGAATACTGGGTGGACAAAGGTATTGTTTCCGGTGGTCTTTACAACTCACATGTCGGTTGCCAACCATACATTATTCCTTCCTGTGAGCATCATACTAAAGGAAAACTACCTCCCTGTGGAGATATTGTTGACACTCCCAAGTGTGTTAGCATGTGCGAAAAAGCTACAATGTCAGTTACAGGGCAGACAAACATTTTGGTAATAGTTGGTTTTGAATAATTTTTTATTTGTGTTTTTACACTTGTTCAGTGACCGAATAATTTTACACAATTCAGCTTCATAGCTGAACAAAAAGTTTTTTTTAAAAATAAAAAAAAATCTTCTGAACACTTTGCAGTTCGAACAATCTCTCCGATACTGAGGATTGATTGCGTACTGATAGTTTACAAAATGGGGAAATCTCCTTGATTTGCCAGCGGAGTGTTAAGAAATTCTTTGTATAATGCATAATCATTATAACAATTAAAAAACACATAGTATTCATTTATCCAAATTAATTTTTTTTCAATTGTACCTATTGAGATTGAGACAAATTTATGAACTATTAAATTATTTAGCCTTTTAATGTATTAAAAAATTTAAAGAAATCAATAATAAATGTATAAATCTTTCAGTTTTTTTTAATTTTTAAGCATATATTGTGAATTTTTTTCTAATTAGTCATTTTTTTGAAGTTCAGCATAACTTTTCTATGAGTTTGTTTATGAATGTAATGTTAAATAATTAACTTATACAGATAGTGGAAAATCTGAAATGAACTAACCGTACCATTAATTATTATTATTAAAAGGAATATGTTTGGTTTATAACTGTGTAATTTTTACAGTACAAATTTATGTGCTTTAAGCAACTCTTAATTTAAGTTAATACTTAATAGCTTTAGTGTTTTTATGCTTTTTACAATAGTAACCTAATAAGTTTTTTGTCTAACCTTTTCTTTTTAAGTTTCTTTATTTTTCTTGTTTATAAAAGAGTTGACTTCTGAAAAGCAGTTTTCTTTTCTTAGGTTTAGTTTTTGAAATTCAGCATTGTTACTTGTTTATAGTTACTAGTATAGTTCCTAACATTGTTGCTAATTTATAATATAATGTTTTATAATTAAGTTACACTGAGAGGGAATAACTTAAAAAGAGCTAAATAAACCATTAATGTTTAATATTATTGAAAGAAATTGGTTTGTAACTGTGAATATTTCAGCTGCTCAAAATTATGTGATTCATAATTAAAGTTAATTTGTACTTTGTAAATTTAATGCTTACTAATTATTTACTTTATTACTGACTATACTGTTTTCTTTATCTTCATTTTTTAGGAAAGAAATCATACTCTATTGACAGCGACGAAGACCAAATAAGGACTGAATTAGTAACTAATGGACCAGTGGAGGCTGCTTTCACTGTTTACGCTGACTTTGTTACTTACAAATCAGGTATATAAGTTTTTTATTGATGTGTTTATATTTATTTTTTAAAAAAATGCTTAGTGGATAAAATAGCATACCCTGAAAGAAATAAAAGAATTTGCATAATTTCAGAAAATAACTTTGCTAGTGTTAGCAAAGTTAATGTATTAATATTTCAAAAAATTATAATTAAATTAATTTAATCGCTACATACTATGAATAATTTAAATGTATATATAAAAGGACAGATTGTCAAATGATCGTGATCTTAAATTGTAATAAGAAAATTATCAGAATTCTATTTGTTTGAAAACCTTCTGCTTTGGCACCCTTACCACTGGATATAATATTTTGTACAGATTTCAAATGTTGGAGGGTATGTAATATTTAAAGAACAAGAAACTAGTGAGATAAAATTCCAAGCTTTATTCTGAAAACTCACAAAAGTTTGGGGTCAAAATCGTTCTACAATTGACTGTAAGAATATAATATTTTTTTCTACATATGAGGCAGTTTAAAATATGAATTATAAACAGCTTCCTATTCTTGCTATATTTATCAAAGACTTTTCTTTCAAAATTCACTGAAATGATTTTTATCATGTATTTTTTACCACTAAGCTCTTAACGTACAAACATCCATATGTATACACATATTTCAGCTTTTAAAACAAAATTGATTTTAACTTGGTTCCCATTTTTTATTTTAAAGCTATAAAAGAAAATATTTCACTCTTTACATACAAATCTTAAACAGCAAACTAAGAATACTGAAAAAGGTTTGCCATACAAAAAATAAGTTCTTGCAATAACACTTGTAGTTAATTTTTATTGCATTTTTATAACTCTATAAAGTGTAAATTGTAAGTCTTTAACTCATTAGTTTTTAATTATTTTTAGTATGAGTTTTAAATGCACAGCTTAAAAGTCTTAGTTACTGCTAATTTCAAAAATCAACTTATATCAATTTAAAATGTGAAATAATATGTAAAAAGTATTAATATTCAATATTCTATTTACTGTAATTTTATGTATAATTAACTATATATATACCATAATTTAAGATGCCTATTTCAATTCTTTATCAAAAGTGACACCTAAAACATATGTTAATGATAAATCTGTAGACTAACTTATAATATATTTAACTTCTGAATAAAAAAATTTAAAAATGTGTATCTATGTGTATTTTAAAAATACTTATTTTAATTTTTTTAATAAAAAAATTTAAAATGTGTATTTATGTGTATTTTAACAATGCATATATTTTTTTTAAACTAAGGTGTTTACAAACATCTGAGTGGTGAAGCTTTAGGTGGTCATGCTGTTCGAATTTTGGGATATGGTACAGAAAATGGTACTCCATACTGGTTGGTTGCAAACTCCTGGAATGAAGACTGGGGTGATAAAGGTATAAAAAAGTTCTAATTTTTTTATTTATTGATTAACAGGTGAATTTTTCAAATGTGATGCTTTAATTGTTAGTATAAGTTAATTTCTAACTGTATTTGTAATTCATTTTCTGGTTATTGTTTTTAGTACTGTCTGTTTGATGTTCTTTTTAAAAGCAGTCATATCTGACTTGAGTGACCTGAATTTGCTTAAATTTATGATTGGTCTATAAAATATTTCAAATAAATTCAAACCATTTAAGAGTTTAGATATATTATGTTCTGGTAACATATATCTATTTAGTTAAGTAAATATACCATTATATGTTTTAGAAAACAATTTTAATAAGTACATACTCTTACATTAGTTTAGCACAAAATAAATATTTTCTCTTGTACAAATAATACTGTTTAATAATGACTCTTAGTTTTGTTAAATAAACTAATAACATTTACATAATTTATTAAATTAGAAAATAATTTTAAATGATTGTCTCAAAAAAGAAACTTATGTTTTTATTAATAAGGGCAACTAGTTTTTAAAGTAAATAAGTTAAGATACCTATAAATCTCAACTTGTGTTCTTAAATGAGATGAAAATTTTAGATTTTTTTGCAATGCGTAATTTCTTTACAAAAATTATTTTTGTTATAAAAAAAAAGTCTGATTTCTTGCCAGGTATAATACTATTATTAATATAATGAAACATTGTGTGATAGTTTGATTGTTATGCAAATTTAAATATTCTCATCGTATATGTTGCTAAGGTATTAGTATGTTAAGTTTTGTGTTGAATAATTTTAACAAACATTTTAATTTTAAAATTTGTATTTTAGGATACTTCAAAATCCTTCGAGGACAAGATGAATGTGGTATTGAAGATGAAATCGTTGCTGGTATTCCCAAGCTTTAAATGAACTTACTATCCTACTTTAATGTACAAATTGTTCTCAATGATCTTGTTTAAAACTGTTTTTTATTGTGATTTTTACCTATAATTTTTTTTTAATAAAACTTTTATAAGCTATTTCTTTGTTCTTGTTAATTCAAAATCAACATATTCAGCTTCGAATCATATTTTGTTCGAAAGAAGATACGAATACTTAAAATTAATTCTTCCCTTGCTGAGGGGTCACGAATGCAACATTTTGGAGTGACAAGAAAATTGACTTTATAAAGAAAAGAGGTAGGAAAATTGTTCTTAAAATAAAGCTTGGGGTGGAAGCTGCCTTTATTAGTTTTACCCTTTTCTTCATTTTGAAAAATGCAATTAAATTTTTAAGATAGGCTTAAAAATAACACAGAAAGGATTAAAGATCTATCACATAGGAGAATAAGCAGGGAAGATACAATATGGTTATAAAATATAATATGGTGAGATATATTATGGTTATAATTTTTTATATGTATTTCTACAACTATCAGTCGTTTCGTTTTTGTACTGCTGATACTTTGAATAAGGAATAAAAATTTGAAATGTGTGCTGTTTGTTTTAAGTGATTTCTTCTGCAATTTTATTGTGAATCTTCTGTTTTTTTTAAGGGGTCACAGTACCCAAAAAATGACCAAAATATCGAAAAAAAATTTTATTGCTTATAATAAAACTTCAAACTGTTTCAAATGCACTGAAAACAAATCATCTCTCTATCAACATTTTTAAAAAAAGTTATGAATGATTTTAGATTGTCCTAACACAGAAACTTGCTCAGCAGACAGATTTTAAAGTGTTTTTACTAATAGATGAAAATTTTGTGTTTTAATCTTAGTTAAATCCCTAAGGAATTTTTTCTATTTAAGATAAAGCTTTGAAGTAAACTTTTTTTTATCTTAAGTATAATTACATTTATTTAAACTGTGCATGGAATAAGCATTTTATGAGGTATTACAATTTTTACAGTATGTTATATATACATAACAGGAATTTTTAACCTTTTTTTTTTTTACTTTTTTATAAAATATTCTAATTGATATGTCAAACAAATGAATGCACAAAATTGTTAAAATGAATATTGTAAGCACCAAGGAAAAAATTTTTTTTTGAAAATATGTTCAAATAAAAAAGTCTTAGAGATTTAAAAAATTTTGAATTTTTTCAATTTTTTTAAAAAAAAATTAAACAGTTTAATTATTTTTTGAATATAAGTTAAATGAGCATATAAAGCATCCACAAAATGAATGATTATACCTTCATTTAAAAAAATTGTTACAAAGGTACTGTGACTATGGGTGTTGGCAGGTATATATTCCAAGTAAGGGTTTAAAACTTTATACTTGTAAATTATATATCTGTTTTATTGCACAACTCAGTGTAAATTCTACTTTCTTTGAGAATTTTGAAAAAATTAAAAGTTTAAATAAAAATTGTTTGTGAAAAATTATTACTATTTAGTATTAGAACTATTCAGGTTCATTACAATGCAGGGTTTCCGCTACGGTAGCTTTTTTCACAAAATGCGAAAAGACCCCTCAAAAATGCTAAAATTCAACAAAGCATTTTCGCATTTTTGCTAAAGGATTTTACTAAATTCCATTTAAAAAAAGCTTAGTAGAAGATTAATATTGAGGGTCCTGAAAATGCATTTAACTTTCAAGAAGCATTTGTAAAATGGGCAAACATGAAAGAAAGGAAGATTGTTAATTATAAACCAAAATGTTTTGATAAATAATAAATGTGTTTTTTTTTTGTTATAGGTATTCTTTTTGATATTCTTGTACATTAAGCTATTCTTTGTCAGATAACTTACAGTACTTGTTTGATATAAAGTAATTTTATAAGCCTAATGGCATTTTAGCATTTTGCTAAAACTTTTTTTCAGATTTTAGCTTTTTTGCTAATGAATTTTTAGACTCAGCTTAAACCCTGTTACAATGTTTATCTCTTGTATCTTATCACTTTTTTCTTCTTCTTTTTTTTAAATCACAAATAATGAACTAACACCAACTTATTGTTAATAGCATTATCTTCGAAGTTCGATATTACCCGTATTTTCTTTCCTTCTGATTCTAACCCGTTAGATACCATTAATCTGCAAATATGCTTCTCATCAACAAAAAAAAAGCTTAGCAATTTAATTTTTCGTTCTAAGTATTTATTTTACAAAATTAAAACATACTGCGCACCATGATTTAATACAATAAATACCTTTTTATCGATCTGAAATCTTTTGATTTATTTAAAACTAAAAATGGCAATTATTAAAAAAATTAAAAAAAATTTTAAAGCCATACCCTAATACAAGATGCATGTGATTTTTAACAAATCTATAGAAAAGTCTTTAACAAATATTTTATTTAAAACACGAGAAGTAAAATTGGACAACCTCACATCACATATGTTTGAGAAGAAGTGAAATATAGGGAATGAAATGTAGTTATAAAACAATTATAGTCAATGAGTCATTATTAAAACAATCAGTCGCCTTGAACACCCTGCGAATAATATGAAATAATCATAGCTTCAGAAAATATTTTTCCTAGTAGCAGCAAAAGTTAAACTCGTGACATTTGAATTGAACCAATTAAAAAAAAAATCACTTGCAGACATGTCAGATTCTTATTAATATTCTTTAAAAAAAATTTTGTGGAAAAGCACTTGATTAAAAAAAATAATAATTTTTTCAGAATTTTAGTGCCGAAACTGTGACTAGGAAGGAGCCTATTTTGAAATTTGACTGAAATAAAATGGTGTAGCTACATATGGTGACTCATCCTTTGTGGACAGTGTCTGCTGTATTTTTTTTATTAATGAACTAAATTTTTTTTATTTTGCTACTATTAGAACGAGAGAAGTCTGAACTATTTAATTTACTTGTTAAAAAGTTGGAAATATATGTATGTATATTTCAACGTGCAATTTAAAAAAAAAAAATTTTAATAAATTTTTTGGAGAAATTTTTTTTGCAAATTTTGGAACCTTTTTGTATTGGAAATCATAACTTTCAACATCTCCATTTTTTACGCATAATATTGAATATTCTAATTTTCAACATAAAAAAAACTGAGGTATTTTTTTTTTGTATTGAAAACTGTGGCATTTGACGTAAGAAAAAAAATTCAAGTCAGTAAACTTTGTATTTGTGCAATTAATAAGTCGACATATTTTGGCAAAAAACATTCAACTTTTTATTTTTTTTAATAACAAAAAACATCTTGAATTTTTTTTTGCATTGAAATATATGACATTTAGCATTATGAGGAAAAAAAATTAAGAAACCTAGTGCTGTAAGAAAATCAAAACATTTTTTGGGTTAAAGCCCGCTTTATTACATTTTTTAATGAAGAAAAACACCTTTTTGATTTTTTTTTATGTTACAAAATATATGAAAAAAATAATAGTAGCAAGTTGCGATTAATGCGTAAAAAATTCCTAAAAATTGCAAAAAATTTTTTTACTATGAAAATGATTTTAATAAATTTTTTTAAATACTTATATATATACTCCCAGAATTTTAATAGTTTAATTACATAAATGTTGCTTTTTTCTTTCGTTTGAAGCAAAAAATTATAGATGTTAAGAACACATGAGCCAACTTCTCTAGTTGTGCCATTTTTCTAAATTAAGTGAAATATTAAAATTGCCCTCTCATCCGTAGTTTTGGTCCAAAAAATTTGGAAAAATTATTTTAGAGCTTTTCCAGCAAATGCTTCTACGCAAAGAATTTCATGAAAATCTGAGACAGGACTTCAACGGACATAGGTCCATTTCACTTGGAATGAGCCATTTATTGCTGTTATATTTTAATAACTTAGAATTTTTAAAAAAAGAAAAGAAATCCAAAACTGAATAATTTGAACAGATGCTATTTAAATTTTAAAGAATCAGAGNCGTGAATTTGGTTTCAAAAGTACAACCCTATTATAGTAAATGTTTTTTCAGTATTCTGAGAAATACCGTGAGGAAAAAAAAGTAGGCATAAGGTTAATAAAAATACATAGTCTTAAAAAATAATAGCTCGCATAATTTCTACTAAAATTTTTATTTTTGCCATTTTCTCTGAGCTCAAGGGGGGTGTTTAAACCCCTAAACCCCTCCCTTGCGTATGCCACTGCTATCATTGACTGGTGATCATAGTGGATTATGCATTAGTGAATTGCTAAGAGTAGCATACTATAATAAATTGAACTGATATAAAACTGTTCTTAAAAATTACACTTTTATCTTTAAATTGTTTCCAATCTTTTATCTAAATATTGTTTAGTAATTTCACATAACTATCACCTCAGTGAACATAACTACATACAGTCATAATTTAAATGATATAATATTATGTGTTTCTGTGCACGTTTTACATATTTTAATGTTTCAAGTAACATGATTAAGAAAAGTATGGTCAGTTTTATTAGTCACCACTTTTTACAATTTTAGTCGTCGTTGGCCACCACGGAGTAATCTTGCATCAGACCTTCATCTATTCTTTTTTGTATACAATTAATTTACTTCACTGACTGTTACGGACATGATGAATAGGCTAAGGTCATGTTCAAGTACGTAGCTCCGAAGTGAAGAAAAGAACACTGTCATGAACAGGTTGAGAGTAATACTTTGCTTGTTTAGAAATAATAGAAGCATACCTGCCAACATTCACTCTTTTCGAGAATGGATTTTCCAAGTGGTAGTAAAACAATTACCAAAAAACTATCTTCCTCTAAAATATATTTACATTTTAATTGCATTGAGATTCGCTGACGCAACGACTAATGTGCTTTTATATATTTGTTGTAATTATTTATATGTAGTAGTGGTCAAACTGATTTAAAATTATTGTTATAATTCAAAAATTTTAGTGAAATAACATGAATTTCGCTAGCACTTTAAATATGAAAATAAAATCTTCCGGGAAAACCGGAAGAGTTGGCAGCTATGTAGAAGACGTTTTGCTTTCTAAAAAATAAAAATAATAATAAAAGAATTTCTTTTAACTACCACTAAATTTTAAAATAAAATATTTATAAGAAATTTTTCAGTTACTGTCGGAATAGAATCTTCTATCCTAAATTCTAGTTTCCATAAGGCATTTGCTGGTGTTTAAAAATACTGGTAATGCTAATTAAATACTGGTAAGGTTGAAGACTTCACAACATTTTAGTTTTGTTCAATATTATCCAGTTAACACTAGGATTTTGGACGTTTCTGATATACCTATCTCTGCGAACACGCGCCAATTTGACGCATGAACGAATACATATAACAGCACTTAAACGGATGACAGCAAATATATATTTTAAAGTGGAAGTTTATAAATTGTGGTTCTTGGTTTAATAAATTCAATTTAGCAGATTTTTATCCACCACTATTTCTAAAATATTCGTAGGCTTATAAATTTCACCACTTTATATTTGCAAAATTTACTTAGTAGTTACTTGCTGTTTTTTTTTCTTTTCTTCTTTTAATTTTTCTGGCGTGTCCGGAGCAGTTAGCATTATATACTATACGAAAAAAAAAGATTGAGATATACATTTATGAAATATTCTAGTATTTTATTTTTCAATACTCGAACTAAGCTAGTGAAACCTTCAAAATCTGACACTGACATCAATTGACATTCTGCTTTTGTTCTTTCTATTATTGCTTATCGGCAACTGTTGTTTATCGCTTGTTTCATTTGAGATAACGATATCGGATAATGGATCGAATTATTGTCGGTACATTCCTATTTATTATTAATGTGATGCTTGCATGCTTACTCAAAATTTTGTCTAAATTACCATGACGCATGTCCGTAGAGATAAGTATACCACAAAGAGAATTTCAATATTTCAACGCTTTTGAAGAAAATAAACCTCAATATATATTTACCTCGATCAATGGATAAAAGTCATTACAAGAGATAAAATAAAAATGCAAGCGGGTTTTGTAATTTTCCTTATAAAATTCGAAATGCGTTAAAATGACGCATCCCAATAAACCTAGTGTTAAGCGTGGAATTTAATTCCAGAAATCTAAAACACGGCGTGGAATTACAATCAAGCAATGACGTGTATACATGTAATTTCCTGTTTGTAATTCCACTATTGCATTGTTCGACGGGGAGCTTGAACGTGTTAAAGTTTTGAGAAAAAAATTAAGAGTTTTAAGCTATATTTCTCCTAATGTAATAAAGCAATCCTTTTATCTTCCACCCTTTTTGAAAGGTATCATGCTGTCTAACAATACTATATAATCAAAACCTTGTGCAAAAAAAATTAATCAAGAAAACGCAAATTAAAAATTTAACCTAAAATCCAAAATGACAATCGAGAGGCCTCTTCAATATCTGCAAAAAATCACGGATTAAAAGTCGGAGAAGTTGGCTGGTCTGTCACACTCTGCTTATGTTTCCCTCTGAGAGAAACTATAATGGAATCAACGAGATGTTTTAAGATGAAGAACGATAACGAAATATATTTATGTTTCTTTTAAAGAAAGATATAATGATAATAAACGCTTTTGAGATCGACGAGTGTACTTCGATAGATCTTCCAATGTTTATGTCAGTAACAATTTTAAGAAAATGAATAACATTTGGTCAGGATGTTTAGTTTTAACAATCTTGTTTTGTTTTGAAGTAAATGTGATTGAAAGTTTTAATTTAACTCTCTTGCATACAAATGATGTCCATTCACACTTTATTGAATTCAATGTTTTTGGCGGCAGATGCTCTCCCAAAATGAGAGATGAGAAAAATTGTTACGGTGGTTTTCCGAGACAAGTGACTAAGGTATGTTGAAAGTCATTTACTTTGCTCGATAATTAATTAATACTTTAATTATTCAAATATTAATAAAATGACAAGAATAATAAATAAGTCAAATAATATAAAGTCAAATATTAATAAAATAAATCTGCAGAATTATACGTTATATAATTCAAGTTTCGATTTCACTTTAAGCTGTATTTCAGTTGAATTTTTAAAGGTATGCCGTTGTTGGTTTCAAAAATGATATCGTAATGAGACATACATTTTAAAACTAAGCTATTTTGGAGGCAATAAATAAAATTTTCTTTGTAGCTGTATTTCAGTTGAATTTTTAAAGGTATGCTGTTGTTGGTTTCAAAAATGATATCGTAATGATACATTTTAAAACTAAGCTATTTTGGAGGCAATAAATAAAATTTTCTTTTGTGGGGATAGTATTTATCCACAAGGTCAACTTTCATCTTTGAAAAGGTACCACTTCATAAAGCCGAGTTGACATGTTTTATATACTAGTGAAGTGTAGTTGTAATTTTGTAGTGGTAGGTACGTTACAGTACTCCCCCACCAGAATTTTATCTGCGATAGAATTCGCTGTACGGATACCGCTAGTTGATACATTGCTGTTTTGTGAGAAGCCGGGAGAGCTGTATTAAGATCACCGTACTTTTACTGACCGTGAGAGCTGTATTAAGATCACGAATAAAATTCTGGAAGGGGAGTAATGTGGGGATAGTATTTATCAATAAGGTCAACCTTCATCTATGTGAAGATTCCCCTTTAATGAAACGAGTTAACATGTATTATATACTGGGGAATTGTAGTTGTAATTTTGTAGTGGTAGGTACGCTACACTTTGCTTAGTTAAAAGAAATTTTGATTTTTTTAAAAAAAATATAAAACGTGCATTGGTACCTTTATTCATAATGTTGAAAGGGACAAGTAGTTTTTATCAACAAAAAACCATCGTAACAGAGGGTTAAACGAGATTTTTTTTATATTTTGCTTCGTATTACTTTGGCTTAAATTCAATGAGAGCAAAACTGGTTTTAACTCTTAAATAATTTAATTGTTAAGTAATTGCCTTATAATTCTCAAGTAAAAAATTAATAAAAGAAAATACATAAAATAAAAAGCAGCCTCAAATAATAGCTTAATAAAGTGGATATTTTACATTTTTACCTTTTCCATTTTTAAAATTACAGTTAACATGATTTCAATTTACAATAGCGGATGGAACTCTCAATTCAGTAAGCTTGACGTTATAAACAAATACACATATTTAATATTAAAAACAATCATAAAAAAAATTTAAAGACGAAATAGACACATTTTCTTCTTTTCCTTTAATTTAATATTATGAACATCTATTTGCTTTAAAATAGAGAAGAGTGAATCTATTGAACTGCATGATTTAAGAGGAACATTCTAAAAAATTTTGATCAGTCAATTGAAGATTATTTTTCTAAGATAAAGTTTACGCATCTAAATATTAAAGCAAAATATAAAACAAAAAAACAATATTGTATGAAAATAAAAATAGTTTGGTGACCACAAACAATTGAAATCAGTGATTTTTGCTTTAAGTCAATGATTAGCTGAATTATTTTAAAGATTGTAGCCTTACATCTACAGCTTTGCATATTTGTTAAGAATAAGCTTTTAGTTCATGTTGACACTAATCATTTATAAGAAACTTTGTTAATGTGCATTCTCGTTGCATTTGCTTAAACCGTTGGAGTAAAAATTGCACCAATTAAAATTCAGCTGTACTTACGAATTTGATTAGTGCAATGTTTACACGAGTTTGGTTTGTCACAATATAAAGAAAATTTGAAACAAAAAATGCCTTTTTTGAGAAAAACTGCTTCTTTCAGTATTTTTTTTAAAAAAGTAATATCGTGGACTTTTTACTAGTTTTTGAGGTTCCCCAGAAAGTGTGGGACCTAGGCCTGTGCCTATTGGGCCTAGGTGATAATCAGGCCCTGCACAGAAGTCAGTTGCCAAGCAATTAAGGGATAATAACTGGCATCGACGATTCAATTCAATTGTCAATTTACTTGTCAATTCAATCTTCAATCAATGTCAAATCAAACTTTTCTCAATTGCATTTCAACCGAGTAGATTTAGATAGAAATTTCCTAAGCAATGAATTACCCTTGGGAAACATAAATTTTTTTTTTTTTTTTTTTTTTTTTTTTTTTTTTTTTTTTTTTATT
>NC_092212.1:57442619-57475593 GCF_043381705.1 Parasteatoda tepidariorum
AAACCCTTTGTGTTTAAAATGTAGGAAGAGAGCCTTCTGAAGCAAAATGAAATAGAGTTTGTTTTACATTCTGTATGATAAGTAAACACATGTTCATACTTAGCAATGGGAAAACATATATTTCTGTCGAATGGTTCTTTTGTTTTCTAATTCTTTGAAACATTTTTTAACAATACCAGTGCTTCATGTGAGGGGAGCATTTCTAAAATTCAAACTCAACAATGACCCATGATCGATTGGAGCATTTAATGCTCCCTTTTATTTAGCAAGAAATGGTGATAAATATGAACAATAAAAATGTTATTGAAGAGTTTAAAACACTCATTCCTCCTGAAAGGTGTATGCTTTTGTAATGTTTTACATAATAGTAATTATGAATAAATTTAGATAATTATTTAGAAATTCCAGTTTACGTTGTTCCATGATTTTTAAAGTTCAAAATTTTTAATGATATTCTATAACTTATAATACAAATATATATGATGTGAACGTTTGTGTGTTATTGTACAAGTGTTGGTCCTACCTTAAAAATTTTCTTACAATTTTTTTCGGGGGGAGGTGTGAGACTGACACTACCTTTAATCACCCCCTAAGTAATAAATAAAAGATCACGCCTGTGTATTGTGTACTTATTAACATCGTTTATTCTTTTTTAACAAAAGGGACGAATTAAATTAAAATAAAATAAATATGTAAGTAAATAAATTATACTTTCTGTAGTTAAATTTCAATTTATTTATTTATTTACATTTATGAATTCTTTTCACCACAGATTTCCTGCTTAACAATTCATATAGCGTAGATATAGTGAAATTATAATAATGTATAAAAAGGCAGTCACTTTTTATTTATTTATTTAGCAGAACTGAGAATATTTTATTGCATTGAAATAAAAAGTGCAAAGCTATTTTACAATGTAACTACGATGCATTTTTAAAACTACCATGCTAATAGAAGAGAACTTTTTTATATTTAAAATTAGCTTAACTGATGGGGCCCAATATAGGGTAAAATTAATGGTTGAAACTGCCCTCAGGGTGACTAAATGTAACAATTGGCGATTAATAAATTGACGATCAGTGGCCACTCTATCTCCACTTTTCTCGTTGAAATATTTTGAAAGTAACTTTATTTTCTGCTTGATTCTTAAAATCTTACTTTTAGAAATGAACCTTGAAGTTTTAACCATAATTTAAGAAATCTCTCAAAGGTTTCATATTAATATCAACAGTTTTTTTAATTGTTTAAAATGTTCAATTTTGTTAAAAATTGCCACGTGTTTTACAAAGTGGTCACTATTGTAAATGCAACAAAAATACCATGTTCAAACACAAGACCTTCATCAGTGGTGTTTGGACACTGATAAAAGTTCTTCATTATATAACTTGTCTTGAATCTTCACTGACTTCAAAAAATAGGAGAATGCAAATAAAAGTGGACTCTTAGTCAGTAAAATAGCTGCAAATTCACTGCAGGTAGTAGTACCTGGTCTTATACTGAGAGCAGAGATCATCAAAATGAAGCTGACGATGTTAATCCGTTTCACATTTGCATTTTTAGTAATTAAATAATTTACGGTGTTCACACAAAAGTGTTTTTGATCACACAAACAATTCTATCTTAATATTAAGGATCACCTGGTTCTTTTTAGCACTACTTATTCAATCGAGATCGACGAGACGAGAGGGATAAACTTAATGTATTAATCAGAAAGAATATACAAGATATTATCGAAATTTATAATCTAAATAAGAAGACAAAAAATAATAATGAATTATTTAAAAAGATATTATGGAAACTTATAATCAAAATAAGAAGATGAAAAATAATATTGAATTATTTAAAAGCAATTTATGAAGTCATAAAAAATTATAAATTAAGATTTAAAAATTAATTAAATCAGAAGATATTGTAGTACTTCTAATTTGAAGCGCATATATATATATATATATATAGCGTATTTCGCTCCTCACGAAAACCAGCTATTTCAAGGTATACTACCAATTTTTCCTCATTTCCGTATTACTTCAGCCCTGGTTTGATGTTGAAAATTAATTTTTACTATTTTCACAACGAAAATTAATTTTTACTTATAAATCTAGTGTCTTTTTTAAAATTAGGTCTAGCTGAAAATAGTAACTAATAATTTAATCTAACTAATAATTTTAATAGTAAAAGGGTTATCAGTTTTCATAAAAGCTACATTGTGAGATAATAGTACACTACTAAGAAGAAGAATTAAAAAAAATAAAAAAGCATTAAATTTGCGCAGGACCAGGCTGGACTGCGAGGTCCGCGGCAAAGCATTTTACGGAAAAATAGAATAATTCAAAATTCCATTAAAGTAGCTTTAAATTCATTATAACTGATGAAATTATTTTTTTCTTCTTCGAATTTTATACTTTTAACATTTCTATTGGTTATCATCATGTCACAGGGCTGCACTATTCCTACGCTTTTCGGTAAATTTTCTTCGATGCAGTAGACTCCAAGTTTATGTTATAATCTATGATTCTTTGTTTTGTAAATTTGATTTAAAGTTATTTTCTACACTACATGTAAAGGATTTAAAGGTTTATATGAAGCAACTCTTTGCTGGCAAAATTATCATATATTCTGAATGCCATAACATCAATGCCATAACAAATGCTGGCAAAATCATCATACATTCAGAATGCTATAACAAATGCTGGCAAAATCATCATACATTCAGAATGCCATAACATCAATGCCATAACAAATGCTGGCAAAATCATCATACATTTAGAGTGCCATAACAAATGCTGGCAAAATCATCATACATTCTGAATGCCATAACAAATGCTGGCAACATCATCATATATTCTGAAAGCGATAGTTTTAAGAGTCTACCGCTCTGTAGATTGTTGTAGTTGGCAGCCTTTATTTTATTTAGGTTGAAGTTGAGGGATTTAAGGTTGAAGTCCCTCACTTAAATGATCATATAAAAATGCTAAAATACATTTTTATTTTGTAATTTGATGATTCTAGTTAATATGACTAAAAATATAGAGACCACTATATCTTCAAGAACCTAGATACTGCTATTTTATCCAGCTGCACAATTTTTTTAGGCTAAAGAAATCAGATCAATGGATGAGAATGTATTATACCTAAATGGTGGTGATTTCTATCAAGGTACTGTCTGGTATACCCTTCACAGATGGCAAATAGTTGCCGATCTAGTCAATATGCTAGGTATAGATGCTATGGTAAGATACTGAGATTCTGTATATATTTTTAATTATATTTCTATGTAAGTACAATAGTTAGCTTTTTCATATCTTATAAAATGGCTGCATGCGTCGATTGTTATCATTGAAAAATCTAGTTTCAAAACGAAATCAACATTCAATCCCCCCAAACAGATTCTCGCTTCAAAAATATACCTGTTAACTTTTATCTTTTTGAGGATGATGTTTCTTTCCTAAATGGTGGTTAACCCTTTCTAAAACCGTAGTAAGTATACTTACCATCAGTTTTTAAAGTCCGTGTTAACTTTTCTACCACTTTTACTTTAGGTTTCCATTTGTTAATAACTCCAGCTTTGTCGAAGTGCGTTTGAATAAAATTGGCAACCACTTTTAAATATAAGAAAACGTTTTGTAAACTTTTAAAATGCATATTTCCTTTTGAAGTTTGTAGCATTTATAAAATTCATTTTATAAATAATGAAAAATAAAAGTGAATATACTTATCACAAAAAAAAGGCATTAAAATTTAAATTTATTTCTTATAAGCTAAATGAGTTTTTCTTTTCTTAAATCAATTACTATTCTTATACGAATTTCAATTCCAAAAGTTCTTTAATTTACCTTTAATAGAAATAAATGGCCCACTGGTTAAATAACAGTGGCAGTATAAAGTGGGTATTTCCTTTTGTTATTTACCACTCTAGTTATAGAAAGGCACTTTAGTGCCTTGATTTCAAGTATTTATATTCTTAATATATTTTGAGGGAAAAAATCTTGTTTATTCACACAAAATGAATGACAATAATGAAAAACTTAGGTTACCTTCCTCTACTTTTTCGAATGAAACCTCTCTCTTAGAAAGACGTTAGGTACAAATAAGGTTTAACTATCTAGAATGATTCTGCTTTGATAAAACTCAAAAATATACCACAATACCTTAATTCATTGGGTTATAAGTTGTTTTAAACCTTTAATAAGTTATTTTGAACCTCACCACCTTGGTAATAAGTCGTTTTAAACCTTTAAGATACTTTAACTCCTTGGAGTACTTTAAAATGCTGTTTGAACTAATGTAAGAACCAAATCATTTAAAATACATAATACTGTATTTTTGCATAAATTTTAAAAGCATAAAACAACGTGGTTACTCCTTATTAATGTGTATTAAAAAAAATTAAAATATTGAGCATAGTTGTCAACTTGCTCCACTTTGCAAAAAAATATTTCTAGTGGTAACGAAATTTAAGTAATTTTTAGTTTAGTAAATTTTGTGAAATAATTTTTTCACCACTGCATATCAAATATTAAAAGTTATTGCTGTTTCGTGGCGACACTTTTAAAAAGTAGGCGTAATTATCCTTATTCTACAAGTCATGTTATTTAATTCGCTACCAATTTATTAAAACTTGTAAGCTAGTTGGCATCTCTCCACTTAGTTACAGTTATTTTTCACTATTAAAAGTGAAAGATAATAATTAATTTTTGGATTTAAAAGAGTGGAATGAAGGATTAACTGGAGGAAGTTTTTGGAAAAACTAATAAACTGGTAGCAAAATTTCTAAACGAACATTTGAAAACTCAACTCTCTACTATCAATTATTTTTAAAAAAAATATTTTCGTAATATAATCACTGCCAGGAATTTTAGTTCTCAGAATATTACATTGAAAACGCAAAGCAGTGAGCTTTAAAACATCCTTTCAGAAACTTAGTTACCAATTTCTTAGTTTTACGGGGTTAGTTTTCTTAGTTTTAATAATAATCACAAAATATAATTTATCATTTAACAGCATTATCAACTTATAAAAGCCTAATAATATACAGGGTTATTCATAATTCCCTCCGGGGTTTCGAAGCGTTATAGTAAAAAAACGAAGACGAATATGGCAAAAAAGAACATATCAAATTATTCCTAAAGTATTCAAGTTTTAATTTAAGCAGTTGCCGGTAAATGGCAGTAACATGTACCATTGAAGCCAGTTGTAGTAAAGAAAAATGGCGTTTACAGGCGGAGGGAATTATGAATAATCCTGTATATAGATATTTTTATTCATTTATTGAATTTTTGTTCTTGGAATACATTATTTTGCAGTCTCTCGGCAATCATGAGTTTGACGATGGTCTTAAAGGTCTTTTTCCTTACCTTCAAAATCTAAAACCAAAAGTAACTGTATGCAATATAAACGCATCTAAAGTTCCAGAATTTGAAGAATTAGTTACACCTTCAACAATAATTGAAGTAGGAGGAGAAAAAATTGGAATTATAGGATATCTAACTCCAGAAACAAAATTTCTATCGTCAACAGGTAAGAAGCTCTTTTGAACACATTAAAAACCTAAATTAATTTTCTAACACAATTATTGTAAGGATCTAAAAAGTGCTTTTTTTTAATTTTTTGTTTAAAAAAATTCTAAATTGTTTTTTTCAAAGATTATTTTGTTTTTCTTCTGAAAGATATATATAGGATGGTTATTTTATTAAAGTTACCGTATTTTAACCAACATACATTCTGTTCCAGTAGACGGAACTTGGTACATTGACTAAAAACCGGTGTAACCACCAGAATTTGGAATGCAAGCATGCAAACGCCATATATATATAAATATATATANTATATATATATATATATATAGATATAGATATATATATAGATAAATATAGATAGATAGACGATAGATAGATAGATAGATAGATTCACAGAAGAGCCATTACATTATGACCACAATGGGCTCGCCCAGCTTTTCATGGTTTCTCGCCCAGGAACAAGGTTTTCATGGGGCACATTAGGACGCACAATCCTCATAGAACAATCTCTGACGTCTGTAAGCTACTTGAGCATAGTTCACCCATTCATGGCAACAGTTTTTTCCTGCGGGGGATGGTGTTTACCAACAGGATAATGCACCATGTCATAAAGGTCGAATCGTCATGGATTGGTTCAAGGAACATTCCAGTGACTTTCAAGTCATGTCTTGGCCCCCGAATTCACCTGACCTTAATCCAATGGAGCATTTGTGGTCCTACTTGGAAAACCGAATTTGTGCTGCTACGCTACCCCCTCGCAATGTGAGGGAATTGCAGGACCAGTTGGTGAGCGCTTGGTACCAGATACCTCAGACTACCTATCAGCACCTTGTGGAATCAATGCCACGGCGGGTGCTAGCAGTTTTGAAGGCAACAGGTGGTTCTACATGTTACTAGCAGTGTGGTCATAATGTAATGGCTCTTTGGTGTATATTACATATGGGGTTTATGCTTGTTTTCAATATGATTTCATTTGAAAGCCACTTTTAACATCTACCTTGCACTAATAACTCCACAATTTAGAAATAATATTTATAGTTCTTCCGTAACAGCATTATGCAAAATGATTTTATGAAAATAATAAGTGGTTTTTAAACCGCTATGAATTGCATTAATACCATTTCTTATGTTGGAAAAACAATGTCAATCGGCCAAAACTATTTTTTAAATACAGACTTCGTTTTACTCATGAACCATATCAAGTATTCAACACCCGTCGACCTGAATGGATCATATGCAGGTCTGAACTGATAATTAGCTCTAAGGTCTAATTTTTTATTTATAAGGTACCGTTCGTTCAGTTTCCTTTTGTTAACTACAACATTAGTTTTGACCCCCAAGTGCCCGCCATTAAAAAAAAAAAACATTAGTTTTGAAACGGCATTGTATCGGGTCTTCAAATCCAAATATGAATGTCATATAAAAAATAAATACTATTTTCAACGTAGGTGATTTAGAATTCGAAGATGAGGTTGAATGCATTAAGAGAGAAGTCAGAAGATTAGTCGACGAGGAAGGGTTGAATAAAATAATCGCTGTCGGACATTCCGGATTCGTTATTGATCAAAATATTGCCAGAGAAGTGCCAGAGATCGACATTGTTGTTGGAGGACATACAAACACTTTTCTTTACACAGGTAATTTTCTAAATTAATTATTTCGAAGCACTAACTTAATCAGCAGTAAATATTTTTTGTTTTGTTTTTAAATATTAAAAAATTTTACGCAAAATCTGTGTCACTTGTCACAATCTATTTCATTTGTATCAGTATTTAAAAATGATATTCATTATGCCATGAGCTAAAAAACTTAAAATAAAATTAACTTAAAAGTTTATGAATTCTGATAGGAGGGAATAAAATGCACGGTTAAATTCGCTGTATGGTTTTAAGTCTTAATCTTATTTTCTGAATTCTGCTACAAATAAACGATAATGATAAATTTGAATGTATTTAAAAATAAAACATTTTTGATTGTACTTAGGTTTTTAAATGGTTATAACTTCAAATAGTTCTTTTTTGAGATGATATTTTGAAATCGATTACAGAAAAAGTTAAAATGGATTAATCAATTAAAGAAAAAGCATTGAATCTTTGAAAATCTTATTTAACCCTTTGCATTCGGAGTTCCTTCAACAACTAAAATAACTTCAACAATCACTAAAAGTTACTAAAACAAAACTCAGCGTATGCATATTTACCTTTTAATACCCATAGATGCTCATTTTAGTCCATGGAAATTTTGCATAGCTAAAAAAGCATCTTTAAAACTGTGCTAACTGTTTCCAACAATTGCAGCAAAAAGAAATTTCCAGACAAGATAGAAAGCGTTTTCAGATTTTTGATTAAACATTTGCTTCTTGTAATACATTTGTTTTTAAGAAGTCTTTGGTTAAATGTAATTAATTTACTGTTCTATTTAGGTGTACCGCCATCTGTTGAAGAAGTGCAGGGCACGTATCCAGTAGTCATAGAACGAGAAGATGGATCAAAATCTTTAGTTGTTCAAGACTTTGCATTTGGAAAGTATTTAGGATATTTGAAAGTAATATTTGATGATGGTGGTGAAATTATTTCCTGGGAAGGAAATCCAATTCTGTTAGATTCATCAATAGTGGAAGGTACTTTTCATAAATATTAAATCATATGCTTGATGAAATGAAATACAAATGCATTTTGGAGTGTGCGGATCGCACTGAATAATAATAAAAAAAATTCTATGCAATGATTTTGAAATTTAATAAATCTAGCGTCAGAAATTTGAGTCCTATAAAATAAGGAATAAGATTAATGAAATAACATTTAGTTGGTAACTTCTCCCACATAGATGATTTTTTTAAACAAACATTCAAAGAAGTGGGGTGATTTTCCTTACAATTTCATTTTTGAATTTATAAATTTATTTTAAATGGTTTTGTCTTTTACATAAAATTATTTCAAACTAAATTCTCTGTTAATTATGCGATAAGTTATAGTAAATAAAAAAATATATTTAAACTTGTGTTCACATATTTTCCAACTATATAAATATTATGGGGAGGTAAAACTTTTCGAGAACTATTAGAGACAGCTCTCGTTTACAGAGAGATTGAATGCTACGATTCTGAGGTGCTCCGGGGGGGTTATTCATCCTTTTTTGTTTGTTTTCTCGTTTTACTTTTCCCTCTCGTTTTTACTTGAAACATTATTTTTTGCACCTCTTGATTTTAACAATTAGCACACTTAATTTAACTTTGAATACATTATGCATAAATAAAATCCCCCTTGACCTTATAGAAGCGTTACCACATACGAATTGTATATATTCAATTCGATCCCTGTTCGAAATCAAGTTAACTTGCTTTTTATTTATTTTGCCTAATGGTAAATCCAGTTGGTAGGTTTAATATTTCCGGACTGTTTTTGCCACAGTTTTGCCAGGAATGTTCTTCCGTGGATGACGGAATACAAGTTATAGTCCCAAGATTGAACTAACCATACGATGTTTACAAGATGTCCTAGACTCATGGTACAGGGGAAAGTGTTACAGCTTCTGTTGGTCGGAAGTGACATGGAGCACCAAAGGTAGAAGACTGATTTAGCTTCATAGTTTCACCTGGTAGCATTAGCTGGGCATAATGGAATGGCCTTCACGCCTAAGGTGGCCCTACCAGGAGCTGAGCTCCCGGCGTACTTCGCCCATTCCGCCCAGTGACACCCCCTCGCCACGGTGAGGCAGCTAGCAGGATTTTGAACTAAATGTAGAACTGCTCAGGCTCCGCCCAAGCATATTCTAAACTGTATCGATTTTAAGATCGTCGAGGTTTTTTCAAAACCTCATCTGTTTTTAGACTTTCTGGACATTTTTGGACTTGTGGATTTGGTCTAATTGGGATGGACCTCTTGGGGACAAAACAAACAAACACAAGATGTCCATATAATGCAAATGTAGGTTAATTTTCCTAAAATTCCCTCCAAGAAGGTTTGATTGACTTTATTTTTGACTCGGCAGTTATTTTGTCTTTTGAAATGAATCTAAACTCATGTGTATACGGAGATGATTGTTACTTGCTTCAATATCATCACGGGATCAACGGTGATAAATATAATAAATTGCTATTTTGTTATGGGTTGTGTTTTAAAGCATTTTATTATTGCAGATGAAGAAACAGTGGAAATGTTAAAACCCTATGGAGATGAGGTGAAACGACGAGTGCGCCAGTCTGTGGGTCAAACTAATGTCTTGCTAAAGGGTGATCGATTAGTGTGTCGCATGAAAGAATGCAATTTGGGAAATTTCTTGGCCGATGCGTCTCTCAGCTACTTCATTGAGCAACCCACAGAAAAAGGATGGAACTTTGTAAGCATCGCTTTGTGGAATTCTGGAGGAATTCGGTCGTCTATAGATGAAAGACTTAACGAAGGTAGTTCGGTAATTTTTGAGATTTAATTGCACAACTTTGAAAGGCATTAAAAGAATAAAAACAATAAGTTATATTATGTCGCTACACTGGGGAGCAATTTTTCTTCCGCTGCGTGTGATTTTAGAACGGATTTTAGAAATTTTCACGTCACTGATTTCAAATCTGTTATCGGTTGCTCTCTACAAGCTACAATTATTAAACAACTTAATAATTTTTTAAAAAATCACTCGAGAGACAGAGAGTCTCCACATCTCTGATACTTAGGGCGTGATGTTAGAAAGGATGCTATAATACATTCCCGTCATACGCCATTGGTCTTAAGTGATATTTTCAAAGGAGCAGACAAATGTATACGCATGTATATAAACGTATGAATAGTTTATAAGCTTAAACGGGCAAAAAATAAACTATAGCAGATATGTCATTTTGAATTTTGAATTACTGTAGTTTCTGGAATAAAACTAATTTCAGATTTGAAATTCTCACACCCGAGATAGGTAAAATCAAGTACTGTATGAATGCAACAAAAAATTTTGTTCCCCAGTGTAATCCATATGCTCCCGATAATCCATTAAGGAGAGATTTAGGAATGCTATCAGTTATGCTAATCTCAATAACTCTTCTCTTCTACGTGTTTAAATAATAAACGAATTTTTAAGAAAAAATTTTTTTTATAGCAAAGCAAAATTTTAATATTAAAAAAAAATTAATATACACTAAATTACTAAACTACTAATATCTACTAAAACGCTAAATTAAATATTTTAGTCAGTTTTATTAAGAAAAAAATAAATATTTCCAGAATTAAAATCATAACTTTAAGAAATATCTGTTCCTGAAAATCATACTTTCTTTATGGATTTAAAAATTGGCAACACACTACAAGTCACCTTTTTTCTACTCCAACTGTTCCGCGTTTTCAAATGCATTTCGAAAACGCATATATACCAACGCCTTTTTTTTCCAGCTTCATTTCTTATTTTCCTACTGTGAGTTAAAAACATAAATAAACAGTCATTATATATGTTTTTCAAATAAAAATCATGTACGAACTCAACCAATTCGCGGTTTTAAATTAGAATTCACAATATAAAAGCATCATTAAAATAAATGAATATATTTTTTGGCTTTAAAAATTTTACTTTTCGTTTTCGATATTAGTTTTACAGTTTATGTAAAAATATGTCATGGATGTCCCACGTACAACAGTATCAAAAACTTTTTAAACCCTCTCTTAATTCATTTCAATTACTGAATATCTGCTATTTTTAATAGATTGTATGCTTTATAATTGGCCACAATAGTTATAACCATCCTGAAATCTTTCAGTGAATATAACATTAACAGGTGTCTGTTACATACTTGTAGTAAGTTAAGTAAAAAAGTTATCAACAAATCAACATCCGACTACAATCAGTTTATTATTTGGATAACCATAAACCATCACATTATTTACACTATTTATAATCTTCAGTTTTTCAGTCGTTCTCATTTCACTTAAAGAAACTATTCTAATTGCCACTTTTCTATTTATTATAGCTATACACAATGCTGTGCATTATCATAAAATATTATTTTCACATATATTAAAATATACTATATATTTTGTAAGGTAACATCACATTCGAAGATATTTTGTCTGTTGCTCCTTTTGGTAACACCATGGACGTGGTACAGTTAAAAGGAAAACACCTAAAGCTCGTTTTGGAACATTCTGTGAAAGATTACGATTTAGATGCTTTTGATCCCCCTGGAAGTTTTTTACAAGTTTCAGGTATCTATATATATATATTTCTCTTACACGGCGACAAAAAAAAACCTCATTACAACTCCCCGAATGGCAACGCTAGAAAACCGACCAGTGATTGCCGCTAAAAATGTCACATGCCAAATCTAGCAGAAGTGGCTCAACATATAGCGCTTTTAAAAACGGAAACTGACATAACCAGAGAGAGCATTCACATTGTAATTTTTTTTTAAAAAAGTTGTTATATGGATTTGAATGATTGTTCTGAATTCTTAGAATTTTGTGCATTTGCAATGTACGTAAGTTAGTAGCGAGCGAAGCGAGCTTGGTTTGCGAAGCAAACCATATAAGATTGCGTAGCAATTTTCGGGGGTTGGCGATCGTTAGCGAGCTGGGGGCGCAGCCCACTAGTATAGTGTATAACCTCAATTTTCAATAAAATGTAATTGACAATGGTTTACTCGTATTTTTTAGCTATGCTAATCTGATCAACGTTAACCATATTGCAGAATGAATTATAAATTCGCATACTGGCAAAATTTTCTGATAAATTTAAAAATGATAAACATATTGTTTTTTTTTAAATAAAAAATTATCGATAAATAAATAAATAAAATTTATTGAATTTAAAAATAAAAATGTAAATACTCGACTTTTTTTTAAGTTTTTATTTCTCAAGAACTATTCAACTAATTTCGTTTTAATTTTGGATTTTGGGATGAAAAACACATCCTTGGAAGATTTTCAGAGATTTTTATACCTTATGTTTCAAAAATTGTGAGACGATTACTAAATTAAATAATAAATAATCAGTATTTGTAGGAAAAGGTAATTAACTTTGAAAGAATTTATCACGTGTCATCTTCCTACTTGCGAGAATTTTTGGATTTGCATGGAAACTGTATTTGAAGCTTGAAGATGATTTAATAGTTGTTTCATTATAGGTTTCTGGTTTTTTGATTTACAGAATTCATTTTGAAACTGTATTTCAAGCTGATTTAAATTTCTTGATAGTTATTTCATTATAGGTCTCCGGTTAGTGTATAACGTATCACAACCAGCTGGTTCAAGACTTGTTGAGGCTTATGCCCGTTGTGCAGATTGTAGGATTCCACAATATCTTCCAGTGGAAGACGAACAGCCTTATTGGGTAGTTATGAATACCTATCTTGTAAAGGGTGGAGATGGGTTTGATGCTGTTCCACAAAACGCTCTGGGCAACAGAAACACCGGTAAGATATTTTATTATAATCCTATTTTTTATTAATACTTATGTGCTTTTATTTTTTTTAAAAAAAGAGCAGTCGTGCTTCGGATAATTTATTATACAGAAATGTTCATAGATAGTCAAATTTGTAGCGAAAGTATCAGACTGAGATAGGTGGTACATCTATAGATATAATATATTTAAGGGTAAATGCACAGTTTTACCACATTTTTTTATATCCATATGCATCCCTGCATAAAAAGGTGTGTACTTATGCTGTCAAAATTTTCCTGTAGACTTTATATTTGTTTTTATTTAAATCATAGTAATTTTTTATTTTATAAACAATCATTTCTGTTCAATTGAGAAAAAAGACCAGTTGGACAATATCCCATCAAGTTCTATTTCAAGTTCAAGTTGGACAATTTCCCATCAAGAATCTTTTAAGTTCATTAAAGTGGCTATAAACTTTATGCAAACAAGATTAATACTGATAGTGAAATCATTTTACTACCATTATATTCTTTACGAAAAATGACCCGTTCTAAATCAATGACAACAGGCACTGACAAGTTAATCCATTGAAGATTAGTTTCAAAGAGTTTGCTTACTTGTTGTTGTTATAGGCCATTAAAGCAAGGGGTGCGATTGTTCTTGTTTTCCAGTGGCGCCATCTATGGCCGTAGATTCGACTTCTGCCACACCCGTTTATAGGACGTACATCCATTCATTTATTCACAGATCGTAATTTTGACCTGAATCAGAGAACGATCGATCTCCAATTCCCCCGTCATTCATAGTAACCCGTGAGGTATAATTTGTAATGGGGACATGGGAGCTTTGTGACCCAACAGATTTAACGTGTCCCAGTTACCATTTACTACACTGGGAGTTTTCGAACTGCTGTTCTNCTGAATCAGAGAACAATCGATCTCCAATTCAGTAACCCGTGAGGTATAATTTGTAATGGGGACATGGGAGCTTTGTGACCCAACAGATTTAACGTGTCCCAGTTACCATTTACTACACTGGGAGTTTTCGAACGGCTGAAATCGAACTCCCGTTCTCACAAACATAAGTCAAATGCCCTACCAACCAGGCTGTCCCGGCCAGTTTGCTTAAGTGGCAGAATTGTTTGAAATATGGAAAAATGAATTATTATTATTTAAGAAGGAATTTTGACGTTAAGAGGAAATTGAATAAGATTTGTTATATTTCACTCGAACTACTTAATAAATCATTGACCGAGTTCGGTGCTATAGACAGGATTGCCATGGGTGTGACTGCAAAAAGTAGTGATATATTTCAAACAACAAAATATCTTCAAAAAGTAGTAACTGATAAAATTCAAAATTTTATTTTAAAAAAAATTAAAATTATCAACTATTTCTAACATATTTTTTTTAGTTTGCCATTGAAAATGATTGCGAAGAATATTTTTGCTTTAACTATGAATAATTAGAAATGTTAGTCCCAGTGGTAGTTACGATTGAATACTTAAAGAGATAATAAATAAACACAAATAAATGGANAAATTATCAACTATTTCTAGCATATTTTTTTTAGTTTGCTATTGAAAGTGAATGCGAAGAATATTTTTGCTTTAACTATGAATAATTAGAAATGTTAGTCCCAGTGGTAGTTACGATTGAATACTTAAAGAGATAATAAATAAACACAAATTAATGGAGTTTCTACTTCTTTTAACATATACTGTGACATCCCTGCATAGTGATTCACTGCTCTGTTGCACAGAACTCTCCCAAAGATGTATTCTTATGTAGTTTCAATAGAAAAATAACAAAATAATAATCGATTGTTGCTTTGCCTCTTTGAACTAAGTCAGCTTTCAGAAATGAACTAAATTTTATTTTTTCCAGATGAATTAGACATTGATATTATAATCAAATATGCTCAGAAATTGTCTCCAGTCACGACAGGCTTAGAAGGAAGAATTACAGTTATCTCAGCAAGAGACAATTTTCAAATGCCAACCACCGAGCAGACAGTTTCGAGCGTCGATGAAATTACTACAGAATCTTCAATACCTGGAGACATTGCTGAAGAAGTTACAATGCATTCGATTCCAGACGGATCGTTATTAATAAATCCATCCATCGGCAATATGATGGATACATTAGAAACAGGTTTAGATAAAGAGCGCACTGGAATTGAGACTCTTAGCAGTAAATTAAACAATTTAAGAGACAGTGTGCGGACAGTTGATATACCACGAGTAGGAAAGTAATCCGAATTTTGAACTTTTTAAGTCAAAGATATATAAATGATAGCATTCATTTTCGATACTCAAAGTAATTTGACATGACAGATTATTTAGTTAATTCTGTAACGGGCCGTTTATATCTAGCAATAATATATTAATATAAATTTTGGATTGAGCTTGAGTTAAGGAAGTTCATTTGGCTTGTTACATCAAATTTGATATTTATCACGAATTTTTTGGGTGATATGTTTACTATCACTCATTAGAGGCTATTAAAAAGTAGGTAATGATTTATAATGATTTATATTTCTTTTTAAAAATAAAATTAACTTCTGAGAAATTTTTCAAAACATAGAGAAATGCACAAGAAGATATCAAAAAGAAGTGTACATGTCTCTTTAATATATCTTAGTAGAATACAAATAGCAGCTACTATAAATATTCCTTAAAATTGGCATATGGTTACCAAATTTGTTCCAGCTGTTCTCCGTCAGAGATGAAGTTATCAGCGTCTAGCAGCACAAATTGAAAGTGGTAAAATAGCTTACAATGGATATATTTAGAAATTGCTGTAATTGGTGGTAAGTATACTTACCATGGCCGTAGAAAGAGCAAATCGAAACTGAGCTGTTGTTTTAAATCATTATTTGATATCACAAGGCATATATGCCATTCTTCCTATAAACATTCTTTCAAAATATTAAGCCCTGCAACGATTTTTACGTTTTGTTTGTTTCAAAATATATTTGCCAGCATTTAAATAGCTGGTTATTTAATTTGATTAACGCTATAAAAATTGCACTCTTTTGAAATTGTCCAATTTTAAATTTCGACTCTCTGCAAAACACCCCAATCTAATATGCATACCTACTATTTATAATGCACATACATCTGTAATAGTAAAAATGCTGACTTTTCAGAAGCTTTAAAAGTTATGACTTTCTTTTCTAAAAGTGATAGTTTTTAAGTTGAGGTTTTCTCACTACATTAACCTTTTATTGTAACAAATATCTTTTACACTTTTCAGTTGATGTATCATATTTTCATGCTTCATTATTGCTTTGCTAGCAACAATAGTATTCTTCATTATTGCTTTTTTTTTACAATTATATTTCGAAAAACAGAGGGAGAATTTTTAAATTACAGTGATATTTTCAAAAAAGAGGGAGAATTTTTAAATTACAATGATATTTTCAAAAAACAGAGGGAGAATTTTCAAATTACAATGATATTTTCAAAAACAGAGGGAGAACTTTTAAATTACAATGATATTTTCAAAAACAGTCAGAGAATTTCTAAATTACAAGGATATTTTTAAAAACAGAGGGAGAATTTTTAAAATACAATGATATTTTAAAAAACAGAGAGAGAATTTTTAAATTTCAATGATATTTTAAAAAACAGAGGGAGAATTTTTAAATTACAAGGATATTTTCAAAAAAAGAGGGAGAATTTTTAAATTGCAATGATATTTTCAAAAACAGAGGAAGAATTTTTCAATTAGACATTTTCTTTCTTCTTTTTTTTTTTAATATTTCCTGGCATTTAAAAGAACTCCACATGATTATCAGCATTGCTTGCAAGTATTGCACTTTTTCAAGAATGTTCTTCTAATGCTGGCGAAATTACTATTACATTGATAACTTGGACCAGCAGAAATCTTTTTTAAACTTCATCAGCATTGAAATATATAAATCTTCCAATTCATTACATAGTCTTTATTATACATGTTTTAAATATTTAAATACGATTGTAGACGAAAAGAAATTTTCAAACAAAAAGAATTTATTTGAAATAAAATTTTTAAGAATAAAATATCAAAGCATGAATTTAGACAACAATTTAATTGCAAAACTAAAATTCTCACTTAAAACCAAGAGAGTATGCGGTTGTTTCAATTTTTAGTTATTACTAGTATGTAGTAGGATAATGTGCTCGTTACAAAGACTGTTTTAAGCCTCTATCAAGTTGAAGAATTGAAGAACAGATAACACAAATTAGAGAAGAAAAGTTGTAATTATATCAAGCTTTCCGTATGCAGGATTTAATTTATAATCGTGGATGTCAAAAAGATTTTAATACTTAAAATCGGAAGCTGCTCACTGCTACGTTTAATGCGAGATATTTTATAGTATTTTTTAAATTTTTATATACTTAAAAAATATATACATAAAAAAAATTACATATACATTCCTAATTTTGTTTAATTTAAAAAAAGATTTTGAACTTTGATTTCAGATCCTATATTTAATATAATATTTTGACTCATAGAATTGTGTTATAATGAAAAATAAATCCTAATATTTGAAAGCTTGTGTCATTATTTTTTTTCCAATTTTTTATTTAAGGGAGCTGTTTTCTTTAAATGAAACATAAAAGTCGTTACTTTGCAGTCACAGCATTTTTTTTAACCTAAATTTGGCAATNATAAATCAATGCAAGGGCCTCAAATTCATGCTTTTGTCCAGAAAGACAAGGTTACTGCATTTATGAGAAAATTGGAACTGTGGATAATAAGTTTGAAAAATAATAACTTTGACATGTTTCCCACTTTTAAAATTACCTGTCTTGCAGATGAAATAGAAGAAAGTAAAGTTCTTATTAATAAACACTTGACCAGTTTAAGGGAGCAATTCTCGTTTTACTTTAAAGATCTTGACATGTCCAAATATGAATGGATTAGAAACCCGTTTGTGATTGAAAAATATGATGATTTTGGCCTTACGACAGCAGAGCAGGAAATGATAATTGACTTATCTAGTGACAGCACATTAAAGCAGATGTTTCAACACGAAAATAATATTGTCACGTTTTGGTTACGAGTAAAGGACGAGTTTCCTACTTTAACAAATAAAGCTTTAGAAATTTTATTGCCCTTTGTAACATCTTACTTATGTGAAACTGGGTTTTCTGCAGTAGCTGTCTTAAAGACAAAGTATCGATCTTGCTTAAAGATTGAAAAGGAACTGAGAACCGCGATATCTTCAATGATACCACGGTTTGACAAAATTTGTGCTGAAAAACAAGCTCACCCTTCACATTAAATTTTTATAATGTTGTATTAATGTTGAATTCTATTTTTTGTACTTTTGTAAGATTTGTTTTTATTACATTATATTATTATTTCTTAAAATAGATAATTATTTTTTATGTATTTTTATACATAATATTGTATATTATTTTGTAGCCCATTAAATAAATTACAATATCAGATGAGTGTTTATGGAATTGGATTGTTAGAAAAATTAAGGGGGGCACAACAAATTTTTTTTCAAAGAGGGGGGCGCAGGTACAAAAAGTTTGGAAAGCACTGTCTTACACTAATGTTTTTTTTAAATTTTTTAAATTTATTTATTGACCATAAACAATGACCATACCATAATGACCATACAATGGTACAATGACCATAAACCTGTAATTCTTACACTGACGTTTTTATATTCTAGATTATGTTAAATTTGTTATCACCTCTGGGCAAAAAGAATAAAATAAAATAAAATAAATAAAGGAAAGAAAGAAAGAAAGAAAGAAAAAACTATTTGAATTATTGAAGAAAAATGAATGAATATAATAATATAAAATAAAATTAACAGAAAGTATGGCAAACTCGAAGAGTCAAATTGCTTTTCAATGTATTTTTTGATAAAAATTTAATTCTTTATTTTCTATTTTTGAAATCTGAAATAAAAACAGAGATGGACAATAACTCTACACAGTCACCAACGGCTATTGTGTTTAAAAAATTTATCCTTGGTTAAATATGTTTTATAAATTTAACAAACATTTTTAAATTGCTGCAGTTATTGTAGAAACATAAGATTGTGAAAACATTAAATACGAACGAAAAACTTCGTTTACAAAATAAATAAATATAAAGGCATAATGTAAACATCCGTTATAGGTCTTAAGGATTGATAACTCTTGACTTTTCTGATTAAATTGGGATCATGCTTTGAAAAACAAGAATTTGAATTCATAGTCGAAAATAAGGGAGTTCCATTTGATTTCCAGAAAGACCAGTTAATTATCAATTTATCAACCTAATTGCTAGGTGGCACTAATTAAGTAGCGATCATTCAACATAGAGAGTTTGAACGAAGGCAAATTAGTACGTAAAAATCCGGTGGTTACATCAGAAACTGTTAGGGGTAGTATTTTTTTTATGACTTTCGAGTTCTTTTTTTCTTGATAAGTGTTCTGATTAAAAACATACAAGCCGGGCCTAGGTAGAGCTTTAACATCCCCAATTTAGTCCATCACAAAAAAAGGATTTTTTAATAAATAATTTTTGTATTATTTTTACTTATGTTGGATGAAATAAAAATTATATTTTATATTCATAACAAACCTTTAATTTAAAAAAAAAAAAAAAATAATGTGCAAAATTAGGATTTTAATATTAAGCCATCGTTAAAAAATGTGTTTATGAGTTAAAAAAAATAAGTATGTAAACAATTTTACTATGTTTACATTTCTTTAACCCCTTGGGGACGGATGATTCATAAAAGCATTCGTACAAAATCAGAATCAAGTTGTAATTAAATAAAAAACGGTAACTTAAATGTAGTCGTTGCTAATTTGACAGACTTACTTTGCTTTTACTTTAATTATTGTTAGTTTAATCATATATATAATCAATGTTAATTCAAAGTATAACTAAATAGTTTTATTTTGAGCAAAGTAATGGTGAATTAAATAAATCAAACAATTATAACTCCGCCCACAAATAAACTGCTAAAGAAATACTTTGATTACCAGTTTTATATTTTTACCCTGATTGATACGGTTTTACGCTGTCACGTATTTGTGACAGTCGGCGCGAAAGGGTTAAAGATTATAAGAAAAGTAACAGTCGCTAACCATTTATTGCATTTTCAATAAACTGAAAAATTGCATGCTGTGGCCCTTAATAAACAAAAAAGTCTTAGCTATCTTCATTTCTTATAAGCACAAAAGTTATAAGGATAACAAAATATTTCTTAACTTTTTTATTAATAGATTACCTGTAAAATATTTATTTACCCTTCATTTAACAGTCGTCACACGTAATATTTGTTTACCATTATTTCCTAACACACATAAAGATAATAACTTAATTCCCTACTGCAACTATTATTTTCTTTTTTACTTTAATTATTATCCAAAATTAAATATATAAGATTCTTTTATTATATCATAAAATAATCATGTGGTTCTACCTTATTGCGTAGCATTTTGTGTTAACTATACTTTATGACTGTTTTACAACTATCAAATATATATTAAATAAGTTACATCTATTTATTTTATTATAAATTATACGTAAAACTGTAAAGTGATATTAGTAGTTAACTTCTCGTACTGTTTCATAGCAATCTTTTTAGCAAAATCATTTTCAATAGTTTTTATATTTACCAAATATTGATTTATTAAACAAAAATAAGCTTGCGAATGGAGATGCATTGATCCTAATGTTTTTTTTTTTAATTTTCATTTCCAATGGCAAATTTATTGGACAGTAGTTACAGCACAATAAGAAAAGTAATATACAATAAACGATGGTAGACATAATGCAGTAACTTGAGTCCATTGATTCAAAAGGTCTCGGGCTTCCCAATATCGCTCGGTTAGAGAAGACCTGCGCAAAGCAGGACAGTGCATAATATGGACGGCATCCATTTTCTCCCCAAGGTTACAAAGTGTGCAGATGGGAGAAGGAGCAATGTTAATTCTGCGAAGGAAGACAGTCGCGTCCAGTAGCCAGGCGGAATTCTGCCACAGCTCTACGCCTTGAACCAATATAGGATTTTGCAACTAAATCCCTCCAAGGTTTATCGGACACTCTTTTGGACAGGTCCATGAGGGAATGGTCTTTTATGCAATTTGTCACCATTTTCTTGATGGAATAAAATGGTATTGCGCGGGAAGGAATTTCAATAATTGAGGTGCCCTTTTTGGCCAAAAAATCTGTACTGTCGTTTCCTACAACTCCGCAGTAGGAGGGTATCCACTGAAGGACAATGTTTTTCCTGTGTGACTCAAGGCTTCGAAGGAGTCGTCGGCAGTCTATGACTTCAAGGGTTTTGGGATCGTCAGAGGAATTGATGGCTTGAACTGCGGCCATAGAGTCACAAAAAATAACTGCTTTTGTAAACTGGTCAAGGTGACAGTGAATTTGAGACAGAGTAGCTCGAATGGTGGTAATTTCACCATCAAATGTAGTTCCTTGTCCCACGGAAGTTTAAAATGAAAATAATTTTGAGGAGATTCCTGCCCCTAATGATCCTAAATGTAGCGGTATATAAAAAAAATGAAAAAACATTTTTTTTCAAGATTCCACAGATTAAGTTTCTAACTTCATTGAGATTTTTTTTATACCACTAAATGATCCTAATGTAGCGGTATTAAAAAAAAAATCTCAATAAAGTTAGAAATTTAATCTGTGGAATCTTGAGTTATCATATGTAATAAATATTTTTCTGAACTTTCAACTAAACAATTTTAAATTTTGATGCAACATTTCATTTCCTTCAAAAAAAGGAAGAAAAAAAAAAGTAATAATTGTGTATAAATCGTGGAGGGAGGTGAAAGTAACGAGCAGAGGTGCTCGCAATTCATAATTTCGTCAAGAATAATTTCGAGCCAAGTCAATTAATAATTTCGTTTCCGGAAAATAAAAAAGAACTCAAAAACATTATACCAATACAAATACTTTTAGTGATGCAAAAATATTAAGAGTTGATGTTAAAATCATTTTAATTTATCTTCAGTGTGAATATTTTTATTGACAGAATTTTACACTTTACGAATGATGCGCCAATATATTACATTTACTCAATTACATTTTTAGTTAATTTCTTTGATAATAGATGGCAGCAAAAGCAATCTTTCTAAAACAATACACTTAATAGTTTCTCAATTTTACGTATTATCTGGGATTCTTATTTAACTGTTGATCGCGCTAACTATGGGTGAGTTTAGCCAGCCTTACTTCGTCAGAGAGACGGTTGTAGACGTTTAGTTTGAGGACCTGTCCATTGAATAGCCCCTGGCGGAATCCAACTCTTTTTTTTCTTCTCCAATCTATTCTTTCGAAATTTTCATTGCATTCAAAATTGTCTTCGATAGTTTCACAAAAAAGAAGAAGAAGAAAAGTTTCCTTTTTATTTTTCGTCAGCGGCAATAGTATTGAGTTCGATACTCGTAACGTTTGATACATATACATATTAGAAATATTTTCAAATTAATCGTTTTACTTCTTTTTTTCTTTTTTTTTTTGAATTTTCTTTTGGTTTAGCTTATTTTTTAAAAAAAAACTAAAAATTTCTGAATCGAGCATAAAAACTCACATGTGAGTGTTTATCAATATAAAGCAAATTATAATTGAAAACAGAACCATGAAGTTCCATTTGATTTCGAAAATATTTCTGTATTATTTATTGTTATTTCAGTTATCGGTATAAATTCATAATTATTTAAATTTAAATGATAAATAAAATGCATTCAACCTCTTGAATTAAAAAAAAAGTTTTAAAAATCTTAATTCCTGAATTATTATTAATTTGAAATTTAAGTAAAACTTGCCCATAAGTATAGATAAGCATAGAAAAAAAAGCATAAAATATTTTGAGCTTTGTAATAATTAAAAAGAGATTTTAAAATAATTGCAATATTATAATTTAGTAAATTTCCCATAAAAATACAAATAGCTAATTTTCACAACTTTTATTTTTATTTATTCGCTAAAGTATTATAGTATTGTGATCAAAAGAAATATTTAAAACACGAAGATTTAATGTTATGATGAATTCAATAAGATTGTTATAGTATACCATATGATAAATATTTAGATTTGAAGCTGGACTTACTATTACTTGAATATTTATACTTATATAACTTGAATATTTATATATTATTCAAATATTATTATTGATAAAATTATTTTGTTTCTTGAAAACAAATCCTAATTAATCCTAATTAACAAATCCAAGACACTTGTGCTTCATTTTTTACCAAAAAAATAAATAAGTAAATAAATGAATAAAAATATGTGGGCGTTTTTCTTTTTTCTTAAAGCACACTCTTAAATAGCTGCCAATTCTTCCGGATTTTAAAATTAATTTATTTAGATTTAAAGTCAAAATTTGTTCAGGGAGTTCATTTTTTATTTTGTGCATTGTACGATGAACAATACCTGAGGTACTTCTTGAAGCAAAAGATTATTAAGTCAATCATTTATAATTTCTTTCTCTATATGTATGAGTCCTTTTATTTTTGATAAATGCAGATAATTAGCCAAACTGTATACAAAAAAAAACTAAAAGCAAGGAAAGATTTGAAAGAATAAGAGAGGTAAAAACAAGTAAAATAGTTTACTTTTTTCGATTTTTACAGCCTTTTTAGCGAAATTTACTTTAAAATGAAGGAAATTTATCATTGCAAGTTTTATTTAAGAATATATTAGATGAGGTCCTGACCCATCGGTCGACTTAGTTGGCACGCATATGATTTAATTAAATGATACAAATATTGAGAGTTATTAAATTAATTTTTGTTTCTCGTCAGTCTGTATTCTTCTTGACAGAATGTTCATTATTCGAAAAATGATTCGACAAGTATATCACTTTAATATAACTTCACATTTTTATTTAATTTTTTCGATAATAGATGGCAGCAACACAATTCATATATTTACTTATTATTTTAGATTCTTACTTCAATGTTAGATCACATATCTTTGTCGAGTGGGCTTAGCCAAGTGGTTACTTCGTCAGATATTGCTATTATTTTCATTTGAGACTCTTCGCTTGACCATCCGCTGGCGCAGTCCCACTTTTTTTTCACGTCTCCTGTTGTTGATGTCGTAATTTTACATTATATGTAAAATTTTTTTCAATATTTTCACAAAATATAAGAGAATATCAATAAATATATATTTTTTTCTCTTCGCTTGAATAGTCGTGAGTTCGATACCCACGGTGGTCTGATTTTTAAAAATTTATAAAGATATACATAAACTTGCAAAGTGACTGTTAATTTATAGTTAATAATTCGTTACTATTTATTTGAATGAGAAAAACTTTTTCCTCTACTCAGTTCATTCAAATTTTTTTTCCGAGTTATCAAAAAAAGTAGTAAGATTTTTTTAACTTTTTTCATCGGCATGATTACCTTTTCTTCCCCATTACTTTCGTCCTAATTTCCCTAGATATTTTCTAAAGTGAAATGAAACAAAAAGACTTAAAAATACATGGAATTTTATTAAAAAAATATTTAACATCTTAAAATAAAAAATTAAAAATAACATAAACACCGAGTAATTATCACTCTTTCTGTATATTTAAATCATCTTTTTTATGCAGTAAAAGACAATGCTTAAAACCAAATTTATTAAGACAGGAATAAAATATTAAAACAGTAGATTTGTTACCGTTGCTAATTTCTTTTTTCGGTAAAATGATTTGTTGCCCACGCTTTCAGGTGCACCAATAAGGTCTGCCAACGTTTCTACCACAGTAAGGCAGATAGAACAGAAAACATCCATGCCTTTTCCGGGGATTCGAATTCAGGTCCTTTCTGATGCGTGGTTAGCTTCCTGACAGCTACACAGTCCGGCCAGGATTGAAAAAACAAACAAACAATGTTTCGGGAAAAATGCTTAAATTGCTTTATAATCATTAAAACATTCAATAATACCAGTTCATAATATACTTTGTACTCCAAGAAATTCCTAATGGTAAAATTAATGGACGTTTTGTACCAGAATTATGATAAGGAAAAAAATAAACTGTTTCCCGTACTTGGATAAAAATGTCGAACTTAATATTTTTATTAACCTCAGCAAAAATATGACTGATGTATTTTTATAATAAAAAACAGTAAGGAATATTAACATTTACTGTGAATTTGTTTTGTTAAGGAATAACACAGTGATTCTTTGTTTCTTCTGTAATATTTATGTAATTTATAGTATATTTAATGTTTACTAATGTGAATAGAATAGTTATATATTAGGACAGTGTTTATTCAAAATGTTTTTGAATTGAATTATCCCTTTAGCCAAACAAGTCACTTCTACGTTAAGTAATAAATGTAATTCTTTGTTCATGGTTTCTGTTATTTGAAATTTAAAAGAAACGCTAACGTTTGCAGCAAAAATAAGTATGTTTATCCCGTATTTTGTGTATGTAGAAAATCGACATTCAACAATCATGTCTCAAATTTGTATCGTTGACTTTGATTTAATTAAATTTTTAAAAAAATATATTAAATATTTTTGTAAGAATTGTTACAGTGTTTCTTTATAAATGTCTACATCCTTAGTTTAAAGTATTTATTTTAAAAATGTTCAATTCTTTACTACAGATATTGCATTTTTAAATCATCACCGTCATTAGAATCCTTTGAAACTTATAGATTGAAATGAGAATTTGGACAGTATACATTTATTTAATTTCAGGTTTGAAATATGAATGGAAAAAATTCATTACAGTTGGTTTGAATTATAATAAATAAATGCATAAATAAAGCTGAATAAATTTTTTAAATAAAAACATGCAATCAATTTTAAGAAAATTATTTATTTTAATTTAATTAAATTGATTTTGTAATTAATGTATGCGAATTACTATTAAAATGCGATAAGTTATTGCATACTTGAATTTAACAAATTTATTTTTGAAATGATTTTGTAAAATGATCTAATTAATCTGCTAATTATCATTTTTTTTTCTTTTAAATTTGTCATTTTAAAAAATAGAATAATTAGAAATATCTGCTTTAGTGCTGTTATCTAAAAGTATCTATGGAACTAAAAAAAAGAAAACAGAAATGCATAAGAATAAATGATTTCATGCTAATGCAATGGCTAATACTCATATCAACTAAATAGTTATAGATTTTACAAGTTTTATTTTGAAATACTAAATAATTATTTGAATTTTAATTTACTTAGTTACTTTAATAATAAAGATAAATTAGAAAAAAAAAGAAAAAAAGAATGGAGCATGAAAATTCATACTGGAGGGTTTATCACAATAAGATCAAAGAAATTTTCAAAGTAGATCAAAAGCTTTAGAACTGTGCTTGATAATTTTCGAAGATTAACATCATTATCAAAAATTAAATTCGAGGCAAAATAAAAAAAACCTCATTTGATTTCAATAATATTTTTAAAGTATTTATTGTTTTTTAATCAATACATTTTTAAACTTATCGGAATAAATTCATGATTATTTAAATTCAAATATATAACATCATAAGTAACAATTATAAAATTTCGCAAACAATTTAATAAAATTAAGTTTAAAAATATTAGTTTACGAAATCTTAAGAAAAATTTTAAGTAAAAATTGCTAATAAACATTCTTAATAAATTAAAGAAAAAACTGTAAAGAAATATGAACTTCGTTACATTATTTAATTAAATAAAATGTGTTTTAAAATAATTGCAACACTTTCATTTATTAAATTCTCCATAAAAATACAAATGACTAATTTTTACAATTTTCCTTTTCATTTATTTGTTAAAGTATTAATATTGCAATCAAAATAAATATTTCAAACATAGAGATGAAATAATATGTTGAATTCAATAAGATTGTTAATTTATACTATAGGTATGTTTGGTGTACACAATTATAAAACATTCAGTTCATTGTCTGAATGAATAAATATTCCATATGTATATACATTTTATATATTTATTTCCTCAGTCACTCATTTTGAACGTTTCTGTCCGATAATCAGATTCAATTTGATTCTGAATAAAACTGAGTGTTTGTTCAACAATATCACTCACTTCTTGCTGGGATTCACTTGATTCACATATGCACATTTTGTCATCACTTTTTTCAACAAAATGTTCTAAATTGTCTCTTTCTTCACGTGTGGTGTCGCCATCTTGTGAAGAATTAAGGAAGCTTTCTTCCAGTGCAACACCGGAATCGTTGTGGAGGACTTCAGCAAGGTGACTTTGTTGCTTCACCAGGTGTTCGTTAAGGCCGGCTGGAAGGGGATGATCGGGGGCTAGTCCTTCCTCTTCCAGTAAAAACCTAATGGCTTCCTTGGCACAAGCGCGAAAACCAGCGAGTAGTAGATGAAAATAACGGTCGTCCTCTGCTTCAGAAGAGCCTAATTCTATGTCCTCGCTTAAATCTGGAGCATCCGGCATGGTTTTGTATGTAGTCTATTTTTCTGCGGGAAGGAAATTAAAAGTAAAACTATCAAAAAATTCCAATATAAGGAAAATGGAATAAATGTAAATAATATGTGCGTCCCTAATTTAGAATTTCACTAAATAGAAACTGTGTTTAACCATTTCAAAAAGCAGTTAGTAAAAAAATGAATCACTAATTTTCGTCTACAAAAATACAACACTTTCCAAACTTTAAGTAATTAAAAATTATTAACAGATAGTATTTACAAAAAGGTTGATTGGAACTGCACAGAAGAGATAGTTTCTTATTTTAATTGTAAACAATATATTACAGTACCTAAAATGTCACAATTAACTTTCTTAATGATATTGTTAAAATTTAGTTTAATTAATTATTTAGTTTTAAAGAGTGTTCCAAAATTATTGCAAGTCGTAATTTTGATGGGAAACTTTGGGTTCTTATTTCAAAATTGTGATTTTTATGCAACAAAGAGTTATACGAGACAGCATATCGCGTAATAAATTTGCTGTTTCATACGCAAACGCGAAATTTTCTATGACCGATCTTTTCCAAATGTGTTGGAATTCATTTGCTTTTTATAGGACACTTCATTTGAATGATAGTCAATTTTATTCTTTAAGAAACAGGATTGTTGGCAAAAATTCTTTTTTTTCTTTATCACTCTTATTGTTGTTATATTTAATTTAGTCATAATTAATTATATAAATAAATTTATAATTAATATTTTAATTTATTGAAGTTATTATTATAAATAATTAATTATAACAATAAATTAGGAAAAAAACCTTCCAGGCCGTAAAGAGTTAAAGCGCGTGATAACAACCAGAAAATGACACAACAATACTTCAAATATCGTTCGGCAATGAAAACCTTTTGTTCTTCCCTTTATTTTTCTTCTTTTTGTAGCCATGGAAACTGTAATCTGTATTTCTGTTACTTTTATTTTTCGTTGGCAAAATTTAACAGCTCAAATTCCTCTCTTGAACTTAGCGCCATTTAATGGCATACCTTTTAAACGCATGATTTATTATTATATATAAAGTATTTTGTTTGTTAATTACCTACTTCCAAAGATTTTATTTTTATCAAAATCGCCGTTTTTTCATCCGCATTTTAGAATCAAATAGTTGTTGATTCTTCGGCATTTTAAAATGTGACTCTATTTCTTAATTAAAAAGCTCAAATAATTCAAAGATATGTTTAGCCTACAGGCCTGGAATAGAAACGGAAAAGAGAAAAACTGGTAGTGAAAAGCTATTTAGCTTATAGCTGGTTTTCGTGAGGAGGAGTAACATATGCTCTAATTATTGCTGATTATAAACTATTCATAGCTATTTGCTTTTTTTTAGGGCAAGAAACAGTTTTAAATAAATGTTTTAACTGTTATAAAATAAATCTTAGTATCCACGGATATCGTATTCTCCCAAAAACAAGCTAGAATAAAAAATTAAAAAAAATTAAATTTTTTTTAACCAGTTTTGCTATTTTTCGTCTTGAAATATATGACTCTGATCCCTGGTAGTCTATTTTTTTTCTTCTTTCAAATATGCTTCCTTTTTTAATTTTGTATTTGAGTTTGATTGCTAAGTTTTCCACATAAAATTAATTCGCAACAATAATAATAATAATTTCGAATTATTAACATATATATTGCAGAAATTTTTTAACTGCATACCATGATGGGTGCAGATGTATTGATAGGATTTAGTAATACTAAATGCAATCAAATATGATTGTAATTAAAACTTTCTATATCTCGAATGATGAAAAATAATCTAACCGAAACGACAACACCCTACTTTTAGAAAGCGGGAAAAGAGCATATATTAAAAAAAAAAAAAAAAAATGAGGGTCGAACACCAGATGTTACAACCAGCTGTCGAATAACCCTCGTCTATAGAACGGCCAAATCGTGAACCTCTTCGATTTTAAAAAGAACGTTAGTTGAAAGATTTTATGTTTCTTTTTTCCTCACTCGTATAAAAAGTCGATGTATATTTGTTCATGATTTCTAAATTCCAAGACAATTTTTTCTTAATCGTAAAATATTTTATAACTTAGTGTTCTTATTATTCTAAACATTATCCTTGTTTATGAATTTAAATTACATAATTGGCATTAAAGTTCTTTTAGTACGAATTATTAATTTTTTTTTCAGACGAAAGCTAAAAATTCCTCTAGATTGAAATAATCACAATTTCTAACATTAAATTTTTTTAAAGTTCATTTTAAGGTCAATAGCCTTTAATAAAGTATCAATCTGAAATAAATTAATCACTCACCTTTTCTCGGTAGTTTTAACATCTGTAGAAAATTGTCAATATTTAATAAAGCAATTAACAAATGCGTGAAAGAACTTCTCCAACAAATATTTCCCTTACAGTACAATCAAGAAATAAATTAACTATATTATTAACCGTTTTTAAATATACCTAGAATACGTTTGGATATTCATAAAAAAAATAAATACATTATAGCCTATTAATGCTCAACATTTTAAATAATAGTACGAGAAGAAAAGCTATTTTTAAAAGTAATCGTATATATTTGTTTCTGTCAAGCAATGATTTTAGCTTTCCCAATATTCACAGTTATATACATTTTAAAATATTGATACAAAGAACTTTATGAAAAAAGTGGTACCACATTTGTGACTAAATTAAGCGACATTTTATTCCTGTTCTTACCAATTAGGTTAAAAGAAGAATTAAAAAAAATTTTCAGAATATATCTCAGATTTTTTTTATTTTTAATAGTATTGTTAATATTCTTTGGATACGAATGTTGTGGCCCTTCAGCGTTCTTGGATCATATTTTGTCACTTATAATCGCATTGACGAAAAAAATATTAGCTCAAATGTATTGCTTTAATAAATGGTATAGAGCGATTTCAGAATTGAATGTATTTCCTAAGCAGAAAAAAAAACTTCAATAGTGTTGACGTAAAATATCTACGGATCATGGGTTAAAGTCCCTTAGCCGTCAAGCTGACCGTGGGAGGTTTGCGTGGTTTTCCTCTCCATGTAACTCAAATGCAGGTTAGTTCCGTGGTAGAAAAATTTATACATTCACACTTTATTCTTTTTTTAATATATGGGATTTAAAATGATTTTGAGTACCATAATACTTAAACATTTGAAATATGTAATCTGTATAGTAGATGTGTTGGCTCTCTTAATTGTGTTTTAGTGTTGACTAAATTTGAATGAAATACTAGAACTTTAAACATCTAAATTTTAATGAATCAATTGAAATGGCATTTCTCTAGAACTCGATAGAAACTTTTTTAAAAGAGTAAAAGATGGCAGGTATTAACTGAAAGACAGCAAACAAAAGTTCTAACTTAATATGAAACTATCAGAGCATTTAAAGTTTCTTTTAAAAATTTCATTTTCACTGAAAAATAGCTCTGTAGTAAGTTTAAGAACTTAATAATGACACTTAAATTGTCAATATGGTGTGGAAATTGTAAATTTTTTTTTTCATTCAAAAATAATCGAAAACTATTTTAAGTCTCCGACTATTATTCTGATTTTTTACGATGAGAAAACTGTAAACAATAATTTTGATTATAATCAGGTTAGCGGGGGGGGGGGGGGTATTTCTGNGGGGGGGGGGTATTTTTGCCTGCAATATAATTGTCATTACATTACCATTTAATAAAATTCTCCTTGGAAAAGAGCTAAGTTGGTCCGTATATGGCTATAACCTTTTAACGCAGAATTTTTATTAAACATATTTTTCACACTTTTTTTTTATTATTCTGTATTAATTTAGGTCAAAATAAGTGAAAAATATTGTAATTATAATTTACGGTTCTGAATATATTTCATAGTCCTGAAGTACAGCATGAGACACCGGTGTCTTTTAGCACCAAAAGTAAAATCTTCCAAACACGGCTCACAATAATTTTTCAAATTTGCACTTATTTAGATTAAAGAAAAACAGATATCCATCATTGAAATTTCTGTAATTTACAAAATCAATTATTGATAAATTTTTGAATATGAATAGAAAAAACAAATCTATCAAGATTTTTAATTCTTCGAATTTTACTACAAATATAATTGATATATATATATATATATATATATATATATATATATCTTTGCATCTTTCTCTTTGTAAAAATAAGTAGTAAAAATTTCAACATAACGAGAAAAATCATCTATTACAGATACGAAATATTCAGCTCCGCCAACTGAATTTACTGGACTTTTACCCCAAACATCCATATGTACTTTCTCTAATACACTTTTAGTCATTATACCATGATTTACTTTAAAACTAGTTCTAGTCGATTTAGTTATTTTACAAGTATTACAAGTATCAAATTTACCACACAAATTATCTAAACCATTCACAACATTGTTTTGACTCATATGATTTAACATTCCAATATTTAAGTGGCAAAATCGTCTATGAACCAATTCCCTATCTAGACCTGTACTAAATGCTAATTCTTTAGTTACTACCACTTTTTCAACATAGCCTTTAAGTATATACAACTTATCAATTCTAGGTACAGTAAATAAATAATTATGGTTTTTACCAAATACAGTCATTTTGTTGTTACCCCATTTTACAGTAATCCCTGCTAAATCCATATTCGAACCGCTTATTAAATTTCTACGCATATTGGGTGCAAAATATACATTTTCTAATTTTATGGGAACAAATTTATCTCTATCTTTAACATTAAAATGTATATCACCAATACCAAAAATATCAGACTTACTATTTTTATCTCCAACAAGTACTTGACTAGGATTCAAAGTCTTGAAGTTACTAAAGTAGTCTCTTTGTGTACAGAAGTGAGCTGTGCTGGCAGTGTCAATCAGGAATTCAACAAACTGCTTGTCTTTCCTTTGGCGAATTTCAGCATCTCTTATCGTAGTCAAATCACTGTAAAAAGTTTCCTTGGAATCTTGAGTTTTAGAATTCCGTTTCGTGGTTTTCTTCTTCAGGAAACATCTTTCCGCACTATGTCCTTTCTTATTGCAGTAGGAACACATAATTGTTGTTGTTGTATCATTGCCCAGGACGCGACCACTGCTTTTATTTCCATTCAACTTCCGATAGGCTTGCTTTCTAGTAGATGAAGTAGTATAAGCATCGGCGACTATGTCCTCTCCTCTGTCTTTCTGCTTTTGTTGTATCCTTCCAGATTCGATTAGGAGCTCCTTTTCAACATTAGAAATCGAAAAATCTTTATCTTCTAGTCGATAAAGCATTTGAACTAAGTTGTCATAATCTGCTGGCAATCTTCTAATTAATTGGAAACATGTGAGCTTTTCTGGCATTTCAAAACCTGCGTCATGAATCTGTTTCCTTTTTTCATTTACTAACTTGCAGAAAATGCCAATAGTCTCCTTCTCTGGATCAAACTTCAATTCAAAGAATTCATCAATAAGTCCGGCTAACCGTGCTCGGGAGGTAGGTTCAAAGTTTTCTTTCAAAATAGTCCACGCTGTCTTTCCGTCCTCTGTGTCGGCTATCAGCGGTTGAAACTGCTCATCAATTCCTTGGAATATAGTAGAGTAACTTCTAGCTTTTCGCATTTCATAAGAGCGTAAGTCTCTGTCTGTTGCATCAGTTGGTAATGGCTTCTCTGTACCACCAACAAATTCCCAAGAGCCTTTATCGATGAGTAATACTTTCATATTTATTTTCCAACTACTGTAATTGAAACTGTTTAGCTTTGTAAATCCCAATATGGA
>NC_092212.1:57476711-57479383 GCF_043381705.1 Parasteatoda tepidariorum
ATTGTTAAGATATAAAACTTTAAAAAGGTTGGTATTAAAACTTACATAGTAGCACACAAAATGTTCAATGAGAAAATTGAGGTTTGTCTGCTGCAACCACCAGAGAATAGATATTTACACTTTAAATTTAAAATTTACAAATGTGTGTGTAAATATTTTCGTCCAAAATGAGTGGTTTCAAAAAGTTAAATCGGATAATTTCTTCGAGAAAATTTCTGATACGCACATGCTAAATTATATTCACAAAATACAAAAAAATAAAATAAAAAAGAGCAACATACACGATTATTTTTGTATTTGAATAAATATTTTCTTTAATGCAAAACCTGAGAAAAAATTTTTTTTGCACCGTTGATATGATAAATTTCACAGAAACGAAGAAATTAGGTTTTTATTAATCAGAAAAGTGGAGTATTTACCATATCGTTTAACGAAAATTAACCGCCAAAAAATGACAACTAATATAATTTAGTTCGCGGGCCACAAAAAAAAGGCTTCGCGGGCCGGATGCGGCCCCCGGGCCGCCAGTTGGAAACCCCTGATCTAACGTATACAATAACTAATATTTCAGATTAAAAAATAATTACATATGATTTTTTGCAATTTTTAAAAAATTGCATGAGTCTGCAAAAAAGTTTCATGAGTCTTTATTACTCTTATAAGTGATGTTATTTTTTGTTATAGTCCATATTATTTTATATTTAAATATAGCATTTTTATTTTAAAGTGCTTTCTCTTTTATTATTAAAATTGCTCGAGAAATATCCGCATTTGTTAGTTAATCATAATTAATGAACTATAAAATTTATGCTTCATTAATAAATATTAATAGAGGTAAATTCAGATGAACTAATGTAAAATTTCTATAGTTAAAAGTATCATAAAAAGGGTTAAAAAGTACAGTGCAGTAGTTAATTTAGTGTAAAAGCAACACATTTGTACCCAAATTCATAATCTCTCTATATATATACTTTAAGAAAGTTTTTTTAAATAATTTATTACCCCTCAGTTTCTTGGGATTATTCATTTAATAGCTTAATTATGTAAAAATATTGTTCAAATATAATGAGTAAGACTTGTTCTTTTTCAGTCGCTTCAGTAAATTGTTTTCATAAGTTCGAATAAAACCAAGTTCCGATAATTTAAGAAGAGCAAAATGACTCCTTCTGTTCTTCTTTTATTAAATTAAAAAATTATTTTTATTTCTATAGGTTTATCCTCAAAATATTTTTCATTGCAGAGAGAATGTAAGTGATTATAAAAAAAAACGTGAAAAAATTGTTTAAGGGTCACACTTGTGTATAGGTAAAAAATAAGCCATTAGTCCAAAATACTAATCTTACGGGTTCGTGATTATTCATTGAAATATTTTTCTAGGCATTCGAGAAAATGGGTTTGAACTGTGACAAAAATTTTATAAATTAAGGAAGCATTCATTGATGATTTATAATTATTTTCATCAAGTTAGATGGGATTAAATATTATTCAAATTCAATTAAAAATAACCGTTATTAAAAAACATTCTTTCGTCGTTCCGTTGATTTTTTAATTTTCATTTCTTACGCAATATCGACCTATTAATTTCATTAACTTCATATTAAATCTAAAATGTGACAAAATAAGTTAATAACATCAAATCAAAATATTCCTCGCCTTTTCTTAAATTAAAAAGGGGGATTTCCCGTTAAACTTTATCTATTTAATATTTATTCGGTAGTTTGTTTAATTCCATATGCTTTTGAGCACCTGCTTCCAAATCAACATCGTAAGTATGATACCCAGTTGATCTTTCAGTATAAAAAGCAATTTTGAGTGAATTTTTATCCCATTTCTCTGTATTAATTTCTAAGTTAAGATTTCTAAAAAGACAAAATTCAAAAGCGGGTGAGTATTAAATTGTTATTCTATTATTAGATAATTAATTCTACTTAAAACAATATAAAACTAATCTGAAAAATAAATAGTATTTAATGGTGATTATCTCACGAACTTTTCCTTCAGCTGTTACAGACCTATTTTATCTAAATATTAACTTAACTTATATTCAACCTAATGAGAGCGTAGTTTTTTTTTCTTACTTAAAATTATAACATTCCAACAATAACCTAAGTAAACCGAGTAAAAACGTTTGGGTTACAAATGTTATATTCACAGACATTTTCAAGTTTGTTGGTTAAATATAATAAAATCTGGGCTCATTTCATCGTTAAAATGTAATTTAGTAAGCTTGCATTCAAAACTATAACTCGTGATAGGCGATACGGAAATTTTAATTTTAAAGAGACAGCTAATAAAAATGAAATTCGTAACTTCTACATTAGAATATTAGCAACCATTTTTACATTTTCTAAAGACCATACGAACCCTGCACAATAGAATGAAATTTGATAATTTGAAAGTGATCACAAAATAAAGTGTTTATTTTAATGATTTAAGAGTATATCAATGCTTTGAAAAGCTTATACTAATAAATACATGCGTTTGTATTTTGTTACTTTTACATAAATCGGGTTTTGTTTATTTTTGAATGATCTATAAAAATTTTAATAATATGGAAATTAATTATTTAATAAATCGAACCCTATTATCTATTAATAAAAACTAAAAACACAACCATTAATTAATAATCACTGAAAGTTTAATGTCATGTCACGTGTATATATATATATATA
>NC_092212.1:57479564-57484989 GCF_043381705.1 Parasteatoda tepidariorum
CTTCAAGTAGAGCAAAAAATATATAGGGTAAGCTAACCAATGCAGGTACGCTAAAGCTTAGCTTGCCTTTAAAAAAAATCACAAAAATTTCAAAATTTGTAATTTTATCTAAATGACGGTGTCAACATATTTGTTAATGAGTGCAAATTATGCAAAAAAAATTTTTTAGATAACTTACATAATATTGTTTTAAGTTTCTGGTGGTTCAAATAATAAGTAGTAAGATTACCAAGTGAAGGAACAGTTCTTACCTGTGAATAAACACTAAATTTCCCACTGAATGAACACTTAATTTTGAGAATGTTTGATGCTCGTTAGGAATCCATAGGTCACACAAATGTCTAAAAACATTTCTTGGATTTATAACATATAACCACAGTTAAAGTGGAAAATTGTATTTTTTTTTTCAGTCACGGAATAGAAAGTAAGATATGATTGGATACAGAATTTAAAAAAAAAATTGTTTAAATTTTTTTTCTTACAGTTTAATAGTCCGTTCTAAATCATGAATGTTTACCATTGTGTAATCCGATCATGTTTTTATTATTATTATAACACAATTTTGTTTACTCTTTTTCCCCATATTTTTTGAAGTTTTTTTTTTTTTTTTTTTTNTTTTTTTTTTTTTTTTTTATCATTTTAAGCATTTTTTTTCTCTTCGTCATACTTTCTGCTTTAACTTTTTTTCCCAGCCCTTTCAGTCTCTTTAAATTTTCGTTCTTTTCTGAAGTTAATGCAAAATGTAATTTATTTCTTTTACTTTTGATTTGACCGTCCTCTTTTTTACAAATTTTTAACCAATGTAAATGGATCTTCGAAATTTCTTTTGATTTTCCACTACCATTTCTAGAATTCCTTACTGGATAATAATTGAGAAAAAGAAGTTTCAATGTTTCAGTAAAATCCATATCTCATTGACTAATATTTAGTGGGTCTTCAGCAGTATTTACCATTTACTTATGGAACCAATTATTTTTGCAACTAACAATGGCTCAAGAGGACATATCTCAAAATCAGTTTTCAAGATACTTTCATTATCATTGTTAGTTGCATCAGCTTCACTGCCAACATTTGACTTAACCAAATGTTCTTTTTACAATAAATTCTTCCATATTGAGAAAAGCACAGGCTATTGGATATTTGGGAGATTTAACTCTTCTGTCAATGTTCCTTTGAAAATTTACAACATAACTTGTGAGATTTCTTTCTCAAGCTTCTGAAGAAATTGCACATCGTTACTCTCAAAGTATCTGTTTTGTTGATAAGCTGTCTTGCTCATTAACTCTTTGTGTCTGTCTTGCATGCATTTGTTAAAGTCAACGTTTTCAACTTCGAATGAGAAAATACCACATTTCATAAATGCATTTTAACTTCATCAGTTGATGTCTCAAAATCTTATTTAAAAATGGATGTAAAATTCGCTCGACATATTGTTTTACAATTCTTTTGTTTTCAAGATCTAACGGGAGATTTCCACGAATTAGGTAGAAAGCTAAACCAGAGAATTTGTTTTGATGAACAAAACTTGCTCAGTTTCAAATTGACATGAGACTTATACCTATCCAGAAGAAGCAAAATAGGAAATTTAAACATTTCAATTAGCCATGGGTAGAAACATTTTCAATATATTTGTAGAATGTTGCTGCGGTCATCGATTCACTTCATGAATAGCTTTTTTCAATTAAATATATTGCAATAACTGATTCTGTAATACCTCGAAGAATTCTTCAGTAAGGAAAAACTACCAATGGAGATACTTTTTTTCCATTAGCTAAAATGTTGGCCAAAACTGTTGTTCTTTATTTTTCTTTCCTAGGTACTATAGAATATAAATCCTTATAATTTTTAGGGCCAATCATTTTTCCCGTTTAAAGGCAGTATTCAACTCCCGTTTCGTTCTCATTGCAAATGCAATCACTTTCTAAAAGGATTCTAGGGCTACTTCCCTCCTAAAGATTCCTCTAAAGTTCTTCAAACCAATCTTTCGAATATTATTCTCTCTCAGGGAAGTGTTGCCTTTTGAAATTATCTTCGCATTGCACTGAGTTATCGGTGGATGTCGTCTTAGAAAAAAATTCACTCATTTTTCCCCTGGATGAATGTTTTTAGCAAAATGAATGTTTTTAGCAAAAAAATTTAGCAATTAAATTAGCATTTTGAAATGAAATTGTATTAGGAACTATTCATACGACATTTAATTGAATTTTAGGTGTCCTTTATATCGCAGAACTACTAATTATCCATGTAAAGTCATATTTCACACATACTGCTCATTCACTGGGAAATCTATTCCCAGTGAAGGAACATGCAGCTAAGCTGTTATATTATTCACTTAGCTGACAATTTATTTCAAAAGTATTACAAGGAAATGATTTATGAAGCAAATATATATTTCCTTATGTTTTGGTGTTTAGTAATATCTTGTTTCTTTAAGATTTATATTAACAATGATGTAAGAGTTACCAGATTTTATTTATTTATTTTTCATGCAGAAACATGTTCTAAAATAGAGGCATTGGCGTTTAAACGGTTAAGAGCTTGATATCTTTAATTTGATGATTGATATCTTTAAATTGATGATTTGATATTAAGTAACAAAATTGAACAGTAAAGTCTCATCTAAAATAAATATATGAAGTAATCTAAATCTGATCTAAGCTAAAGTTTTTTTCTTCTTCTCTAGAATTCCTTGTTTTCTTTATTCTGAACGAGTCTGATTTACATATTCTTGACGTTTCTTCAAATAGAAGGAGTCTTATTTTTCTTTTCCTGATGATTCTTCATTCTAAACGAGTCCGATTTTTCTCTATTCCTTGATGTTTATTCAACCTGAGAGAGGCTTATTTATCTATTCCTGATGTTTCTTCATTCTGAACTTGTCTTATTTAGCTATTCCTGATGTTTACTCTATCTGAACGAGTCTTATTTTTCTATTCATGACATTTCTTCAATATGCACTAGTCATAATTTTCGCATTCCCGTTGTTTCATCAAACTGCACCAGTCTTGATTATTTATTTCTGCTGTTTCTTTCTCAAGGCAAGAAAGTTGTTCTTCAAGTAGAGCAAAAAATTCATCATATATTTTCGAATATTTTTTTTTTCTAATTTAAAAAACTTGTCTTTATAGGATGCAACTTAATAATTAATTAAATATCTTAATTAAATATCTTAAATATCTTAAATTATAATATCTTAAATATCGTAATTAAATATCTTAAAACATAGGTACACATATACCTAAACCTGCTGCAATTGTGAAGTTCTGCTATGCTAATGCATTCAAAAAGTCAGGCACAATACTACCTATGTTTTTAGAAAAGCTACGTGATAATTACCTATAAAAAATTTTTGTATTTTTTATGCTGTCATAGAATTTGCAGTTAAGTTTCGATAAAAAAAAATATGCGTGGCAATTTGCGTTTTTGACTCAATGAATTCAAAGATCTGAAAGAGATCTATCTATATACTATATATATATTTCTCTTACACGGCGACAAAAATAAGCCTCATTACAACTCCCCGAATGGCAACGCTAGAAAATCGACCAATGATTGCCGCTAAAAATGTCACATGCCAAATCTAGCTGAGGTGGCTCAACATATAGCGCTTTTAAAAACGGAAATTGAAATAACCTGAGAGAGCATCAACTGCGACATTCTCATACTATTAAGCTAGGCAGAAGTGAGTAGTCTTTGTCGATAGATCTCTATTTCAGTATTTTGTCGAAAGCGCTTTTTTTCACGAATTTAATTATTAAGAATTTATTTGACGATTTTTGATTTATATCACGAATTATACTATGGCACATTTCTAATAGGTTTAACGAATTACATGTCATTTATTTGAATTCAAATTTATTTTAATGATTTAGTATTTACTAAAAAGATGTAATTCTTTTTTAAAAAAGGTTTTTATATGTATATGAATGATTGTTTTGAATTCTTCTTAGAGTTTTGTGCATTTGCAATGTACCTAAGTTAGTAGCGAGCGAAGCGAGCTTTGTTTGCGAAGTAAACCATATAAGATTGCGTAGCAATTTTCGGGAGTTGGCGAGCGTTACAGAGCAGGGGGTGCAACCTACTAGTTTAAAAGATTCTTTCTCGGTGAATTTTGAGTTTTGAAACTGTTTTATGACTTTGATAAAAAGTTGTGATTGAGCAAATTTATTCTTTCTCTTCTTCCTTATATTCGCTTTCCTTCTTTTCTTTCTGTATTTTCTGTAAATCTTTCATGTATTTCGTTATCATCTTCTTCCATCTACTCATTCTCTTCAGATTTTTCATCTTTCAAAAATTCAAATATCTTCAAATGTCTGTCTTTTCCCCTCGTTTTCTTTTACATCATTTCTTTTTTTTCACTCTTCAAATTCTCTTTGCCCTCTTCGCATAGATTTCTTCTTTTACGCTGTTTTTAGAACACTTTTTTAGCCAAAAAGGTTTCAGCTCAGTGATTGGTTCGCACGTTGTTCTTGCGCACACATAGACTTTAAATACAAACACATAAAATTAAACAAGATCAGAAAAAGGTAAGAAAGTTCGATTTTGTTTGCAATTATTAATTTTGTTTGCTCTTGAATCGAAAATATTTTGTAAAAGATTTCAACTTTCGTCTCAAAGATTTTTTCTCTCTCTCTTTTGATTTCTTTTATATCTTGCAATATGTTTACTTCTTCGACTAGAACTGACAGAATGGGCGGATTCTTTTTCGGTTTTCTTTTTTCCTTTTTTCTATCTCTGCATCAACTTGTCTTGCTTTTGCTACAACTTCGAAGTAAATATCAAGGTTTTGTTTTGATCCAAAATCTCTGAATATTGCATTTCCATATTTCCAACTGTTGGAGATTATGTTAGATGTTCCAGTGTGGAATTCAACACTTTCCACCGCTGATTCTTGGTAGATTAGATAATCGGGAGAACTGCTGAAAATTTACTTTGATGTTTCACTGTCAGCATTTTCCTCTTCTGATTTTCGGTCGGATATTGAATGAGAGAAACTGCAGAAGATTTCGTTCGATGTTACATTTTTGAAGTCTGCACTTTCCTCTCTGTATTCTTGGCAGGATGGTAAAAGGGACAAACTGCTGGAGATTTAGCTTTATGCTACATTTTTTACGTCAGCACTTACCACTTCGGATTAACTGGGTGTTAAAATTGAGGAACTGCTGGAGATTTCGTCTGATGTTTCAATTTGGATGTTTGAATTTTCCTTGCACCGACCTGGTGGCCGAGTGGTTAGCGTTCCTGACTGCGGAACAGCTGGTTGCGGGTTCGAATCCTGCTCAGGGCATGGATGTTTCTTTCTCACTGTGTTCTATGTCCTTTCTTCTTTGTGTGTAATTGTGTGAATGTGACCCGCCCTATAAGCGGGTTTGTGGTTGTGTGACGTGGGCGACGCTGCAAGTGCCCACTGGGTAACGAGAAGAGA
>NC_092212.1:57485489-57491038 GCF_043381705.1 Parasteatoda tepidariorum
TATATATATATTGGGTACAAAAAGAAAACGATTGCATAGACAGACAACAATTTAATATGTACTGTTAAAAAAAATATTTTACAATGTGCTCTGATATTTTCCTAATAAATATTTTTGTGACTCGTCTAATTAATGAATAAATGTGATACGTGCAAACTTCATGTGCTGTGCATTAAATATTCATATTTTTCTTACCATTCGCGTCAAAATTCGAGAGATATCAGCCAAACATACGTTCTCCGTCCTGCTCGTTTTTCATCTGGCGCGTGTCGGGCACGCGCCGAACTTAACGCTCGACGACCCTCTTTTCATTCCCTTCCCCTCCAAAACATACCCACTTCAACGTCACGCTATTGGGTGAATATCTCAGGAAGTAAGGTTCCTTCATGCGATTCGTATAATAAAAGAATATTTTCCAAAGAAATTTCTTATTTCCTTAAGGACATCCTAGACTAGAACTTCAGATATTAAAGAAAAATGCATCCAATTTTTGATTGGAGAATCTATCTAGAGTTCGATAAGTTTCTTTCGATAATTTCCATTATTTTTTCCTCTTCTTAACTTGAGCATTTTAATTTTCAAATCTGTGGAAAAAAGAACGGGGAAAAAAATAACAGAAAACAAACTATGGAAAAGTTAAAATCTCATCGTCTGCTCACACGATAATATCCACGAAATAGAGCTCTTTTTAATATTGTATTAATATAGCCAAAGCAAAATATATCAATACAATAGTGTGAGGAGCAATAATAAAAAAAGAAGAGGAAAAAAAGGAAAATCGAAATCAAAATGAAACATCAAGCGAAAAATACTTTAAAAAAAAAAAAAAAAATTTAAAGAAAAAATTCTTANATCAAAATGAAACATCAAGCGAAAAATACTTTAAAAAAAAAAAAAAAAATTTCAAGCAAAAAAAAAAAAATTTAAGAAGAACGTTTTTATGTTAATAATAAATTTCATGTTAAAGTTTTAATTGTAAAATAATGTTAATGTTCTCATTTTCATATTAAAAAAAATGTTTTATTTTCATTTCGATTTTTTGTGTGGTTTTTTTTTTTTTCGATTTTTTTCCTGTTCGAATACAAGTGATGGTAGTCGATACGAGTTCCACACCTGGCTCGTACCGACCACAGTGCTGACGTAAAATATCCTCAGTGATAGACGGATCATGGGTAAGAGTGCCTTGCAGCCAAGCAAACCATGAGATGATTCCATAGTTTTCGCTTAACGTAAATGCGGATGAGTTGCAAAAAAAAAAAAAAAAAAAATCCTCCACGAAGCTAAATTTCAATAATTTGATCTAGTTCTAGAGCAGGGGTTTCCAACTTACATGAGGCCAGGGGCTACAATTAAAAACACAAATCAAATATAATATATTTTAGTTCGCGGGCCACAAATAAAAGCTTCGCGGGCCGCCAGTTGGAAACCACTGTTCTAGAGGCAACCACAAGGATATGGAGTTGAACATCAACTCTATGGTTGAACAGTGGTAGTAAACTCAAACTTGGGTCTGCAGTTCAACGACGGTTATTAAATAAAAGAAAATATCAATTGGTGAAAAACCGAATGGGTTTACCACAAAATTGACGCAAAATCGAAGCCGTCAAAAGGTGATCACTTGAATATGCAATTCAAAATTTTCGTAACAAATTAATTTCGTATTAAAAAAACGGAAAAACGCGTTTGATTCAATTTCATTTTAGCATAAATACAAAGAAACACTTCTTTAATATCCACAGCAATTGTGTATTGCTTTCGACGTGTTTTAAGATCTCATGAACTCGAATATTTCGTCGGCGTATAGTTACAATTTAAAAATTTATACAAAAAAAATTCCGCTGTATTGACCTTCATTACGCATAACAACAAATTCTCAGATAATAAATACATATTTAATTGTTGAAGCATATTACTTTGAACTCGACACAGCGCTGAAGTAAAATATCCTTAGTTATAGACGGATCATGGGTTAAAGTCCCTTTGTCATCAGGCTAACCGTGGAAGGCTTTCGTGGTTTTCCTCGCCATGTAACTCAAATAGAGGTTAGTTTCATCGAAAAACCCTCCTCCCCGAAGGCAAATTTATCCCAATACTTGATCCAGGAGTTCCCTTGTCTTCTGGATTGGGTTTAAAATTACAAGGCTACTGAGTTGCACATAGGTAGTCGTAAATCTCTTAAAATGTTTTTTAGCTTAAATGTGCTTTAGTTTCATGCTTTTGTCAATCTCTGCCCCTATGTGATTCCTCATTTTGAAAATTTTAATCACTTGTGTTTCTAGAGTTTTTATATATATATGTCTTTTTTGTTTTAAAAAAAAAAAATCCTGGAATTTGATACCTTTACTACTGTTGTGCCAGCCGTAATTATATTCTGAGTTACAAACATCCTATATTTTCCATATGAAATTGTTTCCTTTTCTTAATTTTGCACCCCTACTGAAGATGCGACATCAATATCTCTTCTGATTGTTACTGTTTATTTTCTTTGTAATGTTTGTTTGCATTTAGTTCATTTCTAAGAAGCACTGTTTTCTGGATTTCATATTTAATATTCTACCTATTTGTTAAAAGTCTAATTTGAAAAATTTAAATATATTTGCTCATGTAATTGAACTGTTAAGCTCTCTTCGAACTTTCGGAGTGCCCCCGGATGCCCCCGGAAGCTTGTTATAGGTAGTCGTAAACTCAAAAATCGGGTTGGCTGTTCAATGACGGCCATAAAATAAATAAAATAAAATGCTTACTCTGTTAGTCTGAACCAGTCTATTAATAATTTTTGAAAAATTGTAAAGATATTTTATATAAGTTTAAAAGGAAGAAAAAAAAAGTGTTTCTGCTTTTTTTTCTTTTCTCTTCTTTGAAAATTTAACAAAAACCGAAGATTCTTCCAAAAAAGTTGTTCGACTTCACGTGTTAGGTTTTGTTGGGACCGATAAGTTGTGGGAGAAATTTACACTCTGGTAGTTAGACATGCGAGGTTTTGTTTGTGATGTAGTGTTTAACATTGAATCGAATAAGATGAGTGACAAACCGATGAGACTATTAGTTTCGAAGTTATAAGGGTTTGATGTACATAAAATTCAGTTTTGTACTTTAACCCATTTATGTATCTGCCATTGCTTTCTAAAAGAGTAAGACTTCATTTCCTATGTGGACATAGGACTATGTAGACAAATGGAATATTTCTGTTAGTTCAAATGCTCTACTTAAATTTGGGCAAGTAGAAAAAACCTTGTAGCATTTTAGTATGTAGTTACATGACAAAACACTTGATAGTTGAGCGGCAAATAGAAAAACAAGGTTTTTATGCCGGAAAATATAATTTCTTGATTTTTATTTTAATTGTTATCTTAAACTATTTTAATTAATCGTTTTTAAAAATAGGAGATTTTAAGTTACTATGAATATGCTTTTTACATATTTAAATAGTTACTTTTGTAAAAGAGCAAATGGCTACAGAGGTCAGTACTGTGGACACGTTAACATAATTAGGGTTTCTATAGTAATTGAAAAAAATTCAATACTGGAAGTAAATTCACGTTTAACCTAGTGGGAATTTCCTCTTTTTAAATACCACTTTAACATTCAGTGGTAGCGCAACGTTTAGATACAGAAGCATACGTGTGCTGGGTGATATTGGAATTTTTAATATCCCGATAAATCGTCAGACGATATCGGTAACTTACGGTATATCGCTATTTTTTCAAACTAATTTACATATTTTTCATATTAAACAATGTTTTCTCGCCCAAATGAAGAAAAAAGACATGTTTTCCAACACCCTTTTCATAATCATAATTTTAAAAGTAACCGAGTAGTAAAAATTTAACTATAAATAAAGAGGTAGAAAAAACACAGTTTTTGTGTTGACATATCAATAAAATAAATAAACAATCTCTTTGAGACAATACGTTATTTTCACGTCCACGGAAAGAAGTGACTAGTTTTTTCCTTTGTATGGACAATACTTTAAAGGCATTTTCAATATCATTTTCTCGTTTGTTCTTAAGTGATGCTTTGATTGAAAAATAAATAAATATAGAAACATGAAGAGCTTAGTGGAAAAACCATGTGACATTTTCAGAAAGGCTATAATCAGGATAAGAAGAAAAAAAGCTGTATCCGAACTATTTTATTATAGAATTCTTAGAATTTAATAATTCTCTGCCTTGTTTTATTTACCTCTGCCCAATTCGAACTAACAATATTGCAAGCATACTCAAAACTAATGTGGATTAGTTATGTTAAGTTTAAAGTGGAAAAAAAAAACAATTCTGTTTCATTAAACATACGCATATTGATACAACTACTTTCTATTATTTTCTGTGATACATAAATATCCGTAAAAACGTTTTTCACTCGGTTCTACCACTAGACTCATCATGCGTGCCTAAAATGCATGGTATCTTATTTAACTTAAAATAAATGAAAAATAAGTTTAAAAAAGTGCAACTCCCAATAAATAAGTAAACAAATAAATTATCGCTACTTTACGTCTATGGCGCTACCAATTTTTTATGTTTCTGAAGGAAAAAAATTTGACAATTTTTTTTTGACAAGCGGCTGCAATGATAATCTATGTACGAAGATTAGTATTCTTCTCGCTTGTTGTAGACATTCTCGATACTGAACGAGATGCTGAAACTTTATATGACTTCCCAACTTCCCCTAAAAACGTTCTTCACTCGGCTCTACAACTAAACTCATCATGTGTGCTTAAAATGCATGGTATCTTATTTAACTTAAAATAAATGAAAAATAAGTTTCGGATCATCCTCAGGGATGTTTCCCAGACCGTCACTAACACCCCATTGTGCAGCTCTAGTGCGACGTAAATGAACTACAACAGGGGTGTCAAACTCAAAAGTTAACTTGGGTCAAATAAATAATGCTTAACTTTAGGTGGACCGCAAAAAAAAAAAAATCAATATTCTTTGAAACAAATATTTTTATTTTGAATTGTAATAAACATATATAAAGTTAAATTATTGTTTACGTCCTGATATTTGACATCTCTTCTCTGCTATTACCTTTTCTATTTCGGGAGAAATTTTATTGGCCGAGACTACTATCAAAATTGATTCAACGTGAGCGTTATTAATACGGTTTCGGACAGGAGATTTATTTCCATTCATAACAGAAAATAATTGCTCTCCCTGATAAGTACTTCCAAACTTGGAAATAATTTCATACACGAATTTTCGAGTATTTTCAAACCTTGCTGGTAAATATTCGTGAAATTCAGGCACACCCACTTCAATGAATTTTGCCTTCAAATTTGAGTCGCACTGAATTTCAATCACTTCCATTTGCTGTTGTTGTTGTTGTAGTTCATTTACGTCACACTAGAGCTGCACAATGGGCTATTGGCAACTGTCTGGGAACCATCCCTGAGGATGATCCGAAGACATGCCATCACAATTTTGATCCTCTGCAGAGGGGATGGCACCCCCGCTTCGGTAGCCCGACGACCTGCACGCGAAGTCGAGCACTTTACGGTAGAACAGTTTAACGAGGACCAATACCGCACACCCTCGGTCCCTACGCAG
>NC_092212.1:57491607-57496419 GCF_043381705.1 Parasteatoda tepidariorum
TTTTTTCCGACTGCTTATTTAATGCGTTGATTAAAATATAAACCTTGAATCCGAATAAGTAAATGATTTTCCTCATTTAAAAGTATTAAAAAAATGAAAAAATTAAAACTGAATTTTTTTTATTTTATTCTTTTACTTTCATTTTGCTTGAAAATTTCACAAAGCAATTATGTGATCCCATAAACCATTAATAAACATGTTACATAAAAAAGAATTTGTAAAGAGGACCTGCCTCTCTCTCTCTGTCCCTCAGGCTTTTGTCAGTTATTCTCCCAGTAAAGAGGGGTGATTATCTATCCCCTCCTCAGTTCTCGAGAAAAAAGAATAGCAGTTTGAAAGATAAGTTTCCAAGAAAATCAAGATGTGTTTGAGGGGAAAGGATTTCTATGGGTCTTCGAAAAGTCTTCAATTTCAACCATGTCTAATCGCATCCGGACTCTAGTTTAACAATGTATGAGCAAAGTTAGGAGTAGTGCAGTGAAACTACAATTACATAGAATTTACAATATATTTTACTAAATTTTGTTACTAATTCTTAAAAATAAATAAATAAAAAGTCAACTACAAAAATTTTTATTAGGCATTTGTAAATGAATTTTTGACATTTTTTAGAAAAAAAAATGTGACCAGACTATTTTCCCGACGAGACTTTAAATTTTTCCCGATGGGGGGGCTGGCCATGCCCGACGGGGGTGCTCCAGCCCCCCCTGACCCCCTACTGGCGCCGCCCTTGAGTACCGAAATTAACAATCGCTTACTGCGGCCACCGCAGTCGCAGTTTTTTTCGCCTTTATTATATCGTCCAATTTTTCTTTGGCAATGTTCTGTTTTCAGCTCTCAAACCAAATCGACTTTTTTCATCATAATTTTTTAAACCAATGAAATTTTTCCATTGAGAACTATCTCCCGTGAAATTTTTACCCGAATTTTTCAGTTAATTTTACCCCCTTGAATTTCCCTAATTTTTCAGTATTCTACTGTTTTGCAAAATGTAAAGTAGTTGCAAATGTCCTTGTTTTGTAATAATAAATGTAAAAATTTATTGTTATATGACTGAAAAAGACTAAGACAAATGTCAGCTAGGACAAAATAGTGTAATATTATGCTTAAAGCATTAGTATTTTTTGCTGCTGGGTTTAAAACGGAACACCGTTTACTTTGAATTATAAGTTTGAGAAGCATGGGCTGCATTTATAAGTTGTTTGTGCAAATCGTTTTTCTTTCTTTAAACTATCAAGATAAAGCTTCTAAATTTCATTTTTACCCTTTTGGTGAACTTTTTCACGATATTACACAGAAAAAAAAAAGATATAGTCGATATTCAGCCAAAACAAGAAGACATTAACATTAATAACCCTTTCTCAAAAGTTACATAAGCAGAAATTAAAACCACTGACTTTTGTCTTCATATTTAAGCAACGAATAAGATTATTTTTTGAAGAAAAAAAATAGTATTATTAATAAATCACAATAGTTTATTTCATTATTATCAATCACATTTGACCTTCTTCATTATGCTAAATCCATGTGCTACAATTTATTCTAGCACATGGATTCTAATTCTAGCAAATAATTACTTGAGAAAGAGATAATATATTGGAAAAATCCTTTTTATCTGAATTTATTCACTTCTTTTTGTAAACCTCTGTTATTTTTAACCGATATAATAAGAAAATTTATAATAACAATTTTACTTGATCCATTTTACGGTATTTAACGAAATGTAAATATTTTTTCCAACGGTTTTTAAAAAATTGATTTTACTGGATGGAATATCATAAAACACTTGTATATTTTAGTCTATTCATTATACAAAGAGGTTTCACTTATAAGAGATGAAATTCAAAAAAAAAAAAAAAAAAAATTATAAAATGTATTCAGATTTGTGTTTCTACAACCGACAGTTCAGATTTTATTACAAAAAATGCGCAATTTTTTGTGAAAAATCGTGTTTTCTGCTCAGGAGTTGACTATCGGTACGGGATCTATAAATATTATTTTATTGATCATAAACTTTCAAAATATTAGTTTCATACCAAATTTGGCTATGCTAACTGCTCCTCTTCAGCAAAATTTTTTAATAAATTGGTATCAAATTAAATAGTTAAACTTGTAAAATAAGAATAATCACAGCCACTCTTTAACTGCATCACCAAGACATTGTTTGAATTATTTGTGGTGGTTAAGATCATCGTGAATCAATTTTATTAAACTAACTAAATGATAAGGCATAATATTTGCTACCACTTTAAGCATTTAAGAAAAAATCACCCTTTAAACCGTTGGTAGTGAAGTGAAGTTGGTATTTATGTGTGTATTAAACTTAATCGAAAACTAAAATAAAGTGAAATAAATAAACATCGTAAACTGAAATATACCTTACCTCCTAACTGTATTTTTAGACTAAAAGTTGTCTCAATTTTATTTCACTTGCTTTTTTTAATATTTATCAATAAATTAAGTGATTAGTTTTATGACTTGTTCACTCCATGGTCACAAAGCACAAAAAAATATGTTTTGTTAACTAGCCCCAAAGCACGGGGTAGAAAAAAAACCAAACTATATTTTGAAAAAAAAAATAAATAAAAAAAGGATTCTTAAAATGTATACATTGAAATAAGCTTTCAAAACGAAGATAAGCATTCTAATCTTTATAAAAAATACTAGATAAACTTTCGATAGACTCAAAAATCTGCTAAAATTTATTGTATGCTCTAGCCCTCGGTATTTTCAATTTTCTGTTGCTGTTGTTGTTCATTTGCGTCGCACTAGAGCTACACAATGGGCTATTGGCGACGGTCCGGGAAACATCCCTGAGGATGATCCGAGACATGCCATCACAATTTTGATCCTCTGCAGAGGGGATGGCACCACCGCTTCGGTAGCCCGACGACCTGCACGCAAAGTTGAGCACTTTACTGTAGAACAGTTTAACAGTTAACAGTTTAATACCGCACACTCTCGGTCCCTACGTATATTGATCCAAGTGGTCACCCACCCGCACACTGACTGCAGCCAGTGATGCTTGACTTCGGTGATCTGCTGGGAACCGTGTTTAAATTTTCTGGATTCATGCATTTCTGATCGGTCTCGGCAAATAAATTCAATATAAAAGGTTGACTCGCCAATTCCTCACAGGGCCACTCACATTGCATGCGATTTTTTCGCTCACGAAAAAATTGCTTGAGAATGGAAACTTAATTGGGTATAATATAGCCTACGTCACAGGTTGTGTTGTTCCTACTAAATTTAACCCATGAACGGCATTTTCTGCGAGCCTAACTTCAAGCCACAAATAAACAAACCAAGTGTTCGATCGTTTAAATAGCTGCTCGCCAGATTTTATTGCATTATAAGGAAAAGTTATTGAAACTAAATACAACTAAATAAACAACAACAACAACTGAAACAAATAACAACTACTAATAACAATAACTAAATAAACAACAACTAAATTCCATTCGTTTAGCATTGCGTCATATGTTGTTCCTACTAAATCGAAGTAGTTGTGTTTTTTTTCATGTTATACCCAATTACAAATAAACTCTATAAGAAATGATCATTGAACGAACGCATAACGCACAAAAGAAAATAACTCCCTATTGTTGATATCTCTTCTTGACCCGACGCAAACCTTTACTGTTACCTACATTAGAATAAATAAAGCCCCCTTTATAGGTTTTTTATTATTATTATTCTGCCTTCTAAATTTTTAAGCAGATAGCTGCACTAATCATAAGTGAAAGAATAGCTTCCTACAGACATTTAAAAATTAAGTTATTGGGAAGTAGACAACCCACGAAAGTATACTTAAAAAGGGTTGAACAAATTAAAATAATAATTTGGTCACAGCTCCGTTAAGCAATGCTTAAAATTTACCAAAGTTTTATTTTTAGATAATAAGAAATTGTTGCTTAGTTTTAAATTAGGTGTATATCAGCGTTTAGAAAAGCGCTCAAAACTTTCGTAAAGCAAATGCTATCAATTTTCAATCTTATCTTATTTAGATATCACCAAGGAACTATTTTTTCGTGTAATGTCAATAAAATAACTTTCTATAATAGAAAATTTTAAATTAATAAAATTTGCTGATAGTCTGATTCGAAATCGTAAAGCTGTTTTTCAAAGGCTTTGTCGCCACTTGAAATAACAATTTTTAGCGAATAACATGGACCTCAACAGCGCAGGGTATGTTGGATATGTCTTTCTCGATAATCTCAAAAAGTTCCCCCGTAATATTTCAGTCAAATAAGAAAATTTATCAATCATCTAGAACCGTGGTGGCTGCTGTGATCCCAATATAGAGAACTAGGTTCGAATCCTAGCGATGGATAGTCGATACATATTCTGCACTATTTAGATACCAACATTTATGTAAACAAAGACATTAAATGATTTTTTCCCCTGAAGTATCAATAGATTGCCGCACTCATCATAAGAAATATGCCTTCCTTTGACTTTTAAAAATTAGCGAATTCTGTGGGAAGCAGGGCATGATATAAGAACGGTAAATATTTATGCTCGTATTGAAGTTTAAATACTCAAATGCGCGATTTCGAATACGTTGGCAGTAATAAAAAGTATTTAAAATATCGAGTTTCTAAAAACGATGTGGAAATTGCGGGGCCGGAACTAAGACAACTAACTGTAACACCTGCCGAGAAAAACTATTAACTAAAGTTGATTTACGCCGGCATAATCGCAAATTGAGCGTGTCAAAAAGTGCTTACTCAAATTCGAAATTCAGGTGTCGAAATATCGTATTTAAAAAAAAAAAAAAAAAAAAAAAAAAAAAAAAAAAAAAAAAAAAAA
>NC_092212.1:57496672-57624479 GCF_043381705.1 Parasteatoda tepidariorum
AAAAAAAAAATACATATATCACTAGAATTCCATTTAAAACTAGTCATAGTTAGAAGATTAAACCAAGTTCAAATTTAAAAGATAAAAATTCAGGATGTGTCAGAATCAGCACGTGTATTTTGTTTACTAAATGGTTGCTAGTTAAGTGCTGATGACACTATAGGCAACCAAGTGGAGGCAACTCGTTAAGAAACCGGTTTTTGGTTTCTCGTTTGTGATCACACGTTACAACCTTCACTTGTTCAACCAACTCTGAATAGTCAAATACCAGAACGGCACTGGTATTGAGCTATTATAGTATATAACAGTCCAATACCAGAACTTATATTTTTCAATAAAGTCTATTGCTAAAAGCTCTTTTAATTGAAGCGATTATTGACGATGTACTTGAAGTAGGCGTTGAGCTGATAGCTGAGGTTCTGAAAGAAGAACTAGAACAGAAAAAAAGGCGATTTAAAAGCAAAATAATTTCTTTCGTTTGCTTTCAAAATTTCATTAGTACTCGGAAATATCTGTCAAAGAAATATCCATCAAAATCTGTCAAAATGAGTTTAAGAAACTTAGCGTTCAAGCTATATAATTTTGAATTTTCAAATATTTAAACATTTGTAATCAGTAATATGCTAGTTTTCTTTTCATTCACTTTTAAAATTCAATAATAATTTGTAACTTTTAATATCTCCACAGAGGAAATTAGTTTATAGGGAAATAAGTTTATTCGCATAATCTTTGTTATTTATGTCCCAAAGACAAGGATACGTTTTAAAAATTTCAAAAAAAAAAATAAAAAAANAAAAAAAAAAAAAAAAAAAAAAAAAAAAAAATGCATATATTACTAGAATTTTATTTAAAACAGTCATAGTTAGAAGATTAAACGAAGTTTAAATTTAAAAGATAAAAATTCAGGATGCGTCAGAATCAGCACGTGTATTTTGTTTACTAAATGGTTGCTAGTTAAGGTTGAAAGTATTTGGAAACTACTATATGACACGTTTCAACTAATCTGGTTGCTCCACTAAAGTTGAAAGGTTTTAACTTCAGTTGCTAGTTGAAAGCAGGTTGAAAGCAACCGGGCAATCATCATATGACACGTTTCAACTTCACCGAAACCGCGCACTAGAGCTGCAGAATGGGCTATTGGCGACGGTCTGGGAAGCATCCCTGAGGATGATCCGAAGACATGCCTTCACAATTTTGATCCTCTGCAGAGGGGATAGTTAAGGTTGAAAGTATTTGGAAACTACTATATGACACGTTTCAACTAATCTGGTTGCTCCACTAAAGTTGAAAGGTTTTAACTTCAGTTGCTAGTTGAAAGCAACCGGGCAACCATCATATGACATGTTTCAACTTCACCGAAACCGCTAATTGCTTTCAACTAGGTTGCCTCCTGTCATCGCCAATACCTTACAGGGGAGCATGAGAACGGGAACTTGATTGGCGAGTTTTCCACAGAAAAATGTTTTCTGTGGAAATGTTCCAGTGAAAATGGTCCTTAGGAAAACCGGTTAATCAGTTTTCATCTTTATTCCGACAGAAATAAAATACAGGAAGCATACTCAAGTGATGACCCGGCTTTTCGATTTTGTTTAGTATTATTCAACGAAATTGACTTTTACATTAATATTTGTATATGTAATATAAATTATTGTGTTTAGTTTTGCAGTATTCCAAAAATGCAGCGAGAGTTTATAGAGGAGCTTTTTACTCCTTTATTAAAAGTTCCTTTCATAAGAAAGCTACTGTTAACGCCAGTATGGGAGCCACAAGAAATAATGAATGCTATTTTAATTTTTTCGTGGATTGTTTATGTTTGGAACACTTTTCTTTCTTATCGCCAGGTATATAATTTTTATTTACTTCCCTTTTAAAATGTGCTCTACGATGCGATTATATAATCATTCAATTCTATGTCTCTTGTGTGTGTTATAATTTTAACATATGAAATTCTTGTTACCTTTTAATAATAATATATGATTTATTATTGTTTATTATATAAAGTTCAAATTGTTTTGACGTGCGGAAGATTTCCCTATCATGATCTACCGCCAAAAAATCGCCATGTCTCTTCTAGGCCGAAAATTTACATCTGGCATTTTAAAGTACACATACATTTGATAGCAGCAATTTTTTCGTCGTTAGAAGTTTTTTTGGTTCTAACCAGGATCAACGTCTTTTCAACGAACATAGCAAATTTTTATGTAGAATTAATAACTGTTCAAAAATAATTCAAATTGAAATGATAGATTTAAAAATAAACAATATATTATACTTACTAAATAAAATTAGAATTTGATTAACTATTGAACACAAAACATCTTACCTTTTAGCTTTAAAATGAATACTGAAATAAGCAGTATATTATTTATTTCTGCTAAGTAAGATAAGTGCTGGGGATATTTCCGTATCATGATCTGTCGCCCCAACTACAATCGCCAAGGTGCTAAGTAGATTTTAAACTGGCAAAAATTAAAAAAAAAACAAAAAAAAAATATGTAGATGTTTGTCTGGGGGTAGCAACAAGTTTTACCTTTCAAGTTGGTCTCTTTCTGTGATGTTTTTTTTTAAAGTTTATCACGGACCACTGCCCGGAAGTTTCCAAAATTGTGGCTATTATTCTGCCACAGATCACGATACGGAAATCTCCCCTAAGTATCAACTAGTGAAAGCAAAATAACTTGTGTTTACAACATTAAAATGACGAGAAAAATATGTGTTTACTAACTTTAAAAAAATTAACAATATGATGACACATAAATAAACAATGTGAGACTTATATACTGTATAGCAAATAATGAAATTGGTTGTTTTTGCTGTAAGATTAAGATATATAATAAAGTTATTATTAAAGTAGGGTTACATAACTTTGTTAATGTTTGTTTCCAAAATGATCACTGTTACAAAAAAAGTTGATATTGTACTACCTATGTGATAAAGAATTATTTTGCTTAAAAAATCATGAAGGTGAAAAAAGCTGACATGTTTTGAGCTCTCACAAATGGGTGTCATTTTTGAGTACTCAAACCTTGTAAACTTTTTCCACCTTTATAATTATTAATGTAAAATGAAATTTTTTAAGTGTATTTAATTCTAAATATTTTAAAAGCATATTTAATTCTAAATATTTTATAATTATATTTAAATATTTTATAGTATAAAGTTGCGAAAAAGACCATTTCAGTTCCAGTAGAGCTAGTTGGTGTTTTGGATCAAGAAACTTATGCTAAATCTCGTATCTACAACTTAGATAAAAACAAGTTTGAGCTTGTTTGTTCAATATATGAACAATTACTACAGACGGTAAGTTTGTTCTATTGGATGTTCTCTGCTTTAATAATTATTTGATATAAGTATGGAATGATTAGTCAAAGTTATGTAGGTATGATAATGTATTAATTTGTTTTTCACAATTTGCTTCATATTATTTCAGGGTATTTTAGTATTCGGTGGAATTCCATGTTTGTGGGCTTTAAGTGGTAAAGTTACTACTCATTTTGGATATGGAAAGGATCATGAGGTATGCAGAATTATTGTACAATATATTTGTTTCCTCATTGTTTGTCTCTTTTTTCTGACATTTGATAGACCTGATGCTCTCAAAAGTTGTTCTGAAAAACTCTAGTGTTCCTTGAAAGGATTTCTGAAAGTTGGATTTTTCCGATTTTTTACTAGCTGTGAATGTATGATTTTTATACCCAATCAATAATCCATAAATTATTTAATATTTTTGTTGTTTATATAAATTTATTTATGCAAAATGCCAATAAAAAAAAAGTAGCAAAATTTTTAATTTTTTTTTTCTTTAACAATATATTAAACAAATTGGGAAAAGGATATGAATTATAAAAAAAATCATTAAGTATTTCTCTTCTTTTAAATTCAAAATAAAATAGCTAAATTCAAGACAAAGGATTTACATTTCTTTGTTAAGTATTTTTAACGTTTATTACAGTTCTTTTTTAAATACAATCACTCAGCTTATTTTATACATTTTTAACGTACACCTAGAATAAATTCATATTTCTAATATTTTCATTTTTAACATTCCTTAAATATTTTCAAAATAATAATAGTATTTCTTTCGTCTTGTTTTTTAATTTTGTATATTCGCTGCGACTAATGAACTTTTTTATAAAGTGCCAGGGTTCTACGAAAAATAATTTGTTCATTTCAGGTTTCATAGCTGAATATTGGATAAGTATCATTAGTTAAGTAACTTAAAAAAGGAGTGGTAAAACTTTAGACATAACAGTAGTAACTTTGGCTTTTAACTTTTTTTTTCTCTCTAAGTTCATTAGTCTTTAACTATTAAATGTCACTAAAAAATTCAAATAAGTATTTTTTTTAGATGAAGTAGTTCATATTTATAAGTTATTTCATACCTATACCCTTTTTGTTTACTTATTTTTAGACAGTTTCAAACAGTAAATCCCACAAATCCGATATTTAAAAAAATAAAAACAAACAAGGCTGTTCTAGTTTTACGGTTTTTAGAAACAAGCTCTTAGTGAAACTTAACTTTTTAAAGGTGTTATTTTCATTAATTTATAAAATAATATTAAATTAAAGTTACTTGAAATTTTTATTGTAAAATCTGGTCTAATATTTGTATGTTGTTTCTGTATTTTGTGATGCGTTTATCATTTGGTGTTGTTCTAATGCTTTTTTATTTTTATTAACTTATTTTTATAAACATCACTTTATGTTTAAGTGTTTCATCATTATTGATATACATTCTTCTTTAATAGCTTAAAAGATGAACCTTGCCTTTGCACCTAATCCATGACAAATTACTTTGTATTTGATAAACTTATATTTTGTTTGTTTTCAAGTTAGCAAATTTTTCTTCAAAATCAATTTTCTTTTAAATTTTTTAATTTAAAGTCAATAAGTTTTCATTTAAATCCTCATCAAATTTAAGTGTATGAAGCTTTTGCTTCATACCTTTAAATTAGATATGGGAATTTTTTTTTCTGGGACTAAATTATGTTTTCAGATGGACTATAGTCAAATAACTTAGGTTTACCAGTTTACATTATATTGCTTTTTTAATGTATGAAATGTAATTTTTTTGTGTAAATTTGAAATGTTTACAAACTTGTGATTGTGCAATGCAAACTTTAGTATATGAGCAAGAGTATTAAACGTTATATATTAATTACACGTTGTTGCAAAGACAAGTATTAAACATTCAGCAGCATATAAAGCATTAATTTAATATCAACTTTTAATTAGCTAATATTTAAGCTTTATTGTAATTACTTAACATTCAAAATATTTAATGTAATAGTTTTATAAATCGATAGTTCTGCTGTTACTTTGTTATGTTATACTATTTTTACTATTCTGTATTTTTTAAAACTGGTTCCAGTTATGATGATTAGAAAACAGAGAGACAGATTATTAATGTAAATTATCCGATTAATCACTTAATGAGACATGTAAAAAAAAAAAAGTTTTTTTTAAAGTGTCCCTATAAAAATTTTAAAATTATGTTTTTTACTTACAAATCTTACTTACACACTGGCGTTAAACTGTTACCTTAGATAAATTAATTGCTCATAAATTTTTGGAACTTGTTTTATTTAAAAATCTGTAGCTTTAGAATAGCCTATTTATAAAATCACTTGTTCAGGAAATTTTATTATTCTTTTGCAGATAACTCAAACAGTAATATTTTCATTGATTGGTTCAATAATCAGTACATTCTTAGACCTACCTTTTAGTTTGTACATGACTTTTGTACTTGAAGAAAAGCATGGATTCAATAAACAGGTAAAAAAAATTCTGTTATAATTAAAATAAGTTAATATCAGAATTGAAATTAAAAAGTGATTTGGCTTTTTCCTTTTAAGACTTTAGGTTTCTACTTTAAAGATAGAATAAAGAAATTCATTGTTATGCAAGCTGTTATGCTTCCCATACTTTCGATCATAGTTCATATCGTTAAAATTGGTGGTGACTATTTCTTCATTTATTTATGGGTCTTCTGTGTCCTCATATCTTTCGTAAGTACATATGAGCTTTTTATTCCCTCAAAATCCCTCTAATGTTAAAAGATTTTGTATAAATATGTAATTGAATACTTTTTTAATGTGCTTAAAATATTTTTCAAATGGATATCTTTTTCAATAATTTAAAGATTTTTGTTTGATAATTTTAAATATTTGATTTAATTTTATACCACTTTCAAACTTCTCTCTGCTAGTTTTTAATAAAAATTTGCAACAGCATTTATACAATGTTTTAAGTAATGTTAAAGAGTAAGGAAAATCGCTATGCTTTTTTTTTCATATTAAATATTTCCCAAGTAAGTATATGTATATATATATATATATATATTGTACTGACAAAAATTAGGTGTGGACTGTGATGAAAACAGGATAATGAGAATGGCAGTAAAGATCTAAACTGGATCGTAATTAAAATAAAACTTTTATTTAGTATTTGTAGAGATCGAGATACAAAATATATTTTATCCGTAATAAAACTTTTTAAGTTAAGTAATAAATTTTGAATAATAATGTTATTTATGACAGGCCATGGGAGATAAATCCCCCATAACCAGCCTAATCAAAACCCAATTTAAAAAGTGATTGTATTGTTCCCAACAGAGAGTTCAGAGCATGGTAGGAGATCCAAATTTGTGATTTATCAAAAAATAAAGCCAACCGCCATAATCAATATAAATTTGAAAATAATTTGGAAAAGGCGAATCACAAAAAAGACTGTGAGAATTAGTATAACTATGTAATTGACAAATTTTTGTTGTAAGAAATAAAGAGTTAAAAATTTATAAATAGATTTTTATTTTGGATTTTGTGAATTAATGACTCTTACATTAGTATTGAAATAAAAAGTTATCCATTTCAGTGGTTGTTAATAAAAGAATAAAATAATTTATATTCGCTTTTTATAAATTGTAATAAAAATAAAGGTTTATTGGTTTAATTAAATTAAAATTTGGTTAAGAATGATTAAAAGGAAATAAGTTTAATAAATTAAAGAAAGTAATGCCTTTTGTGGCATCACATATATATAAAATTTTTAAAATGTGGCATCACATATATTATAAATAAAATTTACTGATTTTTAATTTAAATTTTAATTTTTTATAAATATAATTTTGTGTAAATGTATGCTGTTAATGGCAGTTAAAAAATTCTGCTTTTTGTAAAATTTAATAACATTCTAGGAATATATACAGTGGATGTTGTATTAGTTTAATATACTAACTTTTTCAAATTTTAATTTGATTGAAAGGATTAAGTGATTCATTACTTTCATTGGTTAAAACTCCAACAATAAACAATTGATAATTCTTGATATCAGTTACTTACTGTCTTCATTGTGCAACTGAATTAAAAATTAATAAAATTTAGTCCCTTGTTTAAAGACCAGTAACTAAAAGATATTACTAGTTGAAACAAATTTGCACTGTTATGTTTATATGTCGTGAATAGATTTTATTACGAATTTAAGATGAATTTTTAGATGAATTTAAGCGAAAAATAACAATGTATGTAGAATGTATTATGTTCATAATTGCTATAAAATATGCTATTTTGTGACCAAAATAGCTTACCATCCCTTATCATTTATTGCAGGTCCGGGATCCACTGATAATTTATTTTATAGTGGTCTGAGACAAATTTGAGTAGGCCTGGTTCAATGGACTACTGTTAATTTTGAGCCCTTCACAATAAAAGATTTAATATCTGTGATTTTGCATGATTATAAATTTTAGTTAGAAGAATGTATTCTGGGAATATTGCAGAATTCTGGGTTTTTCGCTTTACGATTCTAGCTCTAAAAATTAGGCTCAAGGTATATGATTTTTCTGGGAATATCACAAATTTCCGCGTTTCTCAAGACCGTCAGTTCTCGGACTACCACTATTTAAAAATTTATATTCCAACGTAATTTTCATGGAATTCCTCAATCTAAAATTCAAATTTTGAAACTTTCGCTAACGAGACGCTTACATACACTATTCACTATAGGTTTCTTCAGTATAGGTTCTATTCACTATAGGTTGTCATTCTTCTGTCAAGGGACAGAAATCCGCCAATTGTTTCATTTGGTTTGGTGGATTTACATAATTTTAAAATATTTGGAACTGCACTGGAATCGGTTAATATCTCAATTCCTATTCACGCGGTTTGAATATCAAACATCGATTTTCGTATTTACCTAATTTAGAAGTTATGCGGTACGATTCATATTCATGTGGTTTAAACAAATAGTACTCTGCGCCTCATATTCACGTGATTTAAAATCCAATATCGTGATTCATATTCACACTATTTTAAAAATCCAACATTATGATTCTTGTGCAAACTAAGATTTTTCTTAAATTATTTACTGTAAAGGTGTAATATTCTTCATTCAAGGGTAATTTAATTATAGTTCTTATTCAAAAAATTATGTTAAATGTATGTCAGGTATGGTCTATAAATTGATATCTTGATATAGATTTTTTTCACATAAAATTTTCAGGTTTTTTCATTTTGTGCCACAATCATCCCTGTTAAACATTGTAGATTAAATAAATGTAATCCTAAAAAGTGAATTAATGTAACAGCAAGTGTATCGTAATCTGCTTGTATTTAAAAAATCCATTTTTCCTAGGTGTGTTTAACTTTAATTAGCAAATGAAAGAAATTGCACGTTTATATTATAAATTAAATGATACAAACTTGTGAAGGTAGTGTAATAACAGTTCAGTTTTTTATAAAAAAAACTTTTATTCACAAACAGTAACAAATATGAAGTACCCGTAACGGGATAGTTATAATCTTGTAAAACAACTAGAAAAACCCGTAATGGGTTATAAGAAAACTCAAATTCCAAAACAAAACTAATATCTAAACAAACCAACAACTTTCTGCAGTTCTAAAAAGGTCTTCTAATTTTATTGAGTATAGTTAAGTGCGGCGAGCTCTCTGCTTATCGCTTATAGCTCTGCGTTTCAATAGGTAAGGCTTAATTTAGGTTAAGGCTGGGTAGATAGCACAAGGTTGGAGCGAACAGCTACCAATTTTTCTACCAATTCTAATTTTATTTTTTTGTTTATCTCTTTATGAGTTTATTTTTTTTATTCATGCTTTTGCTACCCCGTTATTTTTTAATAATTTAACTTTTATTCATGCTTTTGCTAGCTAATTATTCTCTTTAGACTTTATAGTAGTGCTAGAATTTAATGAAAGCACTGGCTTCTTGTTCTGATTGATGACTTCCCTATGTAGTTGCAATAACCATATACAATGAATGAAATACTTCATTTTGTTAGAAGTTTGACTTGTTGCTTGTTTCAACTTTTGACTTCAGAATATTAACAAATCTGTTTTTTTAGTTCATGTTCATAGATTCATATTGTTTAATATAAATGTTTTTCTTTAAATGGCATTGAAAGAGTTTTCCGAAGAAATTCTATGCTTTGGCGCTGTATCTTTATTTTTCATGGTTCGATTTGTGTCAATAACATTAGTAGGATTACTTATATCTTCCGAGCTAAGAGTTTTCAACTTTCCCTTAGACATTTGTAGTAATAAAATTTTTTCCCACACTAACAGCAAATGATGAACACAAAGCTCATTGAGAAATTATTAATATGCATTTAACATTTAATATTTTATTATAATTGTTTTTATAATGTATATTAGATTTGTTTTTAACATTTTCATATTGAATAATTTACAAAAAAAAATTGCCTTTTAGATTCTTCTGACAGTTTATGCTGATTATATTGCACCGTTGTTTGATAAGTTTACTCCATTGCCGGAAGGAGAATTGAGAACTCGTATTGAGAATTTAGCTAAGAGTATAGAATTTCCACTGAAAAAGCTTTTTGTTGTGGAAGGTGAAAATAACTTTTTAACTACTAAGTAAATTTTTTTTTAATAAATGTTTTAGTTTGTGACAATTTAAAAATATTTTGCATTGTTTGTAATAATCCTGAAAGGGTAAACCTTTACAGAGTGTGCTTAAAATTTAATTTATGTTTAAAAAATTTGTTAAGTCTCATGTTGTTCCTTACTTTGGAAAACAAATCCATTTAAAATCATGTGATCATCATTTATGTTTATTTCAGCTTTTTTAATTTCCTTATGAAGTGTAATTTTATTAAAGGAAAATAGCTGCAAACTTATGTTAATAATATTAATATTTAGAGATAAATATCCTAAATATTGTAATTCTCATTAGCCAAAAAAATATTGTTAATATACCTAATAACTAGTTGATTGCTGTGTCCTAAGTGATAAACTAAGTGATAAACAATTTTTTTAACATTTTATTACATAAATTTAGACTAAAATTGTTACATTCAGAAAGAAATATAAATAAAAACTATTCAAAGTGATTCTAGTAAACTTTTGACTTAAAAGTCAAAATGCTTTTATTTTTAGAACAATTTGTTATTTTTCAAACTGTTGAACATAGTTAAAGCTTTTTGGTTAAAAGATATTTTCTTTGTGTATCTTTTTGAATTTTTCTGAAATTCAATAGCAACCTTTTATAAATCAGTTTTTATTTAGACGCAGTTAAAAATTATATTATAACTACACAATTGCTTTGTTTAATTATGTTTCCGCGCACCTGGAAAGTAATGAAAAATCATGAATTTCGGCGTTGGACAAAATCTGTCGTGAGATGTCATGATTTTAACTATTTTTTTAAAAAAATCATGGAAAGCCTTTGATTTAGGTCGCTGTAAAATCTAATTTTTAAAATGTTATCTACTCCCCCCCCCCAATTTTATGGTGTTCTGAATGTCTGAATTTTTAACAAAATCCCCACTGACAGGCGTAGTTTATTAAAATATAAAATATTTTTATCGTGTTCTTTAAAAATTACGGCATTCTTTCAAAAATTGAAAGAAAAACATCATTTCTAGAGCGAATTGTCTTTTAAACTTCAGTGATTTCACAATTTTCGTTATTGTTTTTATTTTATCAATTTCAAATTTTTGCTGAAGCAAGCCGATTGGCGATTTTTTTATATTCCGAAATGAAAACAGAAAAAATCAGGAGTACTTCTTCCAATTCCGAAGAACAAGAAAAGTAACTTTAGAATTTATTATAATTCTGCAGAAAAGAAGACAAAATTATTTGCTTTTGTATTGTTTTCAGCTCTTTTATTGCTTCAACTCTTTCTTATAAATATGAAGATGCAGAGTATAACAGTTTTGGTTATACCTATCATTTCACTTAATGTTATTATAATGCTTTTTAAATTTATTGTTGTGTTTTTGTTCTTGGAATTAGTCATGAAAAGAAAAGTCATGAATTTGAAAATCTAAAATGTAGCAGATACTCTGTATGTTGTTAGTATAAAGATTTTAAGTAAATAACTAAAACTCCTTTCCATATCAACCTTTTGATTTGAATTATTTTGGTCAGTTTTGAACCAAGTTTTTTAAGGTAAAAATTAGCATTTGTACTGCTTAATTACATCTTTGCCCTATAGTTTATTAAGCATGTGAATTCTTATTATAAAGTTAAAGTTTGTAGTAAAAATTGTTTTTTAAAACTTAGATGCACATTTAAAAAAAGTACAGAAAATGGTTCAAATAACTCTTCTAATCTCAGGTCAACAGGCTACAAAAGCAGGGTACCCACTCCCTCTGCAGAAGATCAAAATTATAACGGCATGTGTCTTTGTATCATCCTCAGGGATGTTTCCCGGACTGTTGCCAATAGTTCATTGTGCAGCTCTAGTAGGGCATAAATAAAATATTATTACTTATATTGACTCTTACAGACAGTGTTTATATTCATTTATTGAATCACTAATAAATTATTTCGTTTATTTGAAAGGTTCTAAAAGATCTGCTCATAGCAATGCCTATTTTTATGGTTTTTATAAAAACAAACGGATAGTTCTTTTTGATACTTTGTTGGAAGAATACACCCCATTAAATAAGGAAGAAGAAACTAAAAAGGAGAAGGAAGAGACAGAAAAAGAAGAAGGAAAGGTATTGTATTTATTTTAATATATTTTCCAACAGAAATGGTTTTTAGCATTCGTTATTTCTTATGTTATTTTGTTTTAGTCAATTCCTAACTTAGTGCTGAAATCTTTCTATCTAATATACTTGCTTAACCGTAAGACCATGAATCTTTTCGCAATCATGAAAAACAAAGTAGATTGTGAAAGTAATTTGTAGTTTATATTGGTAATCTTTGATTGAAATAAATAAACTTTTAAACATACTACACTTTTCATCTTGAACATTTGCAGCACAATTAAAGTAGCTTGATAACTTAACTCTCCCAGTAAACCTATTAAAATTTAAGTTTTAATTGCAAAGTATTACTCTGATATAGCAGATAGGATAATGAAATTCCAGAAAACTTTTAAAAATGGTAGAATGTCATGTTTTTTTAATGACATTTTATTTCCTGGCACATTTTCTTCTCAAATTTTCTTGATTTTGAACTACATTTTACCAATTTAGAAAAAAAGGAAAACCCTAATTTTTAAAAAAGATGAGCAGACTAATTTGTTTGTAAAGTAATTTAATTCAAAGTAATGTTTACAATAAAAATATATATTGTTTTGCATACAAATATATGGGAGTTTATTTCATTGCGTAGGAAAATTGTAACTGTGTAATTAAATATCTCATTTTGCATTTGAATATCACTATGGTGCTTAACAAAAAATTATCTCCATTACTTAAAAAAAAAATTGAATTTGTAGCTTTTCTGTTTTGATAGTATGCATTGTTATAATATTTATTGTTTTTATAAAGCTACTGCTTATTATTATCTCTGTAATAAAATTTTTCAACCAGATTTATAATAATTATTAACTAATATCTGATTATTCGTTTATATCCAGCAGCATAAAAGAACCGGCTGTAATAATGATGAAGTTGTAGCAGTTCTTGCTCATGAACTTGGTCATTGGAAATTAAATCATACACTAAAAAATTTAATCATTGCTCAGGTAAGCAAATATGTCATTTTGCAACAAATAAATCAATGTTTTAGCCTACTTCATGTTAACAGTATATAGTGTTGTTTTTTTTTCTTTTCGTCTTTACCTTTTTTAGAATTAATATTAAAATTATTATTTGGAATGTTTATTTCAGTTTTATAAAGAGAAATGTATCATAATTTAAAATTCATATAACAGAAAATTAAGTCATGTTAAAGATCGAAATGTAAGGAAACGACTGAAATTATTTTTCTATCAATATATATCTCAATATTCTATTTTAATTCTTCTTGTTTTTTAATTTTTTTTTTTTAAATTTTGGATTTTAAGATAAAACTCTATTACTTATTAAGGAAAGCCTTTGCTACAATAATATTGCTATTACAAATATTTTATCAAGATGCGTTATTTTTATTTTCATCCTTAATCACAGAAACCCTCCCATAGGCCCTACAGAATATAACAACTAATCTCTATCTGCAAACTATTTTCCATCTCAGATTTTTATTTTTAAACTATAAATAAAGATTAGCTGAAAAAAATGAAAATAAATGAAAATTATATATTAAATGAAAAACAAGGAATAGTTTTTCCTTATTTTTATTGTTATTTATTTTAAAATTAGGTACTAAAATTAAAAAAAAAACACTTAATACTCTTTTTCTAGCTATTGTTTTACTTGCCTGTAAAGTACCTGTAATGCCATAATTGATTCACTTGAAGAAACTTTAAATGGGCAGAAATTAAACACCATAAATAATAGTTCTGTTTGTTTCTTCGTTTTAATTGAAAATATTTTAATTTAATATTATCAGCTGCATGTTAAACCTTTCCTTCAAAATTCTTTAGCGTGTTTAGTGTAAGGATCTATTTTTTCTTCTTTAGGACAGAGCTAAAGTAAGATTGTGTAATATTAAACTTAAACAACATAAAGATTTTGTGTATAACTTTATCATATTCATTATTTGCAAGTTTTGCTACATGTATGTTAGATTAAGCTTAATTTTTATAAGAATAATCTCTTCCTGTTTACATAAAATTCACACACAAATTTTAATTTTTGAATATATTGCTGCAGATTGGCTCCAAAAATTTTGCTGCTGGGTTTTCATCTATCAGTTAGCAAATGTTTATAATCATATTTCTCACCTGTATTGAAAACTAGTCTGTTTTTCCTAAGGTTGAATAATCCTTATATTATGTTAAGTCAGTAAGAGTGTGTAACATTTTAATATTTAAACTAAGTGTTAGCAAATTGTAAATAATTTTAATTTAAAAAAAAATCCAAGTTTGTTTGACAAAAAATTAAAATTCAACTAATCTATTCAATTTATACAAATTTTAATTCAAATATGTAGTCATCATTCTTAAATAATTGTATATGATAACTATTTGTAATTTTTTTTTTTATTCTTCACTATTTTTATTTTTCAGGACGTTGTGAATATTCAGTATTTGGCCTTTTTTGCTCGAAAGTTAAATAATTTTAATAAGTATTAAATAAGCATTAGGGAGAATATTTCATACAAACATTAAAAACAAAATTATTTGCATTTATAATATCAATTAATGTATTTTTTATGACACAACTGTTGCAATACAAGTTTCATTATTTATTGAATTTATAATAAAATTTTATTTTAATTATTAAATATGAGTTTATTATCAATTAAAATCAAATAAATTTACAAACACATAAATCCATGCATATTAAAAATATTATTGCTATATTACTTTCATTTAGTGGATAGCTGAATTAAGACATAATATTAGATAAGGTACTTTAAAGGCGACAATTATGTATAGATTAAAATTTTAAATGATACAATTTAATTAAAAATTTTTTGTCTTTAAAATTCATTATGTATGAAAATTAAGAAATGAAAATGTACCTAGAAAATCGTTATTTTTTTTTCTCTAAAATTTTTAAAAATGTAGGCTTTAATTTAATAATTTTAAACTTTAGAGAGCTTGCATTTTATTGCTTCAATTTAATAATTTTAAACTTTAGAGAGCTTGCATATTTTTTTTAAAATTAAATACGGGTTTAATGTTTAGTTAGGATAGCTTGTATGGAAATATGGAGAAAAGGAAATATTAAACATAAATTTTTTAGTCTGGGGCTAAAAGTATACTTTAACTTTAGGATGGTTTAAGCTCATCCAAAGTATTCTCTTAACACCCTGCTATGAGCCTGGGGGGGGTCATGAAGGTTTAGGCTCCACGATTTTGAGACCAATGACTTGAGTGTGGCAATGTAGTCAGTGTTACTCACAGCATTACATCAATCTGAAGCTGGGTGGGTTTCAAGTCGCCATTGAGGACTGAATTCCAATCCTTCGCAACAACAGCTCTGTTTTTTACAGACAGCTTTATATCACTGAGAAATCTCTGCTCATGCACTGTACTTTTATTTGTAACTAGCCGCCTAAGGCGGCCAGCTGTCCGCCACGCTGAAGGTTTTCACAAATAAAGTTTTTTAAAACATAGCAGGAAATCTGAAGATTCGTGGACAATTGGGTATAATATGAAAAAAACACAACTACTTCGATTTAGTAGGAACAACATATGACGCAATGCTAAACGAATGGAATTTAGTTGTTGTTTATTTAGTTATTGTTATTAGTAGTTGTTGTNTTATTAAGAAAGAAAGTATAAACTACAATACTTTATTTAGGTCAACTTGTTTTTCTGCTTTGCTGTATTTGCTCTTCTCTACCGAAGCACAGTTTTGTATGCAGCATTTGGTTTTCATGATGTAAAGCCTATTATTGTGGGTTTCCTTGTGATTTTCCAATTTGTGTTTTCTCCTTACAATGAAGTAAGTTTCATTTCTATATACTTATGTAAAATTTAGTTCTTATTAATTTCTTTTGACTTTATTAAACCTTAGTTTTTCCGATTAAAGAATCCCAGTAATTCCAAATATCTACTTGAGAAAATGACATTGCTTTCTACACTCTGATTAATTATATATATATTATAATTAGTGACTTTTTTTGTACAATCACATTTATTTTATAAAAATTTATATATTTTCTATATTTTACTCATAACTGGTTTTTAGATTTATTTATTGTGTCAAGAGATTCATCAGACTCTTCTTGTTTTCATCAGGGTCTTCAAGGTTGAACCTACTTTTAGATTTCATATTTAAGAAGAGTTGTCGACTTTTAAATGATTATTTAACTTTTATCATGAATTAGTTCAGAAAATCAAATTCTAATCTAAAAACCAATTACTAATATTTGTATTATGAGTGCCTTCTATTTCTTTTAATTTATATTTATTTGTCTTTCAGTAACAATTGTTAGATCTAAATAATCATTGTTTGATGTGTACATATACATTACAGTGTACACATGTATTACAGTGTACACATGTATTACAGTGTATGCATAAATATCATGTCATTTGTCTTAGATACCTCAATTACTTTAATTTGGAAACTGTAGACAGAGTTGTCACAGGCGACTTAAATGCAACTATTTGCAACTATTATTGGCATGAGGCAACTTTGGCAACTTTTTTTGCTTGAAAAGGCTAAAAAAGCAACTATTTTCAGGAAAAGGAGACTATTGGGAGACTTTTCCGTACTCCTAGCGATGTGTTTTTTTTTTTTTCTAAGCATAAATTGGGTGGAAAATCTGCCCCCCACAAGATAGTTTTTGAACACACTGAACTTTTTTTTTCTTAAAAAATAAAAAATTTTGAATTGCAAATTTGAGTCTTCACTTTTTAATTTGTTCTATCTACACAGATTCCATTGTAAGTCGATTTCATTTCTAGATCGCCTTTTCAATGATTATTGCTACAAAATTTTGCATGATTTAAAAAAAAAACAAAAAAAACAAAACAATTTTATGCGATATTACGATGCGTGAATTTCAAATTGGAGTAATCACTTTTCATATATATATGTGTGTATATATATATATCAGTGGCGTGGCGTCCGGTCATCGCACGATGCGGCGATGACCAAGCAATATTTCAGAAAATTAGATGGAGTATTTTGAGTTTAAATATAATTTAAAAAATATGATTTTTCCAAAAAACAAAAAAAATCCTGATCAAAAATGTGTAAAAACCAAAGAGAAACCTCGTGCGATTCGCAAACTTTAGCGCATCCAAATAACGTTTTTTTTTCCTGCCTCAGTCATTCATCCCCAGTCCCCATCCACCCCTCGCATCTTTCTACCTAACTAAAAGTACGCTACTCATCGCAGATTTTTGCACTTCTGTTGGACAGAAGCCAAAAAGCTCTTGCACTCTTCAAGTGAAGGGGTTAGATTTTGAACTAGAACAGCGTTGCTGTTCCGTTATCCGCTGAAATGTTATTCAGTTAAAAATTCTCTTTTTTTAAAGAGTGTTTTTTTTTTATTTTGCAGGACTTTTTGATTAATTTTTCTCTTTCATTATATTGCATAGTCTACTTTTTAACTGAGATGGTTTAGTTAATATATTTAAAGTTTCGGGGCGGAAGTGAGATCGTAAGTTAGAACAGCCTACTTCCGATGTGCATGTGTTTTTTTTAATTTTTTAGATATTTCTGCTTGCTAGGCGGGTTTGTTGTTCAGCGAATTTTGTGTCTTGATATTTTTATTAATTGAGATGGTGTTTTGATTATTTTTTGGTAAGTTTTTACATCATCTTTGAATATTCGTATGTGATAATTCAGTGTTNCAGCAGTGGGGACAAGTGAGGGAATGACATATTGGTATATTTTAATTACCTAACATAAATAAAAAATAAAAATTGATAATTTTTTTTTTATTCTTTTGTTAGCATGCATTCTGAAGGACACTTTCCCTGAATTTTTTTTCTTCGTAAGCTGTAAAACAAACATAACATATACTGGGGACATGAAAATGACTGTTTTTGTGAGAATGACCCATATATATGATTAAATGTGAAGTAAAAAAAGGTTAATTGAATAGAAGCATTTGGGTACTTGCAGCTAATCACATGGTAGTGACTGATCATGTGAATGTGCATGATGTGTTAACATTACAGCTTTAAGACTATGATTTATTATCACACTGATTAAAATTTGAGATAATATTTAATTGGATGCCTCCTGCAACGTCACATGTGTGTCGAACCTGATTAGCTGACCCATGTGTGACATTGCTTACAAGTACTTAATTGTAAATAATTCTGTATAAAAACTTACAGCACAAAATGTATGTGTATGTTATTTTCTTTTGATTTAAATATTAATAAGTAGTTTTACTAGTCTATATCATGTCATCTGTATATGGTGTTTTTTGAATTTACATCAATATCAAAGCAAAAGTCATTAATACATATTTATTGAGTGAGTATGATAAATTAATGTATTTGCTATTAAAATCAAAATACAGTAGAGTCTCGAAAGTTCGAGTCTCAGAACTCCAAGGTTCCGCTTAATTCGAGGTGCCAAATTTTCCCCCTAGCAACCAAAAGCGCTCTTCCCATTTCCTCTCGCAACCAAAAGAATGCAGGCGTTATTTTTAGTTTCTTCCTGGAAAGAATTTCAGTAACCCACCACCTTTTGTTCTCTTTGTTTTGGAAGGTGGCTAGGTAGGTATTGGTTTGAAAGGAATTTTCAAGATCTACAAAAGTTTTATTCTTCCAAGTTCAATTGTACTAGTAGCTTAGATGCTAGTTAGGGTCTCAATACACGTTCTTGATCCTTATCATTTTGGAAACTTCGCTCCATATCATTCGGACGATGATGAGCTACGTTGTGGTGAAATCCGTGCTATATTTTTTCCTGCCAATGTTACAAGTTTGATTCAGCCAATGGATCAGGGCGTATTGGAAAATTTAAGGAAAAAATATCGACACCGTTTGTTGCAACATTTAGTACAGTCTGATGATGAAAGTGTTGCGGATGTTTTGAGGAATATAAGTCTGAGAGATGTTGTCTACTGGATAGCAGATTCTTGGGAAGAAGTTCAACCTACGACAGTAATTAAATCGTGGACTAAGTTTCTACCTGAATTGGTTACGCCTATTGAAGAAATTAATGATGATGATAGTGAAACAATTGTTTTGAAAGATTTGGTGAAGGAATTACCAGGCTGCGAAGACTCTAATGCAGTTGATCTAAATGAATGGCTAAATAGTGACGACAAGCTGGAAATAACAGACTCAAGTATTATAGAAATGATGGAAGATGAGGAAGAATATGGAACAGAAGAAAACGACTCTCCGTTATCAGAGAAAGAAATCTCATAGTGAAGGTTCTGCAGCCTTAGAACTAGCCTTAAAATATGTAGAACAGCAAACTGAAGCCACCCCTGCAGATGTTTTGCTTTTGAAGCGTTGGCTGACTATCGCATCAACAAAGAGAAGTAATATACTGAAGCAACAAAAAATTGAACATTTTTTTAAATTGTAAAGAATCTTTTACGTCATTATACTAAAGAATAAAGGATTTTAAGGTAATATGTTAATTTTATTTAATTTCATTTGTAGTTGTTAAAAATTTTCTACTTTTTCGGAAAATCCGAGTTTTCAGTAATCCGAGGTAGTGTCAGCCCCAATTACCTTGGATTTTCGAGACTCTACTGTATTATGAATTCTAGAAGCAAACTAAACTATAAAACAAATTTTTGAGATGTAAACTAGCTTGCTAGTGTGATGTAAATGCATGATCATATACATTTATATCACAGTAGATTTTAGGAGTTGTAAATATTTAATCTAGTTAAACAGTATGTGCCATAATAATAAATGCATGTATATGTGTACATATAGTAAAATTAGGATATTTAAATTGGACAAATTTATTGAAAACACTACTTTTATTAAATTAACCATTGCTAGTCGATAAATAGAAAATAATGGTAGATAGAAAAATGCTTGAAAAAATTACTATTAATTAGTACCGACAAACAGGTGCAACCCATGCCTGGCAGACCAAGAATAATGTGAATATTTGAGTTGTAAATCTGCTTGCTGATTTTGGAGCTTAAAATATCATCTGCACTATTTATTGAGCATGGAGATCAACCGCTCAAACCACTGAGATTTTAGAACAGGGGTGGCGAACCTTTATGCACCAACGTGCCATTTTTCAAAAAATTGTTTAATGAGATCATAGACGTGCCGCCAAATAATTTTGACTTTGTGATTATTGGGAAAATAATAATACTAAATACTATCAACTCAAAAGTCTTTATTTACTACGAAATTTTTGTTGTTGTTGGCAATGTCTCAGTTATACGCGTAATTCAACTTAAAGTAACATCAGTGTGACTTCTGTAGTTGCAGATTAGATGACAAATAACTTATATTAGGTTGTAAGATGTTAGTTTAAGCAGGACTATATATATTTTTTTTACTCGTTATTTATTGTTAGCTCGTTTTTTGTCGTTATTAATTGTTGTTTTGGCATTAATTGTTAATTTGTTTATTTGTTTTTTTTAAAAAATTTAATTGTTAATATGCTTTATAGTGAAATTTGTGATCGGTGGCGTGCCCAGAATATTGTATAGCGTGCCATTGGTTCGCCATCCCTGTTTTAGAACATGACGAACCGTTCTTTAGATCAAAAGTTATTCAGGGTGGTCCATTTATTATTTTGTGCACTGTACGTAAACATTTACAATGATTTCTATTTTGTTTCTAGTTTGAAACAAGTTATTACCTTATTTACTTTTTTAAAATTTTAGTGTTTAGTTGCTGTGGGAAAATGTAATTATATTTGTTTTGTAGTTGCTGTCTTTCATAATGACTGTCCTATCGAGAAGATTTGAATTTCAAGCTGATGCCTTTGCTAAAGAGCTCCACAGAGCAGCTGATCTTCGTAGCGCTCTGATCAAACTGAACCGAGACAACTTGGGGTTCCCCGTTCATGACTGGCTCTTCTCTGCTTGGCATCACTCTCATCCACCACTCTTGCAGAGGATCCGTGCCCTTGGCAAGATTGATTGATCCATTAATTGAAGCATTCAATCACTGTGATGCACAAATATTTTCATTTCTCGTAAAACCATTTGTTCATCATGTTTCAGTTATTCTTGTGCATGTTTAAAGTCACTAAGCTCATTTGATTGTCCTGCTGTAATCTGATTTGATTAACTGTATTTGTTTCCAAATATATTGTGTAAATTTTTGGATTTATTTTCGATCATTAAAGGAAACTTACTTATAATTAGCATTCTTTGTCATGTGTATGAAAAATTTATTGTGTGTGTTCTAATTGGTTTGTTGATTGAAAGTTTATTTTTTATGCAGTTTTTAATAAGTTGTAGGTGCTCTTTTTTTTTTAAAAAGAAAAAAAAATCTGTGGTATAAATTAACCTTAAAATGCTTTTCTAGTTAAATAAAATTTCTTTGATTTTAACCTAGAAATTATCGTTAAAAGTTTATTTTTATGCAGAATAAGTGGTTCACTTTTGGAGTGCTTTTTTTTCTCCTTAAAGCAAAATCTAGTGTGCATGTATTTTAAAATGATTTTCTAATTAAATAAAATTTATAATAAAAGAAACATTGGCCATTGTTGGATACTTTGAATTGACTGTGTAAGTCCATACAAGGATTTTTAAATTTCTTTTTTAACATTTTCCTTAAACATTTGTTGATTTATCTTCAATTTAAGTTGTTAGTTTGATTTAAGCCTAAGAATCATCATTGAAAGATTATTTTTTATGTAGATTTCAAAAAAGTGTTTTTTTTTTTCCTTAAAAAAATCTAGTGTAAATGAATTTTAAAATGCTTTTCTAATTAGATAAAATTTATAATACAAAGTTGCCACTCCACTGGGAGAATATGGAAAACCTGGAAAGTACAGAGAATTTAAAAATTACCTAGAACAATAGGCATAATGCAGGGAAATTTGAGTTTTTCTTTGCAAACTGGGACTTTTTGTCTTTTAAAAGGGACAACTCAAAGAGCAATTTATGGGATATTTATATTCCAGCTATATTAAACTATTTCATTTACTATAGCAGTAGTNGGGGGTCGATGGAGATTTCGAAAAATTATATAGGGGTCGATAATCAAAAAGGTTTGGCGACCCCTGTACTATAGCATTATTTATTTTAAGTATATTAAGTTGTTCCTTATTTTGTTAAGTTTTTCTAGCAGTTAAAAATAGTATAACTATAATAATAATATAGGTCACTCAAGATAATAGTGATTGTGTGCTTCGTTTTAATATACTGTGTATAATCTGTACAGGGAAAACACGGTTAATTTTTTTTTTCCGTTTTGGGCGGCAATCCTGTAACATGAGAAACTTAGATCATCAATAGATGAATTAATTTTTTGGAATTGACTGGGAAAGTCCGTAGAAAGACATTTAAAGTTTTTTCTAGCATTCTCCCAAAGTGTTTATTCATTTAATTTTAAGGTTTTATTTAACTGAAATTTATTTTTATATTTTTATTTATATATTTTGAAATTTATTTTTATATGATATTTTTTTTGCCCTAAAAAATTTGTTGGATAAAACGGGATACATCGCCTAATGACCAGACTATTGCAGCTATCTAATGGAAGAAGACAAAAATTTGTTATTTGACTGTAATTATATCATTTTCAGTGCGTCCCGTCTCGTGATCACTAGTTGATAGAAAGTTGTAGGTCTCGGACCTTTTTTACTCCATTTTCTTCGCCATTTTCAACATTTAAGTGCGTTGTTTTTTATATTGTACTGCCGAAATATATGGGATATACAATTCCGGCGAGTATTACATTTGATGAGGCATTTTTTTAACGAGTATTCTCATGTCTAGTTAATCTAATTTTTCTTTCACGTTTAGGCAGAAGCCATGTTTGTATTGAAAAGTGTCTGAGTTTGACAAAACGGGATACTTATGAGTTGGATAAAACGGAATAGAGTTTTTTTATGTCCCGTTTTATCCACCTATTTTTTTGTTGGCCTAAAACTTCTACTATATTATTATTAACATATTGAAAGAAAGGTAAAAAAGGCTCATACAAATACGTTGATCCCTGAAATGGCAGCAGTGAAAAAGTTGGACAGATATGAGACAGTATTCAATGCTGAACAAGAAAAAACGCATGAACATGTATTGGCTCTAGAAGAGAGATTGGTATAACTCTAACGGACATACGAATTCTAGCATTTGAGTTAGCTGAGAAAAACAATATCAAGCATAATTTTTACACAAAAAAAATTGTTGGAAAGTGTTGGTTGTAATCATTTTTTGGCAGACATAAAGTACTTAGCCTCCGAAATTCAGAACCCACGAGTATGGCCCGAGCAAAAGGGTTTAATCGCACTGCAGTTAAGCAGTTTTTTGAATTCTCAATTAAGTAAACATAAGATTACTCCGAATGATATTTATAATGTTGATAACTGTTAAGAAATCCCTCTTAAGGGCACGAAACACATCTCAACAGTGAAAATTATGGAATAAGCGTTCATGTTTGAAAACTCATAAAATCTTGAAAAACATGTAGCATCGTAGTTTTTGTGTACTTAATTATAAAACAGTCTATATAAAAATGTTAGAAGCAATAAAATCCCATAAATACAATTTTTCGAAATTTTACTGTCAGTTAATTACGCTTTTCAGTTAGCTTTACACAAGAAATTAAACATTGTAAACCCTATCCCGTTTTGTCCAACCCAGGTATGCTAAAATGGGATATGTAAGAGTTTGGAAACTGATTTTTTTTTCTATTTTACAGTCATTAAAATTAGTTTTAAATATGTTTTTTCTGTGCTTCAATAAGTGATGTAGCTATAAAAAAATAATGTGTGGCTCTCTTTAACAGATTTTCCGTAGTAAATAAAAGCAATAATGGTATCCCGTTTTGTCCAACTTTCCCCTTTATTTTATTTGAATCTAAAGCTCATTTATTTTTTTGCATGAAAGTGTTGGTTCCTTCATTGCTTCAACGACAGCCTGCTCAGTTTGTGATAAGTGCTAATAGGTATTGACTTTAGGCATCCACCACAGCTGAAGTGATTACTGGTTTTCGAACCACGTATTAAGGGGAACAAACTTAAGAAAAAGAAAGAAAAAAACTCATGTCATAATGTTTTAGGTGGGTACCTCTGTGGACTTTTAGCCTGGTAGTGCACTTAGGTATTAAAGAAATAAATAAAAGAGAAGAGTGTTATGAAAAATTTCTTATTGAAATATTATTTGGGAGAAATGCAAGTCTCCTAAATGAAGGTCGATCTAAATGCATTGTCATCCAGAGTATGAGAGAGCAATTGTGAAGTAAGGTTTGACAGTAAAAACTTTCAAGTATTAAACACAAAAAACTTGAACGAAAAAGAGTTGTTGAAAATGTTGGCAAAATAACTATTTGCAACACTGTTTGTAAATCTAATAGTTACCACCTGTTAGTTCATAACTAAAGTTTTAAAACATTAATTACATCTAAAACTGAATGTTTCTAAATTGCTTAAAAAATAATTGCTGCAGACACATTAGTGTATTCCAAACGGATTTCAGAAAGTGTGAATCTAACGGTTCTGTTAATTCAAAATCTGAAGGTAGTTTAAAAAACAATAGTTTTATTGTGAAATACATTTATTTTGATTAAAAAAAAAGACTCAAACAAAAGATAAATTAGGCTACGAAATCTTATCGATGCTGAAGTAATGAAATATAATACTATGTAGCAGTCCTGATATCAGTTCTCTCAAGACTTTATATGGTGGTCATTTTAACCCCTTCAAGACTTAGAGAAAAAAGCACTTTCCCAGGATAGCAAAATTAGAGTTTATCCGTACTAAAGACATTTACATACTAATACAAAACAAGACAGTACCATATTGGGCCGATATAGTCAGAAAGGCATTTTTTATATATGATACTGTGATCACAGTCCTAAAGGGGTTAAGTGCATTCAACAGAATTGGAATCGTTTTTATTCAATAACATTTGCTAAATTAAAATAGGTTAACGACGATCTCTGGTATAAAAGCAATGATTTTCATAATTTCAAATATTTAATATCAAATTAAGTAAAATTTACGTGCTAGACAGTTCGAAATTATAATTTGTTGTACAGCTAAATTTTTTATATGGAGCAATTTTTTTTTTTTTTATCAATTTGTATTTGGTACGATATCCGATTTGAATTTTGTTCAACACATTTTCAGAAAGGTAAATCTATGAAATGTTTTTTTGACTTAAGTATGAATAATTTTCGCAGAAATCGCAGTTGTGCTGTGCAAAATTATTAACTCAATGAACTATTTTTTACTCAATGAAATATCAGATATATTGTTTTTTATTATAATTTTATATAAAAAATTTTTTTCCGATTTAATTTCTTACATAAAGTAAGAGTTGAATTTTTTTGAATGATATTTTTAAATTTTAGTACTAAAAATAATTTGCATGTTCTAAGAATTTCAAAAGCGGCCCAATAACACGCTGTGTAATGGAGGAACATATGTTGGTCATACATCAATTGAGAAATCTTAGCAAGAGTCGTCTCCATTTTGCAAAGCATTTGCCTTATTGCAGTCACCCCAAATGCATTTAGGCTAATTAGAAATCTGTCTAATCAACCTAAATTTGCTTTGACTTGTTAACAATAAGCTTTGTATAAGCCTGGGTTCACTATACTACTCTAAAGGATAGAGTAGTATATTGAACCCAGGCTGAGCAATGAAAGGTATCTTTTTATCCTAAAAGCATTTGCACGGGTACATTGCTAACAGTCTGAAATGTATCAAGCTAATTGAGAAGCGAATGATACATCTTTTTTAGCCTAAAAGTATTTAGGCCCATTGCGATACACTTAAAGTGCTAGTCATATTAGGAAATGATGGCGACTTTCTATTAGTCTGGAGAGCTAGAGACTTTTCCAATTAGCCAAGTGCGAAGGAAAATATCTCAATAAGCCTGGCTAAAGTATTGTAAAATGACGATGGTTTGGAAAGAGTCACATTCGGATTTTGTAATTTGACTACGATGACAACCGAAAGAAATCTGGAGTAGGTCACCCAAGTCATCGCCTCCAGTAACTGAAAGCCTCCAAACGGTTTCTTAAAGGTAGTCTGATCGAACCACTAGGTAAGTAAACCAGTTAGCACAGTAGCCATTTTATAGAAAAGCCTGTAAAAACAAGAATGTGATAATACTTATAAGTCTTAAAATTTGTTTAATTAATGAATATAATTGGTTTGTTTTAATTTCTTGTTAACCACCACATATTAATTCTTTAAATCTATGAATTTCTTGCAGGTATTGTAACAGAAGCTCAGTTCATGAGCAAAACTGTTACACTTTTTAAAAAGTCTGCACAGACTAAGAAAAAACTACTTTCTGATCTAGGAAGCAATGTTCAAGTGCCTGCTGTGGATTTATCCTCCTACTAAAACGGAATATATTTTTTTTATAAATATTTTCTATATAAACAGAAAATATTTTTTCTAGAGATAGCAATGATATTGTATTAATATTTTAATAAATTAGAATTGAAGGGATATTTTCTTCCATTATACACTACCCTACAATAATGAAAGAGACACTTTCAGCTTTTGATATTTTTATAAATCATTTGAGATTATTTTGTAATTTTAGAGTGTTTAGTTCATGTGCTTTTTCGTATTTAGCAGTAAAATGTAAAGTATGCTTTGCATAATTAGCAATAAAATAAATGTATGCTTTCAGAGGTTCGAGAGACCGACAATAAATTACGAAAGAAAAGAAGTATTTTTGAACACCCTATGCCAGAAAATTAGGGAATAAGCTCTAGCTTGTATTAATTGCTTTGGTTGTTATTTTTAATAACTGCATAAAATTTCGCAATCATAGAGTAAATATTTATGAAGATATGGCAGTTTTAAAACAAACTAATTTTTTATCCCATGTTTTTTTTTATATAACTTTTAAATTATTCACTGAAATGAAAAATTTTTTTTTGGAGGAATTTAAAATTAATTACAAAATTATTGTTTCAAAATTTAAAAAAAAAAGTCTTAAAAACTGGACAAGATAGGAGTATTTAGTGATTCTTTTATTCTACGCATGAAAGGAAATTTTTTTTCCTTCCTAATTTTGTAGTCAATCGTATTGGCAACTAATGTAGAAGGTTTGATTTTAATATCTTAAAAATGTAATAAGTTTCAAGCAATTTTCAAAGTATTTTTTATACTTTTTAAAAGAAAGCTCTAAACGTTAAGGTGTTTTCCATGTTTGCGCTAATAAATAAGATTCATTATAAATGAGAGCGGCATTAAGTGGGAACATCCCCCATTAGAGTATGTTTTCTTTCACATGTTTGCTTTCTTTATGTCATCACATTTTTGTTTCCGGGAGATTAATGTGAGGTATTATCATTTGTCATTAAGTCTTATGATACCAAATGATATTTATCGAAAAGTCCTTATCTCTTAGAGCTTTCTTTTAAAAACTACTTAGAAAAGTGCTTGGAAAATTTTAAATCTTTTGGATATTCAAATTAGATTTTTTTACATTAGTTGCCGAATATGATTCACTATAAAATTATGAAAAAAAGTTCTTAAATTTTTGCTGCACATGCGCAGTATAAAGGAACTACTTTAAATACTCATATCTTGGCCAGTTTGTAACGATTTTTTTTATAAATTTCAAAACAGTTTTGTAATTAATTTTAAATTGCTTAAAAATTTTGTTTAATTCTTTTGAATACTTTTAAAATTATAGTAAAAATAAATAGTTTTTTTTAAATAAAAATGTCCATATCTTCATAAATATTTACGCTAGATTTACTAAACTTTATGCAGTTATTAAAAATAACAACCTAAGTAATCAATACAAGTTTATTGTTTGCTGTTCGTTCTAGGGTGTTCAAAAATACTTATTTTCTTTCGTAATTTATTATCGGCCTACCAAACTTCTGAAAGCTTTAAACCCAACAGCTAAGTATGATAAATCACGTGAACTAAACACCTCTAAAGTTACAAAATAATCATTAAAAATTTTTTTGTGTAATCCAACAAAGTGTTATAAAATGAAAGTGTCTCTTCCATTGTTGTAGGGTAGTGTTTATAAACAATTTAATAAGTGATATTAAAATTAGTCGTGCCCAAAAGTCTTAAAAAAAGGTTGTATGAGTTCGATTTGTTTTAAAAATTTCACCTTTTGTTCATAACTGCTGATAAATATGTTTCAGACAAAACTCAAATGTTGAAGAGCATGGCTGAAGCCACCCAGAAAGTCAAAATGGAAAGAAAAAAAAACTTGTTATCTTATAAATTGATAAAGAAAACATATTATCCTGGGGATAATTATTGAGGAAATGATGCATTAAATAAAAAATAAACGTTAAGTTCGCTTATATTATTGTATTTTTTCAAACTTCAAGCGATATTTTGATCTCCAAGTATTGTATTTATGATTAATTCTTATGACATTAACCATATTGATTCTAAATGGATCGTCTGATGGATACTAATCACAATTCATTGTTGCGATATTTTATGTTCTAAGGAATCACTATATTTTCGGTCTTCTCATAAGATCATTGATGCATGATCTTGATTTCACGGTCGCGCTTGGTAACTGAAGCGATTATGCATTTTCCATGATTTAGAGACCTTTCACCGCGTTTCCTTTTCGAAAAGTGAAAGTATTTAAGAAGTAATAAATAGGTCATTGGATTTTCTGCCCTCAAACGATCGGTAGGTCATGAAATCATTGTTCGGAAAGAAAAAGAAAACAATGATACACTTTCTGATTGCATTATCGATTAGCAGTGCATTAGCAGTTCTACTATTTGTTTAAAAAAATTTTTTTTTTTGTAAACATAATGTTTGCTTAATGATTTGAAGTTACTCGCCGTTCAGATTTTTATGGTTTTATTCATGCATGTATAAAAAAGAAATTATCATTAGTATTACAATTTTTAAAGTATATATAATGTGGGAAAAAATGGTTTACGTAAATTTCTGTTTATTTTTTTTATCCATGATTTAATGTCTGAAATGAAAGTTAAATATTCTATACATTCTGAAACATCAGTTCTACGTTGAACCATCATAATATCGTATTGTACCCATAATACCTCCCCTATGTGTATCTATAATACTGAGCAAATTCAGCTATGCTGGTTTAAACTTCAACCATAATATAGTTTCGTCAAATTTATTAACAAGTTTTCGTTTAATTAAAATTCGGTCATTGAAGAGTGGTAATTTATAAAAATGAAATCAAAGTTAATTTTAGCAACCACTACAGATTTTAAATTTACAATAATTTGATTTTTATGTAATGTCACAAATACCCACAAAAATAATTAAATGATCTTTCATCTTGCCACCACATGTTCTGTTTTATTGAAACAAACTATAAGGGATATTTTCATCACGTGATCTACAACTAAAGCAGAGCTGCTAACTTTCTATGTTTCAAGAGAAAATTTTCTCTAGTGGTAGCAAAGTTTATGTTTTAATATCTTATTCTTCGTTTTGCGAATTTCATTTAAAGTTATTTCCCATACCCCTTCATGCAATTGATTCAGAAGTTTGTAAGCATATATGAAAATATATACTTATAAACTTCCCTTTTGTGGTGAGTGGTCTTTTGTAACCTTGGTCATAGGAAATGAATAAATAAAATAAAAAATGAAAAGTCACTTTGTTACAGCTTATTCGTGGTAAAACTCTTAAAATGTTGCCAAATTATCAAACATTTAGAAGTTATTTATCTGTTTTGCAAAGAGTAATTATGTGGTTCAAATTAACACTACATTAAATTGGCAATGACTTTGAAATATATAATGGCTCATCACACTCTAATATGTACAGTGTACTAATATGAATATAGAAGAGAACTGCATATTATTTTTTTCCCCACGAGAAATCTATTAAAAAATATTTGTTCTAAATACTGCTCAACAAAACTTATTTTTCATAATTCGTCTTGTTTGTTCTTAGTTTGTGAAAGGATAAGAAAAAAAGTTAGAACAAGAAATTAGAAAGTCATTCTAAATTTTTTATATATTTTTATATTGAATAATTTAAATACAGTCTTGTTTTTATTACTTTAATAATTATAAATTTTCTAAAAGTACGGTATGCAGCTTAAAAATTTCACGCTGTAATATATAAAGTAATTTTCATGCTAAAAGTGAAATATAAATATCTATTAAATATTAAAATTATTTATTTATGTATTAAGAAATAATTTTAAATCAAACTTATTAAATCATGAGTCAAAAATGAAACATTTACGTGGTGGTCTCAACTAGGTAATAATTTAAAAAAATGGTTTCAAATATTTCATGAGGGTGGAGGAAATTTTACGGATTTAAATTACACTTTGGTTTTAGGAATTAAGTAAGCGAGTATTTAGATACATTTATTTTAATTTATAAAAAAATGTTTGGTAGAACATTACATTAATGAAACAATTTTTCTCTTAATCTATCTCTTTCTACCACTTTTAAAATTTTTCTTGTTTGGGACCATCCTAATTTACTACCACCACGAAAAACTATCCGCGAAATACGTAAATATTTGTAGCTATGGGTTGCAAATTTGCATACTCTTTCCGCTTTAGTGAATAATTTTTTCTTGTGGTATCTAAGTTTGTCTTTTTTGTAAAATTGATTTAAAGTTATTTTCCTCATCACTGAATGAAAATGATTCAAAATGTTACATGAAAAACCATGTCTTTAGTGGAAAGTTATTTAAAATGTTGGAAAAATTACCAAAAATTCGAAAAGCTTTTATTTTTATCGTCTGCCACTTTATTAATTATTTCGTAAAAAGTGTAGCTGTTAGCTGCTCTATTTGGTTGGTTGGTGTCGTATCCTCTATTGAAGCATATTTCATGGTGTGCTTGAATAGTTTTTGTTATTTCTATGGCATTAAAAGAATACAAATCCTCTTCTGTGGGGTAGTTCAAGAGGTAAAGGCCTGCAGCGACTGCAGGGCAGTTAAAAACATGATATGGTGTCAGTTCCACATTAAGACAGTTGCCACAGTTTTGATATTTTCTAGTCCCATCTGTAGAAATTTTCATGTTTTTATGATGTTTTGTTCTTAGTCTGATGAGAGTAGTGGCTATCTTCCTATCGATGTCAAGATTAGTTATTTTATCGTAGGCTTTGATTTTTAAAGGGGTGAATAGTCTTGACTTTGCAAAAGCATTTGCATATGCTCTATTGGTTGCATCATTTACAAAAACGTTGCCTTAAACATTTCTGTTCTTCAGCTCTTTAAAAAATTACATATATACATTAAAAATTTTGCATGGTTACCACTATTAGTTTTAAACATAAATATATAGATAATCAAAGTTTTAAATTTGGATAATAATTTTTGAGAAGACGCTTTTTTAATAAGTCAAAAGCAGCCCAGTGGCAGCTTGGAGTTAATAATTAATAGATAAATATGCGACTGCAATTCTATGATCAATGTTTCACTTCTCTGCCACGTAATTTTCAAGTCTACTAATTTAAAATATTTTAATATCATGCTAACTTTTTTCAATGTAATTTTTAGACGCCAATTGCCTTCTTATTATTCAAATCACATGACTGAATAATATTCTTTTGCCTTCTTTGGCGGGAGAATGATGGGTTTTAACAATGCTGCCAAATTATTCTTTTAACAAATACATACCCTCCAACTTATGAGGATTTTGAAAATAATTCTTTCTAGTGGTAGCGAACCAAAGTAGAAATTTTTAAGGCAAATGGATCTCTCATAAAACTTTTATCGGAACTTAAGAATCTAGCCATATGGCCTGCACTTTTATAAGTAATAGTGGACAAGTTACGCTAAAATTAATTATTTTTAAATATTAAGACATTAATTTTGCTACCGTCTGAAAAGAAGATTTCTAAAACTACGGAAATTCCGTAGCAGTTGGAGGGTATGCAAATATATGCCTTCTATCTGTTTAAAAAAACGGTTCTTTTTTCTAAAAAGAAAAAAGTGGTAGTACAAGCACTTCATTATTATTACTTATTTTGAAAAAGAAAGGGATAGGTATGTTTATCAAAAGAATAATATTCATAAAAGCATTCGTACAAAATCAGGATGTAAATAAATAAAAAACGGTAGCTTAAATGTAGGCGTTGCTAATTTGACAGACTTACTTTGCTTTTACTTTAGGTATTGTTAGTTTAATCATACATATAATCAATGTTAGTTCAAAGTATAACTAAATGATTTTATTTTGAACTAAAGTTATGGTGAATTTACACGTTCACGCCAGGGTGACCCACCGGTGGGTCACGCTAGATCGTCTCATCTTGGCAGCGCACCGGAGTAAAAACTGGTAACAATAAATTTCATTTTTTAGTTTTTTTCCGGGAATAATAAAAATCCATAACTACCAATTGTTTTTAACTGATGCAATTTTTATGCTGAATTGCTACTTCACCGTGATAAATTTCCTTACAGTGAATTGTTATTGTTGAGAGTAGATTAACTCCTCCCGAATATTATCTAATATTGAAATAGTTCTTCTACCAGTATTTTCTCTTTTCCCGTACCAGTATTTTCACTTTTCCCGGCGTGAACGTGTTAAATACATTTCACCTCCGACGCCTCATATCATAACTATCAAAACAAATAATTTCATCAACCTTTCTGAAAATAACGTTTACTCATGCTGATACAATTCTGGACAACTCCAAAATCAAACAAACACAGTTTAGAGCAAGCTGCTCAATTTATTTTTGATTCCTTTTTAGTTATTCAAGCAAAGAGCTTGAAACATTCATAAAAGCAACTCCATTGCCTGCTTACCTCATTGCTCAACCAAAACTGTTCTAAAATTCCAGATGAATTGATAGGTGCCCAATAAAATCAAAACACTAGGACTAGAACGTGTTAAATAAATCAAACAATTATAACCCCACCCACAAATAAACTGCTAAAGAACTACTTTGGTTACCAGTTTTATCTTTTTGCCCTGATAGATACGGTTTTATGCTGGCACGTTTTTGTGATGGTTGGAGTGAAAGGGTTAATTATCCTTATTCTACAAGATTTACAATTTAATTCGACACTAATTTATTAAAACTTTTACAAAGAGCGTAGTAGCATTCTGAAAGCATAGTGTTTCTTTACAGTAGAGTTTTAAATGCTGAAGCGGTAGGTAGCGAAAAGAAATACTATATACATTTATTGTAAACAAATTATATAGTGTCACTTTTCTACATACAACAGCTTTTTTATACAACAACAGAAGTGGTAGAAACTCAATTCATTTTTATTTATTTATAATTCCTTTAATTATATTCAATTGAAACTACCGTTATGCCTTACATTTCAAATTATGGTTCCCATAATTAAGTCAAGAGAGGGGTTCGAAATTTGGACTCCTTCATACTAATTTTATTTTTTTGCGTATTTCGTCATATCTCGAGAACTTTTTAAGCGAATAGAAAAATTATTGCTCATAAATATAAAATTTTCTTTATCCAAAGATAATTCCATGAAAGATATTTTTGTAAATATTTATTATTTTATTTAATTATAGCCGAAGAAATTTTGAATTGCTAGGTATGCAACTTTTTACAGTATTTTAAAGTATGTATGGCAAAATATGAAATTTTAGCGAAATTGGTTGAATAGTTTCTGAGAAAACGAATCTTAAAATGTCGTTTATATAAAATGCAATTTCTTATGAACTATGCAACTGATTTCGCTCAAATTTCGGATTTTGTCGTGTAATATTAAATACTTTAAAATAATGTAAAAATTGCATGCCTTCAAATTCAAAATTTGTTAAAATTATTATTGAATAAAAGAATAAATATTTGCTAAAATTTATTTTTTTGCATGGAATTAATTATCTTTGGATAAATGAATTTTATCATTGTGCACAAGCATTTTTCATTTCGCTCAAAAAGTTCTCGACCTATGGCGAAATGAGCAAATAAAAGTAAAACTTACATTTTGGTGTCCAAACTTTAGATCACTCTCCTGACCAAACTATGAGGGCCATATTTCCCAGATTTTGGCCAACTCCCATATTTTGGAGGTCAGAAACCCAAATCCGTTAAAATAAAGGTATGTTTATTCAGTGAAAGTACGTTTTTGTGTCTGATTTCGTAACCTAAAATATCGTTTGCACTGATTAATTAGCATATTTGATTTTACCCCCGAACCATTAAGAATGAGTCCTAGAAGATCCAATCATTAGAATGAAAGTTATTCCAGGTGGGCCGTTTTTTATTTTGAGCACTTTTTCACATAAAAAAACACTTTTCTCCTTTTCTTTCGCTGTGAGACTTTTAAAATTCTGTAAGTTTTAGATTTTAGTTGTCTACCACTCTATGAAATATTTCGTAAAGAGCACTTATACATTTTGATGAAATATAGACCAAATATGCAATTTCAAAAAAAAAAAAAAAAAAAAAAAAAAAAAGGAAGAAAAGAAAAAAGAAAAAACGTAGTTTGGGGAGAGAGAAACCGATTGCATATTTGGAATCAGTGATGTGAAACTATTCAAGATCCGTAAATAAAAATATCATGCAACAGAAAACAAAAATAAATCTGGTTCTCCAGTTTAATATTTCTCAGTTTTCAAACTTGATCAAAAAAATTTATTGATCTTTAACTTATATGAAAAATTAATTCTTTTACAGCCTATGTTTGTACTGGATTTTTATGAACATATCAATGTTCTAAACATTTCCGTGAATTGAATAATAAATCTATTAACTGAGAAATTTTTTCAATGAGCAAACGAGAATCTTAGAAAGGTGATTCAAGTTTTCCATTTAAATTAAGTTTTAAACTAGGATGTCAAGAGAAAATCAGCAGGCATTCAAGTTTTTTAAAGATGGTCGGATCCACGGTCCAAAGACTAAAAGACTGCGACTGAAATTACAACTTTTAATGAAGAACTTCTCACGGGGTCAGAAAGAAAGGATCCACGCATGGTGTAAATACTAGATTTGACCGCTTCGATGAATGTTTGTTTCGTTGACCGATACTTCATTTTAAAATGTCATAGTCCAGCAGTCAAAAAAACAAAATTTGACTCCAAAAATGATTAAGTTGTAGAATTTTTTCTTCTTCTTCTCTCTAATAGGTCTTTTTAAGCAATTGATTGCTTGGAAAAAACATAACCAATTCTGGGAACATAAATATTTTTATTCTCTAAACACATTTTTAGATGAGTTTTACATAAGGACGATTCATGAATGTCATTCATGAACACATATTCATGAACGACATATTTATGACTGTCATATATACTACATTCATGAACGTCATATTTATACAAGGCACAAAAAGAAGACGGGGAAAAAAAAACTGTCTACCCTTAATAATGATTTTTTTTAAAATTCGGTATCTCAGGAAATATTGTGCCGATTTCATTCAAATTTTGTATTTCGACATATGAAATTACATTCTTTAAAATGATGTAAAAATTTGTATGTCTTATAGTTCAGTTTTTTTTTTCCGAATATTATTAAATAAAACTAGTGGGCTGCGCCCCCTGCTCGCTAACGCTCGCCAACCCCCGAAAATTGCTACGCAATCTTATATGGTTTGTTCGCTCGCTACTAACTTCGCTCGCTAATTCTAAGAATTCAAAGCAATTATTCAAATCCATATAAAAACTTTTTTTAAAAAATAAGTTACATCTTTTTAGTAAATACTAAGTCATTAAAATAAATTTGAATTCAAATGAATGGCATGTAATTCGTTAAACTAATTAGAAATGTGCTATAGTATAATTCGTGATGTAAATCAAAAATCGTCAAATAAATTCGTAATATATAAATTCGTGAAAAAAAAGTGGTTTCGACAAAATACTAAAATAGAGATCTATCGCCAAAGACTACTCACTTCTGCCTAGCTTAATAGTATGAGATTGCCGCAGCTGATGCTCTCTGGTTATTTCAGTTTCCGTTTTTAATAGCGCTATATGTTGATCCACCTCAGTAGATTTGCCATGTGACATTTTTAGCGGCAATCATTGGTTGATTCACCGTGTAAGAGAAATAGCAATGTAAACAAAACAAAGCAAACGTTGCCACCGGTGGAAAGGAAATACAGCCAAAATTTGGGAGCCACGTAAGAGAATTATATTAGATAATAATTAATTACTGAAACTTATTTTTTGCAGGGAGTTATCTTTAGGAGTTATTTTAAAATTCTTTTAGTTTCACTTAAAATAATTTCTTAATTAGCTTTTAAATTTTTAAAGATTAAGAAAAATTGTTGTAGGTGTAATTGATGCCAAGAGAATTTCTAGCAAAAGTTATTAGAATTGTTTTTTTTTTTGAATTAAATTTGTTTACAAAAAAACTTTTAAAAAAAAAATTAAAAAGAAGAAAAAAAACTGAGATTTATGTACTTACAGTCAACAAATATATCACTCGTAAAAAGTGGAATCACCTACAAAGCAGTTAAAAAATTGTGAAAATTTTTTGTGAAACTATTCTTTGGTTTGAAGTTTTGAAATTTGTTTCTTTTTTATTGTAATCCAGACTACTAAGGCCAAAAACGGATGACTTCGTTTTTCCTGCTTAACGTATAATCCAACAAAATCGTGCTTCTTACGTTTAATATACTTTGGAGCAGGTTTGGGGATTTCACAAATATTTCAACAAAAGTAAACTGCTCTAAATTTGCAATACTGGTGATCTGTTGTTTCTTGCATATTTAATGAATAAATTTACAGGAAATATATCTTTATATCCGATTAAGAGTAACAATGCTATTAATAAATAAAAATTTTTTTGATTGTGGTACTGGAAATTTTTTTAAATATTTTCCTGTCGATTGTACCGATTTAACCACAATAATAAAAAATATTAAACCAAAAATTTAATTGTATATGGTTTTAGTAATAATTTATTAAATTAAATGCTTAAGATTATAGTATAAAGTTAACATTACAATAAAGAACTAAAATTCATATTTCTTGAAGTATTTATTCATTTATTTAGAAGTTCAAAATTAAAAGTATATAAAATCAGTCGTATGTTTAGAAATATGTCCTCAAATCAACTGTAAAATTAACATTCCGACATTGTGTAGAAAAATAATATTTTAGTTTTTTTTTTAAAAATCCACATTTGAAAAATGTTTATCTTTTTCGAAAAACAAGTTTTCAACAAGTGGTTAAAAAGGGTGAAAAATGCAGAAGTTTTATCTAAAATTAAAACAAACAAACTAAAACAAACAACGTATAAAAGTGAAGAAGCAAGTCAATTGGATGAAAAATAATTAGGTAGTGACAATTAATTAAATCATTTTTCAACCATCACTGATTGCGAACAACTTATTATGTTGTTCATTTGATAAATATTTATAGCCTTTCAAATTGAAAGCTATCGTAACACGAGTGATTGATTGCTATCTTAACACGAATGATCATCAGACAATGGAGAAATTTTTAAATTTTTTTATTATCATTGTTGATGAATTTCTATTTAATGTTGCAAGGACTAATAAAAAGAAAGATGATTGGAATTCTTTTCAATTAACTGCAACTTAAAAATACATGTGTTGATAATTAGGCCTACAAGTTGAGTTTAACCGAATTTGATAAAATTAATTCGATCCCTATAAATGTTTGGGACATGTTAGACCCCTATAAATGTCCTTAGAATATAAATCCCTGGAAATGTTCGATTCCTATAAATGTTTTGGACATGTTAGACCCCTAGAAATGTCCTTAGAATATAAATTGGGACATGTTAGACCCTTAGAAAGGTCCTTAGAATATAAATCCTTGGAAATGTTCGATTACTATAAATGTTTTGGGCATGTTAGACCCCTAAAAAGGTTCTTAGAATATAAATCCTTGGAAATGTTCGATTCCTATAAATGTTTTGGACATGTTAGACCCCTAGAAATGTCCTTAGAATACAAATCCTTGGAAATGTTCGATTCCTATAAATGTTTTGAACATGTTAGACCCCTAGAAAGGTCCTTGGAATATTAATCCTTGGAAATGTTCGATTCCCAGAAATGCTTTATCGCTAGATATAGATCCTAATTCAATCCGTTAAAATGTGTTTTGATTCCTAGAAATGTTTTGGAAATTTTCTATTTCCAGAAATAGATCCTAGTTTGATTCCTTTAAAATGTTTCGGAAATGTTCAATCCCTATATGAGAGAAATTCCATTTGATTAAAATGATTGTTTTATAATGCATTCTGCCAAAGCCAGACCAGATTTCATTACAATCCATATTCTAAAGATACAATTTAAGAAAATTAAAATGAATCTTTGCTCTCTAAGAAAAGGAATTTTAAAAGGAAAATTAATGTAAAGACGCTACGCACGAACCTTTTGCAACAGTTGACAGCAATGCTTTCTGATTTTTTTTTTTTTTTTTTTTTTTTTTTTTTNTTTTTTTTTTTTTTTTTTTTTTTTTTTTTTTTTTTTTTTTTTTTTTTTTTTGTAGAATAAAAAACACACGCCCTGCTAATAAAGGTAAAATGTATAGTTTTATATTGATGTGGAAAGCAAAAACAATGCCTAAATTAAAAATTCACTAGATACTTGCTTAATTTATTTTCATGCGTAATCTACTATTTTCGATTTTATTCGATTCTTTTTTCTTATTTTTTTAAACGCACTCATAGGATTTCAAATAGGAATAAAGTAAGATGTTTATATTCTAAATATATTAAGAATTACATGAATTTCTTGTTTATCTAAAAGAAATTTTAGGATTGAAATATTTGAGTTACTAAAATGGGGTATTTAGCGTTAATATGATAACATTAATACTTAATCGTATTTTGCTATTTTTTATCGTTGGCTATCACTTGAGTTTTATGGTATAACATGCATGATTTCAGATAAAAATATAGACATTTATTTTATGTATACGTATTACGACGTGTATTAATGGTGATCAAGTCTTCCCTGAAAGAAATTTAAAAAAATGAAATGATTGAATATTTTTATCGTTTTGAAAAAAGTACATGGTAATGTTGGACCTTCAGGTGTTACTAAAGAACTTGATCAAAATTACAATTGTACAAACATCTCATTTTGTCTATTGCAATTGTTTGATTTTCAAATGCTTTTTTGAAACTGAAATCGTTTTTAAATTAAAATTAAAATTGATCCCAGTTGGTGATTAACATTGATTCTTCTGTACGTCCTGCACATGATTAAATAGTCAACATCAAGATTCAATTAAAATTTAGACTTGTAGAGATATCACAGTTCATCATTAAACAAAGATACATTAACAGGTAACAGACAAGACAATTTTAATTAATTGTATGTATCTTCTGACCACGCATAAACTACTCTTAAGAGATCATGACTCAAATGTAGTTCGCATTCTTACTTTGTATAAGACAAGAAGTTAAGGTTCATTAACTTTAAAAAATGGGTAACTGGGAGGACAACATAAAAAAATACTCATCGTTTGAAAATCCAAAAAATCTTCGAAAGTTATTTTTCATCTCAAGATTGTTTTTTAAAATGATTATTCTAACACTCTGAATCATGAAAGCGATATTAGAAAGTGGTAGTATTATCTATTGAGCAATCTAAAAAAATTATAATCTTTGGTAACACAGACCGGACGTTTCTCTTGGACAACACCAAACAATTAGTACGTACCAAAAATTTAAAAAACAATTTACCTTCTAAATTTATTATAAAAATGTAATTGAGTTTTAAAGTTGTTTTGCATACAAGAAATTGACAAAATTAATTTTGGACAGTTTTTTTTCTAAGACTGATTTTTTTGTTAAAAACTTATGGAAAATAAAGCGTTTGAAATATTCTTATAACTCATAATCCTACATATTTTGGTAAATCATAAATATCTAAGCCAACAGGACATTATATCCTTTAATATAAAATATTCTTTTGTTGGGCATCAAAAATTTCAGAAATTCATCCAATTGGCATGTTTCCGTTACCATTTAACTCCGGTACAGCGTTAGCATGTGTGTATTGATATATATCTATTATCGTTCGTTAATTCTAGGGTGTTTGAGGCTTTACGGCTTCTAGAACTGTCATTAATTGTTTTGATAAATTTATATTACTTCTTTTTAATATTTAAAGTGGTAATATAAAAGAAACATAAAAGTTAATAATATTCTTTCATTTTATCTAGCACATTTCTTCATTCATTTTTAGGTACACTTACATATGCAGGTTTGTATGCTCAATTCAAAGAACTACTTTTTATAGCGTACAACTATCAGGTGGGAATTAATGTCCTGGGCCACAGAATAATTTAAAATCACCTTCATAAAACTAAAAAAATAAATAAAATTTAAAAGTATATATCTTGCAGCAACTAGAAAAAAAAATGTTCCTACTAAAAGTGAAAAATTAGCATTGATATTATAAGACATTGTAAGTCTTAAAGAAAAGCACCTTTGTAGTATTATCCAATGTAAATCGAGGTTTTGTTAAAAAGAAACAAAATGAAGTGATTTCCTGGAAGAAAAAGAAAGAAAGAAAATGTATGAATTATTTTCCTGGAAGAAAAAGAAAAGAAGAAAAATGTGATTTATTTTCTTGGAAAAAAAAGAATGGATGAAAAAAAAATTATGAATTATTTTTCTGTGAAGAAAAAAAGGGCAAAAAAATGTAAGAATTATTTTTCTGTAAAGAAAAAAAAGGGCTAAAAAATGTAAGAATTATTTTATTAGAAGAAAAGAGAGGAATAAAAAATTTTATGAATCATTTTCAGGGAAGAAAAAGAAATGAAGTAAAAAATGTATGAATTATTTTCCTGGAAGAAAAATTTTATAAATTATTTTCCTGGAAGAAAAAGTAAGGAAGAAAAAATGCATGAATTATTTTTTTGGAAGAAAAAAAGGACGAGAAAAATTTATGAATTATTTTCCTGGAAGAAAAAGGAAGGAAGAAAAAAGTGTATGAATTATTTTCCTGAAGGAAAGAAAAAAAATCATTGAATAATTTTTCTGGAAAAAACAGAAATGTTATACGATAAATTAATTACTATTGATTTCATCACATTTCTTATTTAATTCAATAAAAAGATCTTGCGTTCGGGCATAATAAGTTAACGAGATTTTCCTATAACTGCAATGACATGAACTACCGTGTGAAACAGTATTAGACATTTTAGCAACATCACCAGAAATTGTACACATCAGAGGAAGTTGCTTATCATTTTGTCATCTAACAGACATTTTAAGACCTACGTTTTACGTGATGAACCTCAAATGTCTTCCCAATGTCAGATTTAAACACTAAAATGTGGCATTCAAGGGTGGGGTTTATTAAGATAAATTTGTGCTGTGACGCTATGCATTAAATATCCACTATTGAGTGTTCGAGAAAAAATAATAAGTTATCGATAATAGAGTAGTAATAATTTTTTATTGACGTTAATTTTTCTAGATGCATATAATGCAATGTCTTAAGCAATGTGAAAGACTAAACAAATAGATAAAAATAGAAAGTTTAAAAATAGATAATCATCATGTTTAGTAAAAATAGTTTTTATTCTCCTTATTATGTTATTTATTTCACGCAAATAAAGAATTACTCTTCAAAAAGAGAGTGGAAAAAATCCTCATGAAATTAATGTATGATTTTTCTTCTAAGAATTCGCAACAGAAAATTACGAGGACAAATTAAAGGACAGGAAACTTTGCCATTGTGCTATAAATAAATTTTGAAATATTTTGACGAAAGAAAAAACACTTTTTGTTTGTTAATGACCAAATGACCAAAAAAAATTTTTTTAGATTGTTTTTATATTGCAAAATATAAGATTAATCATGAAAAAAAAGGAAAAAAAAGAAATAAATTTTTTTTTTTTGTGTTAAAAAAAAATCTTGAAATATTTTGGCTAAGCACCGATTTTAATTTTTTTGATGATAATAGCAAAACCATCCTCACGATTGTTTTTTGTTTAAAAGCCTGATATTTAACATTTAACGAAAAAAATTAAAGGTAAAAATTGTAAAGGTGGTAAAAATGGTGATTTAACCGTAAAAAATTCTTGAAGTTTGCAAAATAACTTCCCTAAAAATTGTTTTGGTTAAAGTTTTTAAATATATATATATATATATATATATTTAAAATTTTAACAGCTTAACTACATACTTCTTTCTTTTTTTCTTTCTAATGACGCAGAATTAAGAAAATTAGTTCATAAATAAAAAAGTAATAGACGTTAAAAACACTGGAGCTATCTCGCTTCTAGTTATATCATTTAGTTAAGTCGAATTTCAAAATGTTCCTCCCATCGTAGTTTTGTACCAAAATATCTGAAAAAAAATATAATTTAGTCTTTTTTTTTTTTAGCATGTACTTTTTCACAAAAAAAATTTCCAAATAAATTTGTGACAGGACTTCATTGTCCATTCGTCCATTTCTCCTGGAATGAGTCATTAGCTTTGCGGAGGCTGTAATGAAACAGAGTTTTAAAGTTTTGTTTTTAGAATGTTTAATTTTCTCTATAAACACAGATAGGCAAAAAAAAAAAAAAAAAAAAAAATTGAAAAAAAAAAATTGAAAAAAAAAAGAAGAAAGAAGCAGCCTAAAATTAATAGTTAAAAAAATAACAGTATTAAGTCCTAGATGTTTGTTCCTTATCAGATCCGATTAAACTATCTGCCCATGATATGACCATTCCTAACACACGTTTCGTCAGCCTGGTGCACTATATCATCTGCTCTGCTTGACAAATTGACAAGAAGCACAAAGGAAGACTCTATGAAAATTCCAAAAGGCAGACGGTTCAAGTGACATAACAATGACGCACATCGCGATCTAAAAATTTATTATATTTACCAACATAGAGCAAAATTAAATTCTAACTTCTTCTGCAAAATCTAAAAATTAATGATATTTTGCAATTTGATAAGTTACCAGAAGGCATCAGGACACGAACCACAGCAGCCGACTTCAGAAGAGATGCATCGCTCCCCAAAATTTTTTTAACAAAAAAGGAAAAAAAAGGAGCAAAACTTACCTACAGTGGTAAAATGCTCATTTTCCACTCCATTTTCATTACAGCTACCGCAATGTCTACCGCGACAACAAGTCCATAATGAACGGGAATAAGCGGTAAGCGACATCAAGTCCTCAATTGAAGAATCAAAATTAGAATCCTATATATATATATATGGGTCATTCTCACAAAAACAGTCATTTTCATGTCCCCAGTATATTTTATGTTTGTTTGACAGCTTACGAAGAAAGAAAATTCAGGGAAAGTGTCCTTCAGAATGCAAGCTAACAAAAGAATAAAAATAAAATTATCAATTTTTATTTTTTATTTATTTTAGGTAATTAAAATATACCAATATGTCATTCCCTCACTTGTCCCCACTGCTGATTTAAAAAAAGAAAAAAATTGTTTCTGAAATAAGAAATNAATTCTATTAATAAAAATAAGCTTAAGTAATGAAGGATATTTTAAAAGATAGAAAATAAATATGTGTATGCCAATTCTGGCATCACATATATCCCCGCTGGACACAGAAAAAAAATATATATACATATATATTTTTTTTGATAATTTAAATTTAAGATTTCTTTTAATGCGAAATTGGAAAGTTAATCTGTATTTCAATACTTGATTTATCTATAAATGACTTAGTGAACCATGACAAATTGTATCATATGAAATTGCAAGTAATGAATGGAAAAGTAGACACCTTTTAAGATAGGAGTCTTCAAAGCGTGTCGCACGGGTCAATAGTGACCCGTCGATGGTATTTTTATGTTCCGTTGAGCTATCTCCTTCAATTTAAAACAATAGTTCGATAAGAAAATAGAAAAAAAAAACATAGAATGATAATTGTTTCAGTTGAAAATGTTAGGGAAAATTCGCGGATGGTACTTATAAGAGATAAACGAATTAGTCTTTGATAAAAATTGAAATGCAAAAAAGAATAAATAAATTAATTTGCATAAAATCAAGAACATGTTTGACATATAAAAATTTGGATGATATTTTGAGAATATCAACTACAAAGACTTCACATGACATCGATGCTATTGTCATGTAAAAACAATGTCGAAATTTACATTAAAACCGAAATTGTATTAATCTCTTTTGTTACATAATTTTGTTTTATACATTGTAATTTTGCTTCAAATAATCTTATCTAGTACATCAATTTTATCCTGTTTTGTTATTCTTTTGAAGAAATGTATAAAATGAAATTATTTTAACCTTAACACCAATGTGTTGGAAATCATAAAACTTAGTAACTTACACTATGATTAACTACTATCTCCCTTTTATATTATCTAACAGATTTATGACCCATGGGATTCATGGAACTCTTTGGAGCAAGTTAAAAACATTCGCAAGAAGATCCAATTCATAAAGGAAACTTAGAGCCCAATGAATAATTTTTCGAAATGACTGTTATTGTTTTTTTCAATGATAATACACGACGTTAAACAAAAATTTTCGAATAAATGTTATGTGAATTACACGCTATTATGTTTCATGTAGGGAGCTTAGGTAAAGGAAACATAAATTTGCGATTATTTATCTGTACACAATCCACTTTATTTCTGGGTAAATGTGCTACAGCTTTTTCATAAAGACACTTTTCACAGACTGAAAAAATATATTTACGCCGAGGAAGGGATAAATGAAAAACTGTATTCGGTTTTTTTGTTTATTATTTTTTTTCTTTCTTGGTTAAAGAAAATATTTATGAATGTGTCCAAGAAGTTATTATTGATTTATAGATAACTTTCAATTATACTTTTACTTGCACATTTTGTGTAATAAAATATATTTTTATAAGTGAAGGAAACGAGTTGATGTATAGATATTTTTTGTCGTTACATTTGGTTGAAAGCTGCAAAGAGTGAAAAGGAACTAGAGTAGTTAAAATGTTTTTGCATCGGTCATATAACGGAAACAATTCTGCTTGAGACTGGGAGAAAGCGGAAGAAACCGGAAAAATGCAGAATGGAAAGAATTATTTACAAATAAAAGATTGACAAGGTCAAACGACAACCCTTTATTAAATGTAGTTTTAATAGGCGTTAATGGATATACACGTATTTCTTTTTGAAAAAAAAGTTAAATAAATAAATCGAAATGAAATGATATTAAGGATGAGAATTAGGGAGAAAAATAATGGTGTAAGCACTATTTTAATCTCGCAAATCACAGTAAATTTTGAATTATTTACTTTTTAATGTTTAGATTGTATGACGCCTCTCTGGGGAAGAGGCCTCACCGTTTCCTTAAACTGCCCGTAATGTAAAAGTATAGCTGTGCAATCTGATTGTAATAAGCCGCAGATCTTTAGGAGCGAGCACAAAACCCTGCATATGTGTGTAATATGAAAACAAATTATTAATGTCTGCCACTTATTCGGAAGAGATAAGATGGCAGTAAAAACATTTCTTTACTTCTTTTTATTCATAGGTTGTTACAATCCTTAACTACTATTACTTATAAACATTCATACCACATAGATAATTATAACTTCACCTCGCTTGTAAAATGGATTTGAGTACTTAAGCCAAATCCTTTGCGCATTCATAGTATATCATATATCATAGTATAGCATTCATATTTATGAAATAGTCAGTAAAATGTGTTTAACACGTTCACGCCGGGGTGACCCACCGGTGGGTCACGCTAGATTGTTTCATCGGGCGGCACACCGGAGTAAAAACTGGTAACAAATAAATTTCATTTTTTAGTTTTTTTTCCGGGAATAATAAAAATTCATAACTACCAATTGTTTTTAACGGATGCAATTTTTATATTGAATTGCTTCTTCGCCATGATAAATTTTCTTACACAGATAGTCAGATAGTTATTCCTCCCAATAAACGATAAAAAAATTCTTTTCCAGCTTGGCAGCACCCCTGATACTATGATTCATAGCAAATCATGGATTTAAAAATAACCGTTTACCTGCTGGACTCTTATCTTGCGGTAATGAGAAATGTGTCTTTATAAATAAAAATGAATATATCAAATGAAAATTTTCTTTTGTAACTATTTATTTGGTTAAAAGTCATAATAACTTCGTTTTGTTTGGAATCAAATATTGAACGAAAATATGGAATGTACTTCTATACTATCTCTACTGTAAACAATCTTTAAGGAGTTAATGTTTTGCTAAGCTGCTAACCATGGCGTTTTAACTCTAAAACATTTTAAAAGTTAGTTTTGTAGTTCATAAGAATTTCGTCTGTACTTAAAAAAACATAAAATTTTAAAAATTATGTTCGTTATATGTATTTAGTTTTGTATTTTAGTGGTAAAAAGTTTTCGGACGGAGATTTATAAAATCAATAAACAAATGTTAAAGCATAATGCTGCTAGCATAATTAAAAAGGGAGATAAAAAGTAATATTCAGTATTATAATAAAATAAATCTTTGAAAATGGCTTATTTACATTCAAATCATGCAAATTTTGTCCCGACAGAGTTATAAACTTAAAGTTTATTGTAATTTAAGCATTAAAAAGGGATTTTTAAAATAAGCCGCATAAGTCTCTTTTCATTTCTTTATCGAGATCACTTTCCTGTTTACGTCTTCCGGTTTGATACAGTGAACAATGTTAATCTATTTATTTCATTTAAACCTTTTGTTAAGGTCAGTTGTTTGGAGTTATCTTATGCAAAACTACTTTCGATTGACCTTCCATTTCTTATGTATTCTTCGATATTTTGATCTTCTCATAAATGAAGATAATTTTAATTTTAAATATTTGTTATACGCTTTATCCATTTATTTCCCGATGATAATTTTTTTCCATAGTCATTTCTTTTGACAACAGCTTTGGAAATTTGTAAATTTTTAGAGTTAATAACTATGTTTAAATTAAATTAATTACATTAATTTACATTAATTTGGTAATAATAAGTAAATAGTAGTAAGTAATCGTAGTAGTGAATAAACCTAACGTCCTATTAAAAGGATGGTTTATTTTCTAAAAAAGAAAAAAAATGGTTGCACAAGTGTTTCATAGTTAAGATTCATTTTGCAAAAACAAGACAGCTTTTTGCAAAAACGTGATACATTTGTAACTAAATTTATACATTTGGAACTGAAATAAACAAGATAACTCTGTCCATCATAATATATTTATAATATAAATTTGTACATTTGGATTTAAAATAAACAAGCTAGCTCTGTCCATTATTATACATTTGTAATATAAATTCATACATTCGGATCAGAAACTATCAAGATAACTCTGTCCATCATTATATACTTGCGACATAAATTTATATATATGAATCTGAAACCATCAAGATAACTCCATCCCTCATAATATATTTGTAATATAAATTTATACATTCGGATCGGAAACCATCAAGATTACTCTATTCATCATAATATATTTGTAATATGAATTTATACATTCCGATCTGAAACCATCAAGATAACTCTGTCCATCATTATATATTTGCAATATAAATTTGTACATTTGGATCTGAAACCATCAAGATAACTCTGCCCATCATAATATATTTGTTATATAAATTTATACATTCGGATCTGAAGCCATCAAGATAACTCTGCCCATCATAATATATTTGTTATATAAATTTATATATTTGAATCTGAAATCATCAAGATGGAATCTTATTTTCTGAAACTTATATATGAGGTAATAGCAAAAAATATCTACTTGGTATATATGTTTGATATAGACTCCATTTTTTTTCGATGGGCATTAATGAATTAAAGAATAAAAATTTATCACTAAACACCACCAGACCCCCAACATTTGAGGTTTCGGCGAAATATTTTCCAGTAGCAGTGAACTAAAGCATATATTTAAAAATAATGAATTTTAATTAAACTTTTACCAAAACTTAGGAACACGGAAATTTGTTTAGCTGACATTTTGTGTTTTTGTTTAAATTATCAGTAGGGGTGAACAAAATCTTTTAATTCTGATTTATTAAAATACATATTAATACATTACCTTTTTGCTGGGAAAACATTTTATAAGTCATTGGCAATTGGATACCTTTCAATCGATGTAACGCGTGGGTAAAACCTGCCTTTCATTTATGCACCATTTAGAAATCAAACAGGTAAAAATTGTCAAGAATGGCCTATCATTTTTTAAAAAGGGAAAAATTCCTTTTTTTCGAAAAAGAAAAAGTTGAAAGCACAAGTATTTTCTTATAAAGATTTATTTTGGAAACATGATCTAGTTTACGAAAATAAGCATATTTATTTGGGTCTGAATTCCAAACACTAATCTGCATTAAAGCTAAAATGGTAAGTAATAGGAAAAAAACTGTCTTGGTAAAAGCAAATTTAATTGTTAATACGAGTTATAAAAAATAAAGTGTTATGAAAAATAACGTTTCATTGAAAAGTTTACGAAATCTACATTTATCTGCATACTTGCGTTATTGAAAAAGATGTCTCTTTTCGTTTCTTTGAGTGTTAACTTATACTTTTAAAAAGGATTCTAACATGCACATGCTGCCAAATCATACAGTAGTTGCAGTTTCATACAAAAAAAAAAAATTAAAGCGCAAATCTATTTATTTAACAAAATGCTTCACTTTATTTTAAAAACAACGCGATTGTCTTTCATAGAAAAAAAATGATCATTTTACTATTTAACGCATAGCAGACCGGCAACTTTTCTGAAAATTTCCCCATTTGCCCGGCTATTTCTTTTGAAAGCGGATGTAGAAGTAAAATTACATAAATAAATTTTAAATTTTTTTATTTATTATTCAACTCTTAATATTTCTTTTTCGTGTGATAAAAAGTGCAACAATCATCTACGTGTAATGGTACACCACAAGTTTTGCAAATATTCGTAAAGTTATAATAAATTGGTATAGAATTAAATAGTAAAACTTAAAAAGTAAGGAAAACTGCGATCACTTTTTAAAATAGTCACCACAAGATCACTGGTAATAAGATTGCTTTGACTCGTGACCGGTCATCAACGCTTGGCCACGAAAACACGAGTTAACTCGTGACCGGTCAGCAATGTGTTAACATTGTTGTCCAAATATCTCTTTTCATTCAAAAAATTGACAAAGAAATGCCAATATTCTTCTACTATATTCATACTATAGATTATGCAAAGATGGCGATTTGCTCCATTTTGTCGGCAAATTTTTTCAGACTTGGTAAGTCTTTTAAAGTGGTGAACTTATTTACAATTTAAATCAAGGTTCTTACGGATCTAAAAATTAAAAAAAATGGTTAAGAAAATTAAACAAGCATTGAAGTTGTATTACAATTGCATACCTGCCAACTTTTAATCCTTTCCATTTAATTTTTCCCAGTGTTATTAAAATGGAATTAAAACTTCAATTTTAAGCAAAAAAATACGTACGTATTTGAGGAAACTTAAGTTGACAACCATGATAGTAACGCATATTAATATATGTGCTTAATTTTTGTAAGAATAGTGGTGATCAAAATCATTTAAAAATTAAATTTATAAAAGAAAAAATAGTATATATTTACTACCACTTTAAATATGAAAATAAAATCTTCCGCAAAATTCGGAAGACTTGGCAGGTATGCAATTGTAACCATCTCTAGTAATTGTTTTAGCAAAGAATATGTAGGTATCTATTTTAAAATTTCTTCCTTTCTTAGATTTCTAAACGTTAAAGTAGAACCTTAAGAGGATAATTTATTCTAGCATTAATGTAAACTTATTACAATTATTAAAAAGTCATTTAAAGCTCGAGGAAACTTTAAAATGGGGTTATCAATTTTCAGAAAATATAAAGTTTCGTTTTTCTTTCCAGTGCCCACCTGGAGAATGACCTTTGCCACACAGGCATCTAAACGGCAGATTTGTTGGCCACTCTTTCCGGGACACAATATCAGGTGGGGCAACGTTGCTCCCACAGTAAGGACAGATAGTACAGAGCATGAAAGAACATCCATGCCTTGCCCGGGATTCGAACCTACAACCTTTTTGATGCAAGGCCAGTTTCCTGACAACCTACACAGGCCGGTTGGCTGAAAGTATAAAGTACTGATAATAAAATATTTCATTACTATGTTTTCTTCAAGAGAACTAAGCTGTTAGTGACTACCACTACCTATTAACCTAAAATTTTTTGATCAAATAATTCTCATTATATTACATTATTTAACTTGATATAGTGTATGACATTAATTTTCCCGCTACTCTCCTAGTATAAAATTTTTTACAATACCAAATTGTTTTTTACGCATTGCTTTTATTATCACGTTGAATGAGAAAAGTGCCGCAAGAGGTCAGAGTTGTCCAGTTAACAAATTCAGTTCAATTCACATTACTATTAACGTATACAGATAGTTGACTTCAATAAAGGATAAAACGAAAATATTCTTACTACCATCAGATATTTAAGAACTGAAACTATTGAACTCAAAATACAAACAAATTTAATTTAGCGCTTAAACTTAATGCCAAATATTCGTGATTTTCTAGTAGATTTTACTTTTGTATTTAATGTAGTAGCAACATTTTTGCATTCATGCTTGATATCTGTTTCAATAAATTTGATTTGATTTACGTTAACTACCATTACGCTTACAAAATTTAAACATACGCAAAGAGAACCAGCTAGGATTCTGAAAACTTAAAGAATTTTTTTTAGAAGAATATTAAGAATGAATTTAATGATTCTTTAAAATAAAAATTCTTCATAAAATTCACCAACTTCTCTCATTTTTTACAAAACATTCAAAAGTAGAACAAAAAAATAAAACAATAGGTAGTATTATTAACCAGACAAACACGAATTTAAATAATGCAAACAAGTTACAAATATTTACATTCTGACGTAAAAGTCCTTCAATTTCGAGAAACTTAAGATTTCATTTTTGAAGAAAAGTAAACAAGGCATCTCTTGTTTCACAATAAAGTTGATTAAAATGTCCCCACTAGATTATTCTAACTCATGAATGAAAATAAAAAAAATAAACATGAATGTCTAAGTTGTGAATAATGAAACGTAGCAGAAAGTTCATATCATTCTAAAGATGCGACTGAGTGATTTGTTGAAGAGCGGAAGGATGCAAGAGGAGGAAGAGGAGGCGGAGTTGGATGAAGTGATCGCTAGTGATCTTGGCCCACTGAACACAACGATCATCTCTTGCTTAAATCATCATTCCTAAATTAAACAGTTCACAAGAGAGCAGACAAGAATTCACGTGCAGCACTTTTNAAAAAAAAAAAAAAAAATTAAAGCGCAAATCTATTTTTTTAACAAAATGCTTCACTTTATTTTAAAAACAGCGCGATTGTCTGTTATAGAAAAAAATGATCATTTTACTATTTAACGCATAGCAGACCGGCAACTTTTCTGAAAATTTCCCCATGTGCCCGGCTATTTCTTTCGAAAGCGTAGAAGTAAAATTATATAAATAAATTTTAAATTTTTTTACTTATTATTCAACTCTTAATATTTCTTTTTCGTATGATAAAAAGTATAACAATCATCTACGTGTAATGGTACACCACAAGTTTTGCAAATATTCGTAAAGTTATAATAAATTGGTATAGAATTAAATAGTAAAACTTAAAAAGTAAGGAAAATTGTGATCACTTTTTAAAATAGTCACCACAAGATCACTGGTAATAAGATTGCTATGACTCGTGACCGGTCATCAACGCTTGGCCACGAGAACACGAGTTAACTCGTGACCGGTCGTCAACGCTTGGCCACGAAAACACGAGTTAACTCGTGACCGGTAAGCAATGTGTTAACATTGTTGTCCAAATATCTCCTTTCATTCAAAAAATTAACAAAGAAATGCCAACATTCTTCTACTATATTCATATTATAGATTATGCAAAGATGGCGATTTGCTCCATTTTGTGGGCAAATTTTTTCAGACTTGGTAAGTCTTTTAAAGTGGTGAACTTATCAACAATTTGGCAGCTTAAATCAAGGTTCTTACGGATCTAAAAATAAAAAATAAAAATGGTTAAGAAAATTAAACAAGCATTGAAGTTTTATTACAATTGAAACTATCTTCAATAATTGTTTTAACAAAGATTAAATATCTATTTTACAATTTCTTCTTTTGTTAGATTTCTAAATGTTAAAGTAGAACCTTAAGAAGATAATTTAGCATTGATGTATATTTATTACAACTTCTGAAAAGTCATTCAAAGTTCAAGGAAACTTTAAAACGGGGTTATCAATTTTCAGAAAATATAAAGTTTCGTTTTTCTTTCCAGTGCCCACCTGGAGAATGACCTTTGCCATACAAGCATCTAAACGGCAGATTTGTCGGCCACTCTTTCCGGGGCACCACATTAGGTGGGGCAACGTTGCTCCCACTGTAAGGACAGATAGTACAGAGAACGAAAGAACATCCATGCCTTGCCCCGGATTCGAATCTAGAAACTTTCTGATGCAAGGCCAGTTTCCTGACAACCTACACACGCCGGTTGGCTGAAAGTATAAAGTACTGACAATAAAATATTTCATTACTATCTTTTCTTCAAGAGAACTAAGCTATTAGTGACTACCACAACTTATTAACAGTTAAAACATATAAATTTTTTGATCAAATCATTCTCATTATATTACAATACATTATTTATTCTCCATCGACATCATTACAGACGCTCACGGGCATTACCTGAGATGAAGAAGTCAATTGTCCGCTTCGCGAACAGGCACTTTATTCTCAACTCCAGTTCAAGTTACATTATTTATTATTTAACTTGATATAGTGTATGACATTAATTTTCCCGCAATTCTCCTAGTATAAAATTTTTTACAATACCAAATTGTTTTTTACGCATTGCATTTATTATCACGTTGAATGAGAAAAGTGCCGCAAGCGGACAGAGTTGTCCAGTTAACAAATTCAGTTCAATTCACATTACTATTAATGTATACAGATAGTTGGATTCAATAAAGGATAAAACGAAAATATTCTTACTACCATCAGATATATATCAGACGCCGAGAACCAAACACCGAGATAACCCCAATATCCAGCAATTAAACTATAATTCAAAACTATCACTCAAAACAAAACGAACCCTCCAATGTATTCGACCGATCATCAGCTACGCAGCCCCTGCATGGAGCACAACCACTGTTAGTCAAAAAAAGAAACTGGAGATTACTCAAAATAAATTCCTCAGATATATCACAGGAGCCCCTAGATCCATGAGAATGAAAGATCTAAGACGAGAGTTAAAAATCAACAAAATAGATGAGCACATAGCTGAACTATGTGCAAGTTTCTTCAGAGATGCACTCTCTTGTCATACGTGCAATTACTTTAAAAATTTTGATTTTGAGCTCATCAAAGACAACATAAAATATAGCCCGGCAACCGCCTTTTTCCTATCCGACGGAGTTTTTTCCCGTAAATTTTGTAAATACTTGTAAATACTTGTAAATAATTTTGCACATTTATTATGTATTTCTCCTTTTCCCTGGGGCTATGTGGCTACTGTGCACCTGAGAAGCTCGGGGGTAATAACTCGAAGGGAGGCGAGGCAGTCTGTCACAAAACCTCTTCTCTCTCTCAAACTTGTTTGTTCAATCTCACTACTTCATTTTAATTTTCTCTCAGTAAAAGATACTGAACCCCAACTTTCACCTTTCAGTTGCGCTTCGGCGATTTATTATTTATTTCCACTCAGATGAATTAGTTAGAGCCCCTAGCGGGGCTGATGCTAAGATAACCAACACATATGAGTATGAGTAATATCCAGCAATTTAATTTAGCACTTAAAGTTAATGCCAAATATTCCTAATTTTTTAGTAGATTTTATTCTTGTTTTTAATGTAGTAGCAACATTTTTGCATTCATGCTTGATATCTGTTTTAATAAATTTGATTTACGTTAACTACCAATACGCTTAAAAAGTTTAAACATACGCAAAGAGAACCAGATAGATATCTTAATGTGTTTTACGTGAAGACGAAACATGGTACCCAAGGTCCTTGAAAAGTTTTAGTAGTGATAGTAAATTTAAGTTAATAGTAGAAGATAATTCTTATTTTAATGCATCACTTTATCTGGTTTAGAAGGTAGAATTTTCACGCACATATGCTTTCTTTTGAAAATAATTTTTAGTGATGGTTACACAAAATTTAAAATATCGACATTTGTTTTCGTTACCACTTTTTTAAAATTTTCAAGGCCCGCGGGAGCCTTGCGAAAGGTGAATTAAGTAATTACCTACATTATCACTTCGATAGTTATTTCGCTGCTACTGAGAAAAGTTTTTTTGAGGCGAGCAAAAGTTCGCAAATGAGAATTTTTTAAATCAAAAACTGTTTTTCATTTCAAAGAAAAATCTTTCTTTTGCCATTTCAGGAGTACTCAAAGCTCACTCGAATTTTTCAAAAAAAAAAAAAAAAAAAAAAAAAAAAAAAAAAAAAAAAAAAAAANTTTTTTTTTTTTTTTTTTTTTTTTTTTTTTTTTTTTTTTTTTTTTTTTTTGGTTAATGGTTCTCCAATAAATCCGATAAATCAATTGAAATTGTATTTATTTTTTGGTAACGAATCTCCAATAAAAATTGTTTCTACTCATAAGTGGTAGTTATCTCTGCGTCAGCCCCGTGAGGAGCTCTAATTCATCTGAGTGCGAATGTATAATAAATCGCTGAGGTGCAATTGAATGGTGAAAGTTGGGGTTCAGTAACATTTACTGAGAGAAAATTAAAATAAAGTAGCGAGATTAAACAAACAAATTTAAGAGAGAGAAAGGGTTCTTGCGGCAGACTGCCTCGCCTCCCCCCGTGGTAAATTGTTTCTAAAGCTTATCACGCTTACTATATATAATTTTTTTCCCTACATTTAAAAATGGAACTTAAAAAGAACATAATTTCAAGCATAATTTACCCAGACAAACACGAGCTTAAAAAAAAGTGATAAAAAATTACAAATTTGATTCTGATGTACAATGCCATCAATTTCGAGAAGCTTAAGAATTCAGTTTTGATATTCTTAAGAATTAATTTTAATTTAAGAATTCCTTTAATGTTTTTATAATTAAAGTTGTTTATAAAATTCATCTTGTTAACTAGAATTTTTGTTGGTGTTTTGCAATTAAAAATAAAACTTAAAAATAATATAATAGCAAATATCATTTCTCCGAGATAAATACAAGGTTCAAAAATTCTAAAAAGTCGCATTCTAACGTAAAATTTCTTTGATTCTGAGAACTTAAAGGATTTATTTTTTTAGAAGAATATTAAGAATGAATTTAATGATTCTTTAAAATAAAAATTCTTCATAAAATTCACCAACTTCTCTCCTTTTTTACAAAACATTCGAAAGTAGAACATAAAAATAAAACAATAGTGAGTATTATTAACCAGACAAACACGAATTTAAATAATGCAAACAAGTTACAAATATTTACATTCTGACGTAAAAGTCCTTCAATTTCGAGAAACTTAAGATTCCATTTTTGAAGAAAAATAAACAAGGCATCTCTTGTTTCACAATAAAGTTGATTAAAATGTCCCCACTTGATTATTCTAACTCATGAATGAAAATAAAAAAAATAAACATGAATGTCTAAGTTGTGAATAATGAAACGTAGCAGAAAGTTCATATCATTCTAAAGATGCGACTGAGTGATTTGTTGAAGAGCGGAAGGATGCAAGAGGAGGAAGAGGAGGCGGAGTTGGATGAAGTGATCGCTAGTGATCTTGGCCCACTGAACACAACGATCATCTCTTGCTTAAATCATCATTCCCAAATTAAACAGTTCACAAGAGAGCAGACAAGAATTCACGTGCAGCTCTTTTTAATCTTTATTTTAAAGAGGTAAGATTTTATAATATCGTTTGCTCTGAATGTGGAAAAAAATAGTTTGCTTTAAAAGTGATAAAAAAATCGTTTGATATTTTAAAATTATTTTATTTTTAAACTATTACTACTAATATTTTAAAAACCACTTAAGATTATAATGAAAACAAATTTTTTTCTTTGGAAATGTAGATTTTTTTTAATTAGAATTCAAATACTGTAATATATGTTTTAAAATAATGTTTGTTTCGCACAGTTTCTATAATTTGAAGAAAAAGTTTGAATTCCTATTAGAATGAAAAAATAGATTGCACCAACTTTATAGCTCCAGCAACCACTGACATTTTTAAAACCAAAAAGAATATTCTAAACATTTTGATTACATATATTTTGATAGTTAATTTTTTTAAAATTTTATTTAATCACTAATTTTATTTAACTTTCATTGATTTTCTGTTTTTAATTCTGATTTGTTCTCGTTTTATTCAAAAACATCAACACACATCTTTGATATTTTATGTACAAAGTATTAATTTTTCAGCATTTTTAACTAGATTTATAATTTTATTTCTTTATTTAAAAAATTTCGTAAAATTTTAATATAAATATTGAAATATTATTTTTAAAATTGAAATATTAAATTTGAGTACATGTTCTAAAGTTTTCGAAATTTAAAATTTTATTTAATTTTAAGGTATTTATTTTAAAATTAATTAGAATAAAATACATGAAAAAGCTAAAATTTATAAAAATAGTAGTTATTTAACATTATTTTTATTTCATGTTAAAAATTACACTTTTCGCGTATTTTGCGTATTTTCTTTGGATTGTAATGTTACTGAGTATTAATTGCGAAAAGCGAATGCTGCAATTAGATATTTATGAACGATATAAAAATGATTGATTTAATTTAATTTTAGTGTTTAATATTGTAGATCATCTTATTAAAAGCCTACATAAATTATTTTTTTATTACCGTCGTTGAAAAACCGACCCAAATTTTGAGTTTACGACTACTGATGTTCAATTAGTAGCTTTGTAATTTTGCACCCAATCCAGAAGACAAGGGAACTTCTGGATGAAGTATTGGGAGATATCTTACCTTCGTGGAAAACTTTTTGATGGAATTTCCCCTCATTTGCGTTACACGGTGAGGAAAATCACGAAAACTTGCCAAGGTTAGCCTGACGGCAAGGGGATTCTCACTCATGTTCCGTCAACCACTAAGGATATTTTACGTCAGCACTGTGGTCGGTGTAAACCATGTGCGGAATTCGTATCTACCAGCCATCGCTGGGATTTGAACCCGGCTCAGCTTATTGGAAGGCAAAGGCTCTATCCTCTGAGCCACCATGGCTCTTGCATAAATTATTGTAAAAAATGGAGTTATAGTTTAAACGTAAATTGATGTATACATTTCTGATACAAATAAAAGTAACTGATATTTTGATCTCAAAACTGACTAAAAATATTGATATTTTATTCGCTATATGAAGAATATTATAAAATAAAGGTTATACACAGAAATTGAGAATAGGGTTTACATTGAAAATTTGATATCTAAGCAAAATTATAATTGTAATTTTTTTTCAATAGTTAAACGATATAAGTCAAAAATAAGAATTCACAAGTCTTGTTAAGATTTTTCCGGATCTGGTAGGATCTGTTACCTAGATTAAAACTCTATTCGACTTAGCATTGATTCAATACATATTTGCACGAAACAGTTATTATTTTATATTTATACAGGAAATTAGTTTAAAAGAAAATCGTGCTTCATTACTTAATTTTGTTTTTAAGAAATAGACTTATTCAGAAAATTCTTATTTACTGCATTATTGACACAACTGGAAATTTTATTCTAAATCTTGTATTGTACAATCATTGTAATACAAATGGTCTGGTTCTGTTATGAAATGGCGGATATTTTCTACACATCTACAAACACCTTTTGAAAAATTCCTGATTTATGACGGTATTAATTTTTATCTAATGCCTTTTTAAATTTGAAATTAAGCAAGAAAGTATTTTAATAATTTGACCAATATTGTTAATTATTACCACAAAATATTTTATTACTTCAAAAAATTCTAAAGCAAAAGACTCACTTTTTATAATATTTTAGTCCATCAGTTTTTCAAATTCTTAACCTTTATCTTTAGAATTGGCTTTTCTTCATTTTTCGTATGCAAAAAGCATAAGAAAAATCAAGAATAACAAATTATAATAATAGTAGCAATGATTTATTGTTCAACGTGATTCAAAAATAATAAATATCTTAATTCCAGATCAAAGAATTACAATAAATACCACTGATCTTTATTTCAGATAATCAAAATCAGCCTTTATAATTTGAGCAAAAATTTGAAAAATTATTTGAATAATAATTTCAGAAAATATTTCTTAAATAATTTGTGCAAGTATTTTAAAGTATCTTATTGTAAAAAAAAAACTAAAAATACTTTTTAAAGCATTAATATCAAGTTTTTTTACACTATCAATTCTTTAAATGCAGATTACATATTTTATTTCCAATTTCCATTTTTTACTAAAGAATTACGATTATGCACTTGACAATTTTTATGTTTTTTTGGGAAGATCTTTTTAGTGGTTCAGTTATATTTTGAATTAATTATTATTGCTGAGCGACAAGGGAAAAAATTAAAAGTGAAATAATTTATTCAATTCAAAATCATTTTAAAAATCATACAATATATTCAGGGTATCCAAAGAGTATGATAACGGTCAAATATTTCAAGAAATGCTCATTGGTTCAAAAATCTAAAAATACAAGTGAGAAATACTTTCAAGAGATGTATTTAAACTCAACCCCCTACCTTCAGTGCAATTTTAAACTATTGTACGAGATCGCCCATTTTTTTTATTGTAGAATGAGAATTTTCAGACAAAATACTCTAATTTGATATGTAGGCTTAATTTACAGATTTCACGACGAATTTTCATGGTTTTCTTGCTTACGTAAAGTAGTCAGTTTTTCGCAAATAGTCATTCACGAAGGTTATTTCCTTCAATATGAAATTTTTCGTCCGTCTTATAAAAAATCTGAACTAAAAATATAATTTAATTGATAAAAATTAAATTAAAATGCTGAAATTTAAATTAAAATGAAATTGAAACCCAATGAAAACAAATCGATGACATTGGAATTAAGATGACACTGGAAATGTAACGTTTGTTTACTTTTAAGATAAAATTTAAATTAAGACGAACTTTGATTAATTATTATTTTTGATTCCAGATAATTGTTTGTTGAAATATTTTTTTTAAATATTATTGTTTTCGTTTTTTTTAAATATGTATAAATCAATTGCGTAATGTTTATAATCGATCGATCAACGTTAATAATTTGTCAAATAAAGTTTAGTATAAATCATGTAAAACAATCGATTCTTATCAAAAGTTCGAACGATTTCTCGTGCATAGAAAAGTCTATTCCATTTGTTTACGAAAAGATTTTGTTTTGTCACGTATTTTGCCAATAATCTATTTTTAAACAGCGCGCGAGGAAAAAATAAAACGCCTAGAGAAGATTCCATTCTTAGTTTATTTACATCATTTTAAAATAAAAATAAAGTATTACATACTCTCCTTAAACACATTGTTTTAAAACAACTTAGTACAAAAGTTAGTTAATTAGCACTTTAGTTTCCAGTTTTTAATTAATTCCAACAAGTGTGTCCAAAGGTTTACAGTTTGAATCCATGCCATTTACACTTTAAAAGACTCGCAAACGATTTACACTTTAAATCGTTTGCGAGTCTTTTAAAGTAAATGCTTTGTTATTTATTTATCTTCCTTAATAGCGATTTTTCATTTTTTCAAAAATTTTGATAGGATTCACATAGCACCTTCGAGCTGAAAAACTTAGTGGGAGATAGCATTAAGTAAGATTCCCAAAAAAAGTACAAAGATTTAAAACATTTAACAATCTTTTGTATGCATAGAACTGGATTTTTTCTACGAAGTCATTTAATAAACATTTTTTTAACGAGGAAAAGAAGGCTTTAAATAAAAAAAGATTTTTTAAAGTTACAATAAACAGTTTTCACTAATTTTCCAAAAGAAAAAACAATGAGGTGCACTTTCTGATTGAAGAATTTATTAAAAGATAGCATCAAGAATATTTTTAAAAAGTGCAAAGTTTCATATTTAAAACAATTCCCGTGTATCTATATAAATAGAACTTAATATTTTTCAACCAGGTCATTAAATTTACCTTTTTTTAATGATAAAAACAAAGCTTTGAAAATAAGCAGATAAATAAAATAAATAAATAATATAAACAAACGAAAAAAAATTGTTTTTTAAATTTGAAAATGTGTTTCATGAATACCTTTGGGATGTTGCTATTTTGTTTTACACCTGATGTTCGCAAATTCACTAATATGTCGCTTCCATTTCATTTTTCCATTTTAAATTGTTTTTTCGGTTTCAAATTCAGGCATTGATTAGATTAATATCAGAGTTATAAGAAAGTGACAAGGTCTGCGTGTAGGCTGGCGACTTTTATGTTTTTGAACATATTTTTTGTTCGAATAAATACTTTTTGATGCGATTGGTGTCTTTTATTTTATTTTTAAAAATGTTTTATTCTATTCGCAAGCACATAAAATTTTTTGAAATTCTTATAATATGGAGCCACAAGGCTTTACTTTTTATGCTATAAAAATATGCAATCAAAATAGCTAGCTTCCAAATAGTTGTCAAAGTAAATTCTTCATCATCTTCAGAAATTAAGGTAGAAAAAGTAGACCTTTCTCGAACGCATTGACAATTCCCATTGTCAAGACGAACCGAAATCTAAGTTATGAAAATAGAACAGATTTGAAAAGACGAACGGCCCAACGAAATGAAACGAAAAAAAAAAAAAAAAAAAAATCAAATATCGGTGGTCGAAACNAAAAAAAAAAAAATGAAAAAAAAAATGTAAGGGTGAAAAACAATAGAACGAAAAGTTGCTGTTGCCGAGTATTTGAAAAGGAGCAAAGCAGATTAGAAAAATGAGATAAAAAATTGCCGACAAAAAAAATGGAAGGAAAAAAATTATAAAAGTGAAAAAACTGTGGTAGCCGAGGAGAGCAATGGTGGCCGAAAGAAGGCAACTCAGTGAAGGATGCATTATCAGGCAGAATGGAGGACGTAAGAAACTAATATTATTGACAAAGAAATTTGAACTCACTTGAATAAAACAGGATACAAGAGTGTCAAGATTTAAGATGAGCTGATATAACAGGTGTAAAAAGAATTTTGATGTTATTGCAGTTAAATTTAGGCTTAAGGCTCATGCAATGATGATTTATCGAATTCTTTATTCTTCATTTCACAGTTTCCGAAAAGTTTAATTATTTTAATGGATGATAATTCGGAAGGTAACTTAATGATAAATATAATATGCAAAAAACTTTAATACTCAAAAATAATTTATCTTCAATTTTTAATCAATTTACTTACGATCTTCAATTATTTTTCATCACTTTTTCCTTATTAAACTTCGTTCTTAGTATGGCAATGATTTTTAGTGAAGTGTGTAAGAATACTTAGTAAGCGTGTTTGGTTTTTATTTTCTAAGTAAACTCTGTATGCGAAGGTATAAAGAGTTATCTTCAATTTTAATTGAATTACACAGACATGTAAAAAGAAAAAAATTCTTTGGCTATCTACCAACGAGACGCAACATAAACAAGATCACGCGTGATCAAAAACAACCTCAAAAGTTTCAATCGGGTTACTAGTTCATGAAAGTTTAATCTAGAGCGTTAAGATCTAAATTAATTTCTTTTGTCAAACCAATTAAGTTGTAACTATTTTATCAGATAAAATAATTTTCTTCGTTCTTTATAAAGCTGTGAATCCGTTGAAAATAAAAATTCAAGGTTGCTGATAAAAAGATCCGAAAGCTGCTGTGTAAACTATCTCAACGTTTTGAACTAAAAGATCTTAGATAATCTCGCTGAGATAGGGTGCCAGGAATTTTTTTAATCAACGAGTAACTTATTTAATCCAGAAGAATCTTTTATAAAAGAAGAGATTTTAGTGTTATGTTTATCATCTAATTCAAACACTCAACACTTTTTTTTATTTTTAACACGTTCACGTCGGGAAAAGTGAAAATACTGGTACCGGAAAAGAGAAAATACTGGCAGAAGAACTATTTCAATATTAGATAATATTCGGGTGGAGTTAATCTATTCTCAACAATAACAATTCACTGTAAGGAAATTTATCACGTCAAAGAAGCAATTCAATATAAAAATTGCATCCGTTAAAAACAATTGGTAGTTATGGATTTTTATTATTGCCGGAAAAAAACTAAAAAATGAAATTTATTGTTACCAGTTTTTACTTCGATACGCTGCCAAGACGAGAAAATCTAGCGTGACCCACCGGTGGGTCACCCCGGCGTGAACGTGCTAAAGACAGTTTTAACGTAATAAAGGTTTTTATTTAAACCCACGGGTGGTTTAACAAAAGGGCAAGACTGGGTGATAGACTGGCATTCCAGTTCAATCATTGGCTCTCGTCCACTAAAATTTTATACCACCGGCCTAAACAACCTGCTAATTTGTACGATCGTTGAAAAAGGTTTTGCAAAGCGGTAGTAAAACAATATCAGTTAAGTTTTAAGAAGTGGTTAAGTTCCTTCTAAATTAGAAGGCTTCCAGACATTCATTGACTCTCGTCTACTAAAATTTTATACCACCAGTCTGAACAACCATCTAACTTATACGGTAAATGAAAAAGGTTTTGCAAAGTGGTAGTAAAACAATAACAGTTAAGTTTCAAGAAGTGGTTAAGTTCCTTCTAAATTAGAAGGCTTCCAGAAATTCATTGGCTCTCATCTACTAAAATTTTATACCACCCGCCAGAACAACCTTCTAACTTATACGGTAGTTGAAAAAGGTTTTGCAATGTGGTAGTAAAACAACAATTAAGTTTCAAGAAGTGGTTAAGTTCCTTCTATATTAGGAGTTCCTTCTAATTTAGAAGGGACTGCTTCCAGATATTTATTGGTTCTCGTCCACTAAAATTTTATACCACCTGCCTGAACAACCTGCTTACTTGTAAGGTCGCTGTAAAAGCTCTTACAAAGTGGTAGTAAAACAACAATTAAATTTGGAAGAATTTTTCAAAAATAAAATTATTAAGACATCTATATGCACAATTGAGCATCAAATAGATCTTATCTACATATTTTTCTTTAAAATTATTGATTTGTCAAAGTAGTTTCAAAATTGTTTTCGAAACTTTAAACTTCAAGATTTAATGCACGAAAATGCCAATGTTGCTACCACTAAGCAAATTAAATCTCAATGGGCGTACAAGTTGGCAACTATGAACCTGTCACTTAATTGGTACAAGTGTCTTGGTAATATGGGTACATATTTTTTGAACTATATAGCTCCTGTTTATTTTTTTATACGAATTTAATCTTTAACGAATTAAAACAAGTATTATTTAACTGTACTTTTTCCTGTTTTGGATTTTCGAAAGATTTTATTTTTACAATTAATGTAGTAGACACAATTTTTTACATTTAAATTTGATTCTTGCTTTAATACATTTTCTTTAAAGTTATTATAACTACCATCTCCTTTAAACAATTTAAACATACACATTGAAGATTTGCGACATATAATAGTTGTTTCCAATATTGAGCAAAATTATTATTTAAAAGCCTATTTACAGTGCCCATTTTATTTTCCTACCTCTGGGTAAAAGCTTTTTTTTAAGGAACGTAAAAATTGGCTGGTATGTTATTGTTATTCGTCAATTTAGTAAATGGTGGAATAGGATGAACACGCACTTAAGTAAAATAAAATAAAAAATATACTTTTGTTTATCTTAATTTCTAGAATTGGGAAGAAAAACATTTTTGGAAACGACTTTTGGGGCAGATGTTTACATAGACCTTGAACTTATCTTTTAACTTGGCTTTTTTAAAAATAGTAGCTGTGACCGTGCAAAAAAGTTGTAATATTCAAATCATGGAAAATCTAACAAAAATAGAAGCCATTCTCTTAATATTTTTGGAAATTGTTATACAGTTGAGAATTTTTATGCGGTCAATTTTTGTAAGCATATGTATGTGCTATTCTTTGACATTTGCTTTCATTAAAATAATTTTTTTACAAAGATTTTTCACTTTTTCTAAAAAAACATTTATGCTCTCTAATTATACTTTTTAAATACTCGTATATGTTATGGCAAATAGCTTATTTTGAATGTACGAAATGTCACTTTTTAACCCTGTTCTTTCGTCAATTTTATTCTTGTTATCGAAAATTTTCAATGTAACTATAAAAGATATGAAATAAACATTTTACGCGTGCAAAAAAATAAACGAAACACCCTGAATAACTTTTGATCTAATGATCGGATTTTAACATACTAGAACTCAATCTTAATGGTTAGAGATGGTGACATCAATTATGCTAATCAATTAGTGCAGACAATGTTTTAAGTTACGAAATAAGATACAAAATGTACTTTCTCTGGATAAACATACCTTTTTTTCTGGAGAATTTTAATTCCTGACTCCCGAAAGAAAAGGGGTAGCCGCAATCCGGGAAATATGGTCCAATTGTTTGGACCTTGAAAAGATTGGACTCCTATTAATATAAATTAATTTTATTTTATTTTGTATTTCGCTTTATCTTTAAGTTTTGTAGAGCGAATTGAAAAATTATTGCACTCAAATATAAAATTTGTTTATCCAAAGATAATTCCAAGCAAAAATTTATTCAGTATTTTTTGTTTTATTTCACCACTGATCATTGTGTAATGAAGTTTTTTAAATGCTTGGCGAAAAAAAAAGAGAAACAAATTGAGTTTATCCTATACATTAACCGTTTATAAGCCAATGTTCTTTTTTTCAAAATGTTAAAGACTGGTAACACAAATATTTCCTTCTTAGCACTTGCAATTGGAGAACTGAACATTCCTATCAACAGAAATTTCTTTATGACGTAATAATGGATATTTCGTTTTGAGTTTAAGCAGTTGTACTGTTTTCAAATCAAATTAGTAGGTAACAGAAGAAAATTTCCATTTATCAAATATGCTGCCACTTTTTTCATAAACGCACTTTTTCTAATGTCACGATTTAAGAATACGATAGATAAACGGTTAAATATGGAGGGGCTTTCTGAGTTGGAATTATTGATAAGAGCAGAAAGATAGATGTCTTTTTCTTTATTTATAAAAAATTGGGCACCTGGGCCGCGCAGAAGGCCCATATCCCATACATCATGAAATAGAATAAAAAGTTAAAATAAAGGACAGTTTGAGTTCAGCAGTCCATGGGGTGGCTGTTACTGGGAGACAAGCACCTTGCTTGTATAACTGAAAGAAAAGAAAAATAATAAGAGCAACTTGCTGCAATCTGTGGATGGCTGTAGTTTGATTGTCAACGTGAAGTAACATAGGTCAGGATTTCAGTATTGGTAAAGTGTTTGATGCTTTGGATTATTGATGTAGACTATAGATGCTGGAATTGAAGACTATTATTTATGCTGATAGCTGTGGTATGAGGCGTCGGAGGTGAAATGAGCAGTTATTGGTCTTAGTTTTTCTTTTATACAGTTTTCGAAGTTAAAAATCTGATTGAAGTTGGCTGTGCTGCATTTTATGGCTTTGTCGTAGAAGTTTGCATTTAATTTGTGTATATATTCGGATAGAAACGGAATTTTGAGATCTTTATGGATATTTGAATTACGTATGAACCATCTGGCACGGGTGATCTTTCTGAGTATTTTATTTTGACATTGGTTGAGCTTTTTCATTAGGTGTTCGGGTATAGTAGTCCAGGCAGGTGAAGCATATGTAAGTATAGGTCGGATCATGGAGGTGTATAGTAATTTTCTGATTTTTAGTGAGACGTTTTGGTTATAGATGAGAGGTTGGACTTTGTTATATTTTTAATATGGTCGCTCCAAGTGAGTTTACTATTAATTATGAGTCTAAGGTACTTTGCCCTCGTAACTATTGGAATTTGAATGGAAAGATAGACATGTTCATAATTGCCAACTTTAAAGTTTTCTATTTTTGTATTTAAAGTGTTACTAAAATTTATGCTGTCTAATTATTTCTCGTATTTACAAATTTAAAAGGATTTTGACCCCAATGTATATGATTAAGAATTGGCATATATATTGTATATGGTTAATTACTTATTCGAAAAATGTAATGTATATGATTAAGAGTTGGCAGATATGGATATTATTTAACATTGGAAAATGTGTTTATTATTATTAATATACTTGTTTGCTAATAGCGATAATAAATGCAACTTTAGAAACAATTCTTACAGGAAAAATGCATTATATTTTTCAATTACACATATCCTTTCATTATTATGTCAGTCTTTTATTATTTTATCTTGTTATGTATACTTTTACAGGAAATATTTCTCTTTTAGTTACTTTAAAAAAATTCCAAGCTTGTCAAGTATTAATTGTGTACTTTGTATTTACTCTAAATCGTTGTGTTAGCATACTAAATGTTACTTTATCATTTGTAGGAAATATTTTGAAAGGATTGGTCTTTGCATTCTTATGGTAGAATATTGAATAGTACATAGGGAAAGGTAATTTTTCCTTTCATTTAAAAACAATTTTAAACTCATTTAAAGTGTTGTATAACTTAAATTTCAATTGTATGTGTATTAAAATGATGATAGTATAACTGTAAATATTAATTACTTTCACTATTTTTCATTTGTTTTTACTTAATTTTAAAATTAATACTTAAACTGTTCTAATTATTATAAATTAAGAAGGTTTTTTTCTATTAATATACTCTCAGTGACAACCACGCGCGTGAAACAGTTGCTAATTTGCATCGATCTCGGATCATTCAAAAGTAACAGCTTATCATCTAAAATAAGTCAAAAATTAAAAAAAAAACAAATAATTAAATCAAAAATTATAATAATCATTCACGCTAAATTTGCCACCATTATTTACGTCTCTTGGCGTGATTTGTTGCCCTGATCCAACGCCTCCTATAACTGAAAACTTCCACGCGGTTTCTTATAGGTAGTACGATCAGACCACTATGAAGGTCAGCCTGTTTACGAAAGACTCGTTTAATAGAATATCTAGTAAAAATAAGAAAGTGATAGCAGATATAGGTCTAAATTATTTTTTAAATTTATGAATATAATTGGTTTGTCTTATTTACTTGTCTACCACAAAAGATTTTATTCTCAAATTTATGTGAGGGAGTGGAGTGTCTGCTTCGTGGACAGGTACTCCATACCTGCCAACTTTCACTCTTTTCGAGAATGGATTTTCAGAGTGGTTGTAATACGATTAACGAAAAACAGTCTGACTCAATAATATATCTATATTTTGATCCCGTTGAAATTCGCTTGCTAAAGGATTATTATGCTTTTATATATTTATCGTAATTATTTATATGTAGTGGTGGTCAAACTAATTTATGATTATCATTATAATTCAAAAAGTTAATTGGAATAACGTGAGTTTTGCTACCACTTTAAATATGAAAAAAAAATCTTCCGGAAGAGTTGGCAGGTATGGTACTCCGGACAGCAGAAGGGAAGATTATAAGAAGACTCGTCGGCGCCCCTAAATGCATTAGCAATAATAGTATAAAAAGGGATCTTAAAATTGATGACATCAACGTCTATATAAAAAATTTAAACCAAAATTTCTACGATGAAGCAAAAACCTGTACCACCAGCAATTTTAACTCACTCCTAGATATTGAATTAATTGACGACAACACTAAATTTAGCCCAATCACTGCCTTTTTCCTTAGGGATATGACGTAGCCCTAACACACGAAATACACTCTCGATTTTTGGTGCTAAGCACCACCTCTTCCCCCCATCTCCATTCCACCTCACTACTCCTCATCATCGAATTACTACTACAGATGAATCGGTTAATGCCGCTTCGCCGCAGCGCACCGAGATTTATATGATTTCTACCATCTACCATCTGGTACTCCGGACACACCATCAGTCTAAGTCTACTTTTAAAATAAAATTTAGTTTCATGCGCAGACTACTTTTAAAAAACCGTATGAAGGCTTTTTGCATACTTGCCAACTTTTAATTCCTACGATTATGATTTTTCCCAGTGGTAGTAAAACGGGATTAAAATTTCTATTTTAAGCAAAGAAATACGTTATATTAGAAAAATCTTAACTTAACAACCATGAATGTACACACATTAATGTATATGCTTAATTTTTTTAAGAATAGTGGTGGTCAAAGTCATTTAAAAATTAAGTTCATAAGAGAAAAAGTAGTATATATTTACTACCACTTTAAATATAAAAATAAAATTTTACGCCAAATGCGTAAAAGTTGGCAGGTATGTTTTTGATGTAGGAGGTGATGCCTGGTCCAGTCAACTGTTTTATTTCAGGTCAATTTGTATTTTTAAGCCAACGTTTTTATATATATGTTATTACACATTGTTATGGGAAACAAGTTTCCCAATTAACAACATCAAAAATTCGTTTTCATAAGTAATAATTCTGAATATGTTACAGTTCTTAGAAAATCACAATGACAGCTGACATTGAAAAGCAGCCCCCATCTGATGATGAAATACAGCCTGCAAGGAAACTTGATATATTTGATGTTGTGGGAGGCAATGGACTCTGGCAGAAATTTATCTTCTTGGTTGTCATATTCTACGCAATACCGAGTTGTACGCACAATTTGTCTATGTCCTTTCTTGCACCTAATTTGGAACACTGGTGTGCAAGACCAGATGGAATAAATTGGACTGTAGAAGAATGGACGAGTGTAGGACTTCCAGAAGATGACAAACGATGTTCCAGGTAATATTGCTGTTTCTACAGTTTGTGGTCTAAATTTTAGCTATTAATGTATGACCATGAGCTTTGATATGATGTAATAAGCGTTTTTACAAAAAAAGTGAATATTTTCTTCAGTTACTAACCTCAGTTTAACCTTGATAGCATACTGTGCATCGATTTTAGATCCAGATATAGATTGTTTTATTATCCTGGTGGCCACAAACGGGATATATTTAGAAAGTGGAATAAAAAATTGAAAAAAACAAACAAACTTCTTTTACTAACTCTTATCTACTATAAACATGGAAAAAAATGTCAGGGTGTCTTTGACAAAAAGTGTAGCCTTTTTTAAACGAAACGATACTTTGTTGCAAGTTAAGAAACGACCATTACGGCGTAGGATTCAAGTAATCTTCCGCAACTGCATATAGTTCCGTTTTATCTCATTATAAAATTATACAAATATGTTTTCAAAGCAATTAAAAGCTTTTGAAAGTTAAACACGTCAGACAAAAGTTTAATTTGTAATATATTTTACGATATATGCCACAGAAATATTAACGAAGGGTTATAGTTTCAAAGATTTACTGGTATCCTAGACTTGGTGACATATTTTAATAAATAAGGAGAACATTCGTTCTTGAAAAAGAAAAAAAAAACTATATAACATTGCGAAAGCATAGGATTTGACTAGACCACTAAAAATTTTGTATCATATGTTGACATGCCCTTAACTAATGAAATGAGAGATTTACTTTAGAAGTTTCATTGTAGAAGAAAATAGTATCCAAGAAACAATATTTATTATTCTTTCACCAGTTTCTTTAAATGTGAATAGAAAAATTTATATTTGTTACGATTTTCAGATATCATTCTTATTAATTTTTATTATTTGTTAATTGATTATTCAATAATTCTTGTTGATATATGTTCGAGCTGGGACCTTGGCATTTATTTCGAGTGCATTCAGATGAGAACAGGCTCTCTCCTTAGGGATAATGGCTATTTCTTAACTTATAGTAGTTATTGACTATTTGTGATAACACTGATTTTATAAAAGGCCTATCGAAGTTTTCAATTATCCAATAACAATTCGATAACACTAGGGAATAAATTTTTTGTTGCATTTTTTATACAAGTACTTATCTCATTCGTAAGTGGTCATTTCTAATATTTCATTAGTTTTGTTCGGAAAACAACAGACTTTTTCAAAATGATATTTTTAGTTTATTTATTTTCTTTTTGTCTAAATGTATAAATTTATTAGAAAAAAAACGTATTGGTTTATATACATACATATTTTTTATAACAGTCGTTAAACAGCACACCCAATTTTGAGTTTGCGACTACTAATGTTCAACTCAGTTGCGCAGTAATTTTAAACCCAATCCAGAAGACAAGGGAACTTCTGGATCAAGTATTAGGATTATCGTATTTGGGAATTCATGGATCAAGTCGTAACTAAGAAGTACACCACAGCGACGAAGATAGGCTCGATTGATGCGATTTTATTTCATTTTATAATCGGCGTTGAAATGCTGACGCAACACTGAGTTGATGACTATCAGTATTCAACTCCGTAGCCTGGTAATTTTAAACACAACCCACAGGATAAGGAACCAAACATTCAGGCTCAAACGTCGGTACAAACTACCCTTCGTAAAGGACTTTTTGATGGAATTGACAGCATTTGCATTACATGATGATAAAAACCACAAAAATATCAGACAGTTAGCCTGACGGCAAGAGGACTCTAACCCATGATCCGTCAACCACCGAGGACAATTTACGTCAGCACTGTGGTCTGTGTGTATCAATCAGCATCGCTGGATTCGAACCCGGTTCACCTCATTGGAAGGCGAGCATTCTATCCCCTGAGCCACCATAGCTCATACATGCATATATCCTTGTCGGCTCCTTTGAAATAGCCCTTAAGGCAAAAAAAAATGACCATAACGCATCGCATCATAAACTGAAATGCATTATCACCTTCTTTCTGCCATTCCCTACGTAGCAGAAAAGTGAGGGCATTCAGTATTCAGTTGAGGGAATTTTTAAAAATTCTGGTTAAAAAATATTAAAATGCAAAAGATTGTAGCTTGAAGAGAGAAACGATTGCTGATTTGAAATCAGTGACGCAAAAATATCTAAGATGCGTTCAAAAATCTCATGCAGCAGGAATCATGAAAAAAAAAAAACTGTTCGTCAATGTAATTTGCAGTTACAGTTTGATAAATAAAAAATGTCAGATGCAAAAAAAATCGATAATTAAATATTTGATGATATCTAATTTTTTCGATAAATTTAAGTGAATTTATATTTCAGAAACTGTTTTACTAGAATTTATACTGAATTTTATCGATACTTAAATTTTTATTTGTCCATCTGCAGGTATAAAGAAATTAACTTTACCCATCCATATGATGAAAATGGAACAATACAAAGAAGTGAAGAAATTGTGTCTTGTGATGCTTGGGAATATGATACATCATTTTACACGAACACAGTTCTTAACCAAGTAAGAAAATATTGTTTTTATTGAAGTTTATAAAATCTACTTTGAGTCTCTAATGTTTATAATCTAAGTGTAATAAGCTTTTGCTCTCGAATTATAAAAAAGACCGCCATTGGTAGTAATAAAATAGTCCCTACTCAAAATTATAAATTTTTTGTTACTAATCAGTAACTTTATCATTTATTAAGTTCAAAATATAAAAAAGTAAACAAAAAAATAAATTCAAGTGTGAGTAACCATTTAATCAACAGTTGAATGTATTTTAAGTACAAGGATTTACACTAGTTTTCTTACATGAAGACTTGATAAAAAACTACGAAGTATACAAATGAATGTGAATTTCTAAGAATCTAAAAGACGGAAGAAGAAAAAAGTGAGCACAAATTCTTTTTTATTTTATTTAGTTTAAAAATAAACTTTTTTTCATTTTGTTTCTTTATAAATTCAGTATTTTTACTGTTTAATAATCATAAAATTAAACCCATACGTGAAAGACGTCATTGTTTAATTAAAAATTAATTGTAAAGTAAATGGTGCTAGGGATATGATAATTTTTTTTACATTTACAATTGTTATGCGCATCACACCTATCATAATTATTTATAATAAAAAATAACATGGATAATAATAATAATAATAAAAATAACGCCCCAATTTGAATTTTAAATTTAAGAAGTTTTCTCATACTGTTATTTGTTTACAACAGCAACAATTGCCTAAGTGCCACAGCCCTTTTTTTGTATTTGCAATAAGTAAATAAAATCTAAAGAGCTTGACTAAAACTGGTTGTGAATTACTATTGCTTTGAATCAATTTTTAATTTTAATTTCTGTAAAACTTAGCAAGTATGTTGTGCAAGTTCAGATACAGAAGTTTTGACAAATCTAAAATTGCAACTAAAAGGATTTAACTTTATTCATGGCTGAAAATCTATTTGCATTAATACAAAGAAAATGAGCTGTGGTGGCTCAGGGGATGGAGCGTTCGGGGTTCAAATCCCAGCGATGGCTTTTCGATACAAATTCTACATCCAGCTCGCACTAATCACTGTGATAACGTAAAATATCCTCAGTGGTAGACGGATTATGGGTTAGAATTCCCTTGTCGTCTGACTAACTGTAGGAGGTTTTTGAGGTTTTTCTCTCCATGCAACGCAAACACTGGTTAGTTCCATCAAAAAGTCCTCCACGAAGGCAAACTTTGTCCCCATTCTCGATCCTGGAGTTCTCTTGTCTTCTGGATTGAACTCAAAATTACAAGGCTACGGCGTTGAACATTTGGAGCCGTAAGCTCAAACTTGGGTCGGCTGGTCAACGACGGTGATGAAATAAAATCTACAAATACAGAGAAAAGCATCAACTAGTATGAAAATCATTTCTTTATAAAATGCGTTTTGGAAGATAAAAATATCTATGAATAGTAGACCTGGAAGAAAAAAAGCACTAGCCATTCGACACGTGGCACGCGTGACAAAGAAAAAAAGTCGCATTCGACACGTGGCAAAGAAAAAAAGTGACGACTTAAATTAAATAAACAACCCGTCATTTTCAATTTTTTTTTTATCGTTTAGTGATAAAACTACATCAATGCAGAAAGACTCTGAAAAATAGTTTTCATTAAGCAGAAACATTGTTCACCGTCTACATTAAAAATTTTGAATCTATCAATTCAATTTGTTCTTCAGAATCTATCAATTTGTGACTGAAAGATTCATGTAAAAGGAGAGAAATTTAACAATTCACATATTTCAAAGTTGTAATGTATGCATTAAATGTATATTGCCTCAACGAATATTTTTTAAATAAAACTTCTTTAAAGTCAGTATGTTTAACTAAATTTTGTCACATACTAATTTTATTACTTTTATAGACGTAGATTATTTATAATCTGATTTTTTTTAAAAATATAATTTAATTCAAGTAAAAAAATGTTTTTAAAAGCGGCTATTAAATAAATAGGACCTATAGAAATCGGTCACCGACTCATTAGGTTTGAGAAAAAAGTGGCTACTAAGTTATTAGAGTCTACCGGCCACAGACTACTAGCTGAAAATTTAAATTCTTTTTACATATTTATGGGAGTGTTTTTAACCGGAGAAAGAATAAATAGTGAGGAATATGACAATTTAGAACAGTGAGAGCTTATTTTTCTTCTTTCGAAAACCAGCTATAAATGAAATGGTTTTATTTACTTTTTACTCTAATGTCAGTTTAAATATATATTGTAATATTTTTTTCCAAAAAATTTTGTTTTGCACACAATAAGAATATATGCTTATGTGTAGTTATACAAAATTAGGTGCTGTTGACTGCTAATTATATCACTAAGCGAGATCGTTCTAATAATTTATATTAAATGTCTGCTTGTACTTTTTTTTAACATAGATTTGTTAAACTTAAAGCTATATGCTTAATTCTCCCTTGGCGATGAATCATATTTAGAATCAAACAAAGAACCATCAGGAACTTTCTACATTTCCAAGTGGATAGGTTAAGTCTGAAAATAATGATTAGAATTGATTGTATACACAGGGCCAGCTCCAACTCCAAGGATTTCATATTATTAGCCAGTAAATTAGCCAATTATCAAAAGCATTCTTCAATTTTCGAAAGTCTTCTCCAAATGCTAATCTTAACAATTTTTTAATGATTAATTTTTCCCTTTAGAAAACTATTTTAAGGTAGTTTTTTTCAGGGTTATATTATTTATACCCAATTCTATTTGGTTATGCGACGCATCTACCGAAAATTGCTGTAATTGAATAAAAAATACTGATTTGTTTCAAAAAATTCATTTTTACGTAATTTTGAGGATCGAGCTAAATATAGATTTTTCTTTCTAGTGGAAAAAAATCATTCACCAATATTTTCGCGAAAGCACATTTTTATTCGCTAAAGCACAATTTTATGCGCCAAATTTACGATTTTATCGCATTTGGCGAGGTGGCGAATTCTTAGATTCATACCGATTAATAAAAATTTAGATTCATACCGATTAATAAAAAAATCAAAATTAGTAATTAAGTTGAACATTATAGTTTAAATTGAATTATATCATTGTATAAAAAAAGCAGATGTTTTATGAGTGAATGAAAAAAAATAGCTTCAGAATTTTTTCGAAGTTTAAAAAAAAATCTTTTTGAAAATTTTTTAGTGACGCATGCAATTAATATTTTAGCAGAGAAAATTCATTAAGACTGTTATTTTACTGTTCGAAATGAAGAAAAAGTGCATCTTTCAGAAAATGAAATACAGTTATCAATTCTTTTTGTCATTTTTTATTTGTATCAGTCCGCGTCTTCGTGCGTTGTTTTTATTATGAATTAAAATAATCGTTGATTATTTTGCTACAACATTTAGTTATGTGTAAATTTATGCTTCTTCTGTATGTAATATTTGGTAATTATTTCGAAACCAGAGTCTTATGAGCAAGGAAAATCACAAATAAATAAAATCGATGAAAGAAGCATTTGAATGAAGTGCGAATAAGTTCTGTCACTGATAAAATCATTTCGCTAATTGCATTTCTTCACCTTCAGTTGTTAAATAAATGAAAGCGTATTTATAAACAAAACCAAATAATCTAGTAAAATATAGAGAGTTTTTTTTCTGTTTTTCGTGTCCTTAACTTCAATTTATGACGTCGCAAAAATTTAACGTTTCAAATAAAACGTCAAGGGTGTAAGTCATGTTTTTCTCAATGATATTATTTATGTAACATCTGGAGCTGTTACGTTTATTCCTTTTAACGGACTGTCCACAAATGATGTCATACATTTTTCAAAACATTTTTGACGTCAAAGTATATGCCATGTTTTTCTTAATGGTCATACTTAAGTAACAGCAAGAGCATTGTTTCGTTTATTCTTTTTTAAAAAAAACTGTCCATAAATGATGTCATGCTTTTCGTTCTAAAAACATTTTCGACGTCAACTGTATGTCCTTTTTTTCAATGATATTAATTATGTAACACCATGAGTTATGTTACGCTTATTCCGTTTGATGGACTATCCACAAATCATGTCGCACATTTTTTATGCGTAATTTACGTCTAAGATATATGCCGTGTTTTTTCTAATGGTCTGAATTATGTAACAGCTAGAGCATTGTTACATTAATCATTTTAAAGAACTGTTCATAAATAACGTCAATTTATTTCAAAAAACATTTTCAACAACAACAGTAAAAGTCATGCTTTTTTTTCAATAGTATTAATTATGTAACACCAAGAACTATGTTACGCTTATTCCTTTTGATGGACTATCCACAAATGACGTCACAAATTTTTTTAATACATATTTGACTTCAAAGGTATATGCCATGTTTTTCGAATGGTCTGAATTATATAACAGCAAGAGCACTGAATTATGTTTAATCCTTTTAAATAACTGTGTTTTAATGTAATCTGAGAGTGCAGTAATAAAATATTTCGTTTTTTGATTTTATTTTGACCGGAATGTGTGATGCCTTACCTCTTGTTACTTACTTCCTCCCTTTTGTTACAAACTGTCAGCATTTCATGCCTTTGAACACATCATAATTTGTAAATGGCCCCCTGATAGCTACGAATCTGTAAGAGACGTAAATTGCGTATGGTTAAATATAATAAATTTTTAATCTTCAAGCAGCATTTAAGCTTTATTTCTATATTTTATATCTATTATTATAAATTTATAGAACGCATATTCCTGTCTTGAAATGGAATTATTTTTTCAATTGTTTTTTTTTTTAAAGTTCTCATTTTAAGTTCTTTACTATATTTGTTATGATGCACTTCGATTATTATGCCTTCAAGATATTAATTCAAGATATTGAAATTATATTTAATGATAAATGTATCGTTTAACTTAAACGTTTTGTTCTACTACTTATGATGAAAATATCTTATATGTGAAATTTTTGACTTCACGTATAAAGATAAATTAAACATATCATTTGGCAGTTTTGATTAAATGCTTAACTAAATATTATTATTTAATATTTTATTGAAAATGTAAAAAAAGCTACTCTGTAAAAAGTAAAATTATACTTTGGCATTTTTTGATTATTAAGAACAGTATAGTAATTATAATTTTTTTTTTAGATTTTTGGAATTATATTTGTACTAAAATATAAAATTTAAAAAAAAGTAGTTTGAATTTTTTTTCCATTTATATTCAAAAATTTGTCAATAGTTGAGTTTGTAAATTAAAGAAATTTCAATGATGAATAACTGTTCTTGGTAGATTTAAATAACTGCAAATAAGTGTAAGTTTGAAAAAGTATTGCTTGGAAACAAGCCGTGCTTGGAAAATTTGACCTTTAACGCACAAAAAAACACCGGAGTTTCATGCTATATCTTATAACTATAAGTTATTAAAATTGCTAAATATAATATTTATCACTTATTTTACCCTTAATTGATGCAAAATAATGAAAAAAGTATGAAAAATATGTTTAATGAAAATTCTGCGTCAAATAGATAAGAAACTAAAAATTTTTTTATAGTCTTCAACGCCCATTGGGGGTCAATACCATCCAAGTGGGGAACATAGGATTTAAAGGTTAAGTACGAAACACAAAGCATTTGAGTAATTTCAAAAGTTTTTTTTTTTTTTACTTTTTGTATTTGAGTCCATATATCAAAAGTTTTCTATGAAACTTTATTAAGAAAATTTTATACCTCCTCAGCATCCAATCTCAAGAATTTTCAAGTTCAGATTTTATATTTCGGTAAATATCTGTTATTAATTTTTATAAACTTCATTATCTAATTCTTGATGAAAACATTTTTCAAATAATTTTTTATCTCTATCAAACCGTCCAGTTTTAGGAACAGATATTTGCTTGTATATTTAGTATCCAGATAATGTTCTTAAAGCTCGTTATGGTTTGTGTAATGAAGATAAAAATAAATCATGTATATGTAATTGGATAAAAAAAGAAACATCAAACAATGTTCAATGACCGAATGATCACCTCTAAGTAAACTGTTACTTAATAAGGATTAGATAAAATTAATGGATATATTTTGCAATTTTTTATTCATTTCTTCCCCTGAACTTTTCAATCTTTGAATGAAAATAGACATCATCAAAAATCTATATTTATTCTGAAATTATGTGCTTGAAATATAGTTTTAAAATCTCTAACATCAAAGGTTATTAATCTACACTTAATTAACGTTAAAACGTTGCACTTAAATAACGTTAAATGTTAATGTCTTAGTCATTATTGTTGACTACTAAAGGGTTGTTGAACTTGTACCAAAACTTAGAATTAGCACTATCTTCAAACCAGCCGCCGGATGTAAAAAACAGACAAACAAAGAAAAAATTTAAAATTTTTATTTGTCGCATTGTTATTTATATTATAATAATTGGATGTTTTAATAATATATTGGTCCGTTTTCTTTTTACTTTTTGGCCAGTTTGAGTTTTTATCAATCATGTTAATATTTTAATTTTAAAGTTCGAATACTTTTTTAAAGGATTTTAGAATATATATTTTATTAGTCCCTTTTTTTTCTCCATATTACTTTTAGTTTTCTTCAAAACAAAATTTTCTTATTACTAGCGTAGAATCATTTTAAAGTTATTGTCTTTGTAGTAACTTTCATTAATTTCGGGATCATTATTTATTTTTGAATTATGAATGCAATCAAAATAGATTGCAATTGGGCCCTTTTTTTAAAGTGATGTATCAGGACAAATTAAATGGGAGATCACAGGATAAGAACAGTTTATGTCCATAAAATCCTGATTTGTAGAAAAATTGGTATAGCGCAAAGAAAGTAATTTTTTTTTAATTTTTTTTACAATACTATTCATTTTTGCCGTGTAGTTAATCGTGGGGCCAACTAGTTTTCACGTTATGATATCTCAAAACTTAAGTAATCCTCCAAATTGTAACAAACCGCTATCTAATCTTCCTTTTTGTGAGAAATGGACATAAGCCGATCTGCTAAGGCACTCCGACAGCAGTCAGTTCATGACAAAGTTGGGATCATGGAGTTTAAAACTCCACAATTTCAAAAACAACGGAATGGTGGCAGCAATGTAGTTATCATTGCGCACTAACCGGTACCTTAACCACTGAGCAATATCGGTTCACTTTCAAAATATTTCAGTTATTCTGTTATTGATCTCACAAAAAAAATCGTTATTTTTTGTTCTTTATTTAAATTTTGACTTTACCTTGTTTACTTCCAAGTCTTGTAACTGGCTGATGGGACGGATGGAATCAATTTCAACTAGAACGTCAAAAAATCGATAAAATAATTAATGCTATAACTCCGGGTACAATGTAACTGGCCTGTAAGTTTTATCTTACTATAAATCTACTGTTTTTATGCATTTTATAACCAGCGTTGAGCAGTCAACCCAATTCTGAAGTTACGACTTCCAACGTTCAACTCAGTATTCTTGTAATTTTGTACCCAATTCACAAGACAAGGGAACTCCTGAATCAAGCAATGGGACAAACTAACCTTTGGGGAGGACGCTTTGCTGCTGAACCACCACGACTTTAAATCTGCTGTTTTATTTTATTCTATTTAAACAGCCGAACTAATTCTGAGTTTACAACTATCAATGTTACAATCTGTAGCTTTATAATTTTGATCTCAACTAAGAAGACAACTCTATTATCAATATAGCTTTCATAGAACAAGAAATTTTTCTTTAATTTTGAGATTATTCCCTCGGTGACAGTGACCTTTTAGATATCAATAATAATCAACGAAAACTCAAGTTTTATATCTCAAGTCTTTGAGCTGACAAATATCTAATTATTAGTGGTCAAATATAGGAACGGAAGTGTCGAAGAGAATTATTTTTTTCTTCTTCTCTTATTAATATTTCGTTGACTGGCGTCATTTTTGACCTCCATTTGTTCATTAATTAATATCAGAATCTATTTAAAGATGTGAAAACTTATGATAGAATATTCTTTTCCAAAAACACGCATAATTAATTTTCATAAGAAGTCATTTCTGAATATGTAACCAGTTCCTTCCATGCAACTGTCGCAAATCGTAATCTTTGAATATAGAATATGAATAATAAACAAATACGGAGAATGATATATATATGTTAGTAAACAAATATGCTAATAAACAAATTAGGAGTTATAACCACAACTAAAATTGATAATGACTCTATTTTTATCATTCGAAACGGAATCGTATCAGTTTAACAAAACCAACCTTTATATTATAGATTAATTATAAGATGTATTATAGATTATATTATTAGAAGCAACGTAAATAAAATTAAACATTGCCTAACGTGTGTTTGCTCATGGGCACGATTTTTCAAAGATTGATATGTTTTATGGAATTTTGTTTCTTAACCCTTTAATGGGCCCTTTATTTCTAGTAATAGTAAATTAAAGTATTTTTGGAATTAAAATTGTTTTAAGAACAGTAATTGATGTAAAAAAACTCATTTAGTTTATAAAAATGCCATTTTTTTGGTGGTAAATATATTTAACATGACCTATTATGAACTTACTAACTTTTATTTTTCTTTATTTATAAAATAAATTCCTTAAATGCTACAAACTTCAAAAGTAATTATGCATTTTATAACTTTTATACGTTTTTTAAAAGTGACAAATGGTTACCAATTTTATTCAAACTCACTTCAAGAAAGCTGAAGTTATTGAAAAATGGAAACCTAAATTAAAAGTGGTAAAACGTGGTGGTAAGTATACTTACCACGGCCTTCAAAAGGGTTAATGGGATAAGTGACTTAGTGTGGGTATCTCGATATTGATTGGTTGTTGAAACGTGGTATTTGATTACGTTAGCAACTGTTTTTTCCATTCTAATTCGAGTAAGCTAAGCCCGTCAAGTATCAATTTTCCTAAATCATACATTTTATATTCTTACACAAAGATTATTGCACAAATATTTCAATTCTTTCACTATATATTTCTTACTTAACACAAATACAAGCATGAAGCCATGTAGAACATAAACAAACTAATTATGCATCGAAGTTGCTAGGTATACAAAACAACAATATATCACGGTTACAGTAAAATACACAAATAAATAATAAATCTAAGCTAAGTAAAAGACGCATGGGAGAAAGAATTATATTTTAATAAATTCGATATGTGATACAAAGCTGTATCAAATTAACTTCACGTTAATTAACATTCTAACTCACGTAAAGAAACTTAGCACAACTTTAACTCGTCAAATTGCTTATATGCGATAAGCTGACGCTGACGTTAGATACATGTGTTAGTATCCTTAGTCTTCTTCTTGAAGGGCAAGTACCCAATTCTTCTCGTTAAACTCAACAAATTATTAAAAGTTTTTCTGCTTGTGCTCGATAAATGAAAAAAGAATCGATATCTAGTTAATCAAAATGATGTAACAAAAATAAAAGATAGAAAAATCGATACATTGTTTCTAAGTCATTAAACATTGAATTTAACTTATACGCTAAAATGGTCCCGCATTGAACTGATCGTTAAGACACGGTTCCTAGCAGATCACCGAAGTCAAGCATCATTGGCTGCAGTCAGTGTGCGGGTGGGTGACCACTTGGATCAGTCTGCGTAGGGACCGAGGGTGTGCAGTATTGGTCCTAGTTAAACTGTGCAACCGTAAAGTGCTCGACTTTGCTTGCAGGTCGTTGGGCTACCGAAGCAGGGGTGCCATCCCCTCTGCAGAGGATCAAAATTGTGATGGTCTTCGGATCATCCTCAGGGATGTTTCCCAGACCGTCGCCAATAGCCCATTGTGCAGCTCTAGTGCGACGTAAAGTAACTACAACAATAACTACAACAACAATACGTTAAAATGATGAATAGAGTCTCACTAATACAGCCTCAATTTACAGCGTAACACAACCTTCAAAAATTTATACTTCGCCAAAGATAAAATGAAAATTTTAAAATTTATCTTACAGCACTTGTGAATATGAATCTAGTGCTTTTAATCCATTTGTGCCAGTCTCTTTATAAAATGTCTTTTTTCTTGCTTCAAAAAATAAAAACGTGGTAGCGAAAGTGTTTCATCATTAGGATTTATTTTTCGGAAACAAGATATCTTTATCCACCAAAAATGTCATATAACTTTTATCTTAATTACTTATTAAACCTTAATTTTCGAATATGAAATCCTAATTTATAAACCTTAATTTTCAATTACTTATTAAACCTTAATTTTCGAATATTAAATCCTAATTTATAAACCTTAATTTTCAATTACTTATTAAACCTTAATTTTAGTCAAGTTGGCATCTCTGTTGTTGTGGTAAACAAGTGTTTGTGATTCTCTATAACACACCTGCGAGCTATTACGTTTTTCAGAAAAGCTTTTATATAGTGACGGAAAAATAAAATTTGAATTGACTCCGAAAACAGTCTTTTCATTTATTCTTAGGCTATCATTCATAACATCTAATCAGTAATAAATCTTCAATATGTATGTTTAAATTATTTAAATACAATGATAGTTATAAACATTTAACATCAAATTTTTTAAAAACAAGAATCAAGCTTGAATGTATTATATAAATGTGGCTACCAGATTAATTGTAAAAACAAAAATCTTCCGGAAAATTCGAAAGATTAAGAAGATATATATAAGTGAGAAAAGGGTAAAAATATTTATATTTACTGTTTAATTAGTAAATGATTAACTTGTTTATTTTTAGTGGGATCTTGTTTGTGACCAGGAGTGGCTGGTTTCCATGTCTAAATCTGTTTTTATGGCTGGAAATATTTTGTCGAATTTCGCATTTGGACATATTTCTGATCAGTAAGTATTTTTAAAACTGTACTAACAAATTTTTGTATGAAACTATACTAACAAAAGTTCTTTGGACTCAATTAGTCACCCTAAGCAACCCTGGAATAAAGGTGTCCTCTCTTCTTATGTATCAAACTTCATCTATAATTTTTTTTCTTTTTATAAAATTCACTGACTGTTATGGACATATTGAATTGGCTAAGGCCATGTTTAGCTCAGGTTTACGAATAAAGTGAAGTGAAGAACGATAGTCATTGGGTTATACGACTACTAATGTTCAACTGCATAGTCTTGTAATTTTAAACCCAATTCGGAAGACAAGGGAACTCCTAGATCAAGTATTGGGAGAAATTTGCCTTCGTGGAGGACTTTTTGATGGAACCAACTCGCATTTGCGTTACATTGCGTCATCTCTTTTCTAAACACTACATAAAAATCAATTAAAGAAATTCATGTAACTACCACTAAACTTTAAAATAATTTAATTAAGAATATTTTTGTAATCTGATATTATTTTGTAATGAGATAATTATCCAACTATCGTAAAAGCATGTACTGTTATTTGAAATTAAGTCAATAGTGATTATGCTAGAGATTGATATACAAAGGTTGAGATGATCGGAGAAATTGAACTGCCAGACCAAAGTTTCCAACATTTCAGTTTTGTGAGATTTTTATTCAGTTAAATGTGGACTTTCATTTTAGAAATTTGAAACAGGGTATGGAGATCAAGTATATTGTACTCACGTCGAAATCGAAGCAAATGATCCTATTCAAAATTCTACGAAAAAACTTACAACCAGGATTTCTTTAACAGCTATTACTGTTTTGTTTAACGCGAAATCATAACTGCCAACAATCGGGGGTTCTGGGGCCGCGCACCGAAAATGATTGGGCTAGCAGACAATGAGAAAACGAGCATCTTTGCTCTGTAAAAAATAAATAAAGCAAAAAGAACGTAGTAGACCTGCTCTATAATATCCAAATGAAGTATGGAAAGCTGATGAGTGGTGAAATAATGCGCGGATGAGATGACCAGTGGATAAAATTGTGAGGTAACGCCCACATCGAAGGCTTAATCTTTCATTTTGTGTTTTTGTAGTTGCATATGAATAGGATATTAACGATTTTGGTAGTTATTGTGGAAAAGATCACAGCATTTGTGGGTGCAAGCAGTCTAAGGATGCATACCTGCCAACTTTTAATTCCTTCCATTATCATTTTTCCCAGTGGTATTAAAATGAAATTGAAACTTCAATTTTAAGCAAACAAATACGTTGCATTTGAAAAAACTTAAGTTGACAACCAGGATAGTAACGCATATTAATATCTGTGCTTAATTTTTGTAAGAATAGTGGTGATCAAAATCATTTAAAAATTAAGTTTATAAAAGAAAAAATAGTATAGATTTACAACCACTATAAATATGAAAAAAAAATCTTTCGGAAAATCCGGAAGAGTTGGCAGGTATGAGGACGGATATCTATGGAGAAATTTTATGTTGGAAGAATTGATTAAAATTTGCGGCGGTACTTTTTCAAAGAAATCGGTTTCTAAATTGTAGATAAATTTCAAGTTAAGTGGGGATTTTGAGGTCTCTGTGTATATTGGAGTTTCTAATATACCATCGATTTTGAGCAGTATTTTGTTTTTACAGCTGTTATTATTTTTTTTTTAAAAATGTGGTGGAATTATAGACCAAGCAGACTAGGAATATGTGACTGTAGGATGGTTCATTGTGGTTTACAGTGGTTTTTTGTTTGAGGCACTTTTGGTGTTCATAAATTTGTGTCTGGACTTGTAGAATATCGGCTTGAGGTAATATTTGAGAATTTTCTTCATTTACGGAAGTTTTCTACTTAACTTCTTGGCGGGAGAGTCAGATATGCATTCTCAGGGTGTCGATAATCAGGGTAAAAAAGATGAAACTGGCAGCCAAACTATTTTAATAGCAGTGTATTAGTGGGCGGGGTTGTAATAATAGTTTACTTTAGTCATATATGCATTCTCAGGGTGTCGATAATCAGGGTAAAAAAGATGAAACTGGCAGCCAAACTATTTTAATAGCAGTGTATTTGTGGGCGGGGTAGTAATAATTGTTTACTTTAGTCATATATGCATTCTCAGGGTGTCGATAATCAGGGTAAAAAAGATGAAACTGGCAGCCAAACTATTTTAATAGCAGTGTATTTGTGGGTGGGGTAGTAATAATAGTTTACTTTATTTTATTCACCACAGCTTAGTTCGAATTAAAAATTGTATAGTTACACTTTTAACACACAAGGATTGGATATGTTAGATTTAAGGTAAAGGTAAAAAAAGTCTGTCTAATTAGCTATGCCCAAACTTAAGCTACCGCTTTTTACTTTTCACTATTCTGATTCCTTACGACTGCATTTACATACCTGCCAACTTTTAATCCGTTCCATTATCATTTTCCCCAGTGGTATTAAAATGGAATTAAAATTTCAATTTTAAGCAAACAAATACGTTGCATTTGAAAAAACTTAAGTTGACAACCATGATAGTAACGCATATTTATAAATGTGCTTCATTTTTGTAAGAATAGTGGTGATCAAAATCATTTAAAAATTAAGTTTATAAAAGAAAAAATAGTATATATTTACTACCACTTTAAATATGAAAATAAAATCTTCCGGAAAATCCGGAAGAGTTGGCAGGTATGCATTTATGACTCGCCCGTCTCAAAAAGGTTAAGACACTAGTCTTCTATTTCATGGAGTAAGTCTTCGAGCTTTTGGAGTGCAATATTTCGGTTTCTAGATTTAATTATAATTCCTGTGTTATTGGCATAATATGATGTGTTGCTACTGCGGTCCCGTATATTGATCGGAAAGTCGTAGGAACAGATGATGTAAAGTATTGGTCCCAGGATACTAAAAGTTTGCAAGATGAAGTAAATAGGGATGAATAGTTTATAATTATGTATACAATGGTATTATATATCTTAGGATAAAAGTTCGAAGTGTGGTAAATCCTATATTTTACTTAAGAATTACCAAAGTAGCGTGATTAAATACGAAGTATGTTTTAATATGATTCCATTTCGGACTATTACGAAGCCTTTTCGGTAAAACCTGGGATTTACCAACGAGTTCCGGTAAAAGCTTGAAACGAGGGATTACTTATGATAGAATTTTAGATTCGCAGATATATTGGGCAGTTATTTTGCGACATGCCTGGCTAACTGGATATTTTCTATTTAGCCAAGTACTGTTTTACTAATTATAATCCACCCGTTTACCTAATATTCCATTAGGCTAATTTGAAAACGTGTCAAAAATTTCTCAATTAGCTTGAATTTGCTAAGGCTTATAAAATTAGTTTAGTATGCTTATTGCATTCGTCTAAAAATAAAATCACGCTAATTGAACAATAAATAATTGAATCTTTAATCAGACCAAAGGTAAGTGAGCTCATTGTTGTAAGCATAAAACCTGTCAGGCTGATTAGAAATTTATTTTCCTAAGAGCCTTGTGCATTGAAAAATGACGTCGGTAATTTGCAAAAAAGTTGGATTTTTTCAATTATCCTAAGATTCTAATATATAAGGGGGAATATGAAAAGTAATTAAGCTAACTTCTTATTAAATATTTAAAGAAATGTACTTTTATTTTTCAATTTCAAAAAAAATCGGAGATTAATATTTTGTATCATTAAATTAAGAGCAGGGATAGTCTGGTTGGTAGGACGTTAGACTCCTGTTCGTGAGTGCGTAAGTTCGAATTCTACCAGCCGATGAATCCCAATGTATTAAATGATATCTGGTGCATGCTAAATCTGTCGGGGACACGAAACCCTCCAAGTTGTAATAACAAATCAATACCTCTAGAGGTGTCGAATTGCCGATTGATCTTTCTCCGGTTCAGGTAAAACTACGATTTGTGTATGTATGAATGAATGAAGTATCAATGGGTTTTCCATGTAAAATGGGCTTTGACGTGAGTGACTGAAGTCATATTCTTGGCAATAGATGGCGCCAATGAAAAACAAGAAGCGCACCCGCTGCCCCTTAAAAATTCGTTTGGATTCCCATGGCAGACTTGCTGATATTAGCAAGTAGCATTTGTCAGTACAACAACATCATTAAATTAAATTTTTTTCATTCTAGATTAGGTAGAAGACCTGCTATTACTACATGTGCTTTCATTGCATTTACCTCTGCCATCATTCAGGCATTCTCAACTTCCTTCATCATGTTTATAGTTACTCGGTTTTTCTTGGCTCTCGGCATATCTGGTGTATACAACATTTCATTTGTTTTGTGTAAGTAATATTTAGTCATGATAACCAATTTTTGATTCACATTTAAGTGGTAGCAAATTTTATATAATGCATAAAATGCAGTTCCTTGTTCTATTTCCACTTTCACTTACGATTTTTATAACTGAAGATATAAATATTTGTTAATAAAAAAGATTTGTTCACTATCTATTGAAGTGAAGCTAAATTTATTAAATTGCGAATCAGTTTTGGGTGAAGTGAGAGCATAGAATAAAATTAGGTACATTATTTTACCATATTTTCAAATTATATATGTATGTAATGGTAGAATAAAAAATTATGTATGTAATGGTAGATAATTTTTTTTTAAAAAATTTTAATTTATTCTAATATTAATTCAAATCCATCGCTACCATTAGAAAAAATATTTTTTGAAACATTTTTTCTAATGGTAGAGACGAAAATTCCGTAGTCTTCTAATGGACAAACATTTTAACATTAATTCATTATCAGAGTTTTGTTGCATTTACCAAAAAAAATTTCTTGCCTAATTGGAACAAAAATAAATATACAACATTAATGTATTATGATATTGGATTATTTTGAATAGATATACATATATGTTCTGGAAACTTGAAATGATCGCAGAATACTATATATATATATATATATATCANTATATATATTATTCTGCGATCATTTCAAGTTTCCAGAACATATATGTATATCTGTTCCAGACACATATATGTTTTATTTTCTGTTTTTACATGTTACTTATTTTTACTTCTTGTGATCTATTTTATTTGTTGTTATTTTTATAAAAAAATTTTTTGAGTACTCCTCACACTATTGTATAAATATATTTTGCTTCGGCTTTATTGATACAATATCAGAAAGCACTCTGTTTTGCAGATATAATCGTGTGGGCTGAAGAAAAGATTATATCTTTTTTTTCCCGGTTTTTTAATTAAATATTCATCCTTTTTTTTTAAAAAACTGTTTGTTATTTTTTTACTTATTATTTCCCCCTTTTTTTTTCTTCATATGTCTATTATTTTTCTTTGTTTTATTCTTCATTTTGAACATAACCAACGTACCATGATAGCTTCTAGTTTAATGCGCAAACTCTTTCTACTCGTTCTTGGAGAGCTGAGAGTTGCGAGTTCGATTCTGGTCCTGAAAATCGGGGTTTGCTTGTCCGTAGTCAGATGATAAGCTATTATACTCATCACACTTAGAAAATACAGATTGAATATGATCCGCTAATTATAAGCAAGCATTTATTCTCGATATTTATTACCTGAAATTCTGCAGTCATATCAATCAACTTGAATTTTAAAATATTTCAGTAATAAATTAATAATTCTAGAGTTTCTTTTTGTTTTTTGGTAAAATTAAAAGTACTGTTTCGACTGGGTGGTCTGGCAAAAAGCCTGTTTTCAATAACAGTTAATACAGCAAATTTATTTTTCCGCTAAATTTCTTAATAATTGTAATGAATATTTAACATAATGCTTGTATTTTTATTCTAGTGATGGAAGTAATTGGAGCTGAACATAGATCATTTTACGGCATCGCAATTAACTTTGGTTGGTGTGTTGGATTTGTCAGTTTGCCCGGATTTGCTTTTGTTCTTAAAGATTGGTTTTGGATTCAGATAGCTCTAACAGCTCCCTGCGTCATACTCCTTGGAACTTGGTGGTAATTGATTTTTGTAGTTCAATTTCAAAATGTATCCGTCCTATTTTCTTAAAAAATTATAATAATCGTATTGTAACGACTTATAAGTAAAGATTGAAACGAATTGAACTTGTATAATATCTAAAACAACCTATTATTATTATTTGCAGAAGAAATTATAGCTCTTTTAATTATTAACCAAACTCACTCACATTATTAATACAAATCACTCTGTTAGAATAACAAATCTAAATCTAGCTGCATTCTATAAGCACACTATAAAAAATTTCGAATTAAATTCCGGTAAAAGGCATTGACGCTCGGAGTGCCGGTATTTTTATTGTCGATTCCACTTTTACCGTAAAATTTTATGAAGCAAATAATCTGATATATCATGATTTTTATACATAAGACTATTTACTGTGAATCCACTGCTATTAACCGATCAGAACCGATTAGTACTCTTCAACTAAACCATTCCAACAGTCAACAAACTCAAATATCTTGGATTAGCTCTCAATCGGAAATTTAACTCGAAAGATCATATACAGAATATTACAAACAAAGCATAAGCAGCCTACAAAGCTAACTCTACAACTCCAACACGCAATTGAAACTAAAACGTTTACGTTATACCTGCCTATGATCAGACCAATCTTAACTTATGCATCCCCTGCCTGGGCTAATATATCTCCAACTCTAGTTAACAAGCTTAATATATGCCAAAACAAAATTCTACGTAAATTTACCAAGACTCTATGGTTTATCCGTGAAAAAGAAACTCTTAGAGATTTCAAAATCGATATTATTTATCAATATATTGCCAATTAAATTCTAATGTTTTTGTTAAGGCATTGAAGTGTAAGGCCGGTAACTTCAATGATAAAAAATTCGAAAATCTGAGAGACGTCTCAACAAGAGCCATAGTAGCTTTCTGCTACTGTGACGCCTCCTTTTCGAAGTACCGAAATATGTAAATAACATCTGTTTATCACCTGTATATATATATATATATATATATATATATATCACAAAAACATCACCTTTTCTGATCATATTCATCTACTATTCAACTACATGATGTATTTTGTACATAGATAAGTTCTTCAAATAACTTTTTATTTTCTACTGTAGAATTTTTTTTTTAAATGTCAAATTATTTTTTACAAATTGCTCTTATTTTCATGGGAAAAGGGCTGAAAGCGACCCTAGTTGCCTCATTAATAAATTCAATTCAAGGAAAGTTATGTTGAAGACCAATATTTTCATCATGTATTTGTGTTCAGTTTGTGCTAATTCTTTGTAGTAAGAAAACAGTGTGGTTGCTTTTATTCTTTTCAAGCACTTTGCTTGAGTAACTAAGGAAAAATAAAAACAGCCTGCTCTAAACTATGTTTGGCCTCAATATGTCAGCATGAGGAAACAGCTTGCATATTCATATTTTCAGATACGATTTAAAGTTGAAGTAAAAACCAATATGTAATTTTAGGCGATAAATATAAACAACGCTATAAAAAAAGTAACTTGTTTTCTTATTAATTGATAAATTTAAACAACACTGATAAAAGAAACTTGTTTTCTTATTAATTGATAAATTTAAACAACACTGATGAAAGTAACTTTCTTTCTTATTAAGGGGGTAAATATAAACAACACTGATAAAAGTAATTTACTCTCTTAAAATATTATTCTCTATTAGGCTTTTACCGGAATCACCTCGTTGGCTGATGTTCAAAGGAAGAACAGAGGAAGCTCACAAGACACTGATGAAAGCCGCAAAGAGAAACGGAAAAAATCCTGCCGACATTGACAGTAAAATAAGGAAACTCATCTCAAAAGCTACAGAGGTAAAACTACATTTTTTTTCTACGCCATTTAAAAAATAGTGACTATTTCTACGGTAAGAAGTACTTAGAACCGCGATAGCACAATGGTTAAGGCACTCAGAATTAGGATTTTTATCACTGGTGGTGGCTTAGAAATAACCTAGCTACTGATAGATTGGTTGCATTTTTATCTGAGAAGTAATGGCCGCCGATGAGTAATGATGACCACATTGCAACTATCACGTTGTTCTGGAACCTTAACCGACACGATCCTCTTGGCCCTGAACTGGCTGCGATGGGAAGGATTGCTTAAGGAGTTCTATATTTATTTAATGTAAAAAACTATTTTTAATAGTTTCAAATGTTCAATTTACCGTTTTTATTAGTTAATATTAAAAGCGTGACAAAGATTCAGAAAATTATTCAAAGCAAAGGTCCTCAATCTGCACATAAGTTTAGAAATGGTGAAGTGAAATTTCAATATACACTAACTCTATTTACGACAATTTGGTTTAGGTTTTAAATATGTAAATAAAATTTTAAATGAATACATTGCAAATTTTGAAGATTGTTTGAATTCCAAAGAGTGTTTAAATTTGAGAGTCTTGATTTAAAAATGCAATAGACGCATCAGTTTGAAATATACAAACACTTCAAATGTAACATGCAAACCTTCTGTCAAAAACAAAATGTTCAAACATTGATAATTATGTGTTAAAGAGATATTTTTTTCTGTTAAAAATTAAATACTCGTAGATCGTACTACTTTTTAGTAACATATTCGTTCCAAAATAACAGATATCGGATTTTGCTAAAAAGAAATTTCTTCTTAGAATTCTTCAACAATGGCGGCATGCTTGTCAACTTTTACGTATTTGGAGGGAAATTTTATTTCTATATTTAAAGTGGTAGTAAAATATATATATTCCTTCTATATATTCTTCGCATATATAATCTATACATATGCGCATATATAATCTTTATATATGTAGTACCCACTATTTTTTAAAGCAATTTAACTATATATAATAATATGTAATACATAAGCTATTTCAAAATACAGCGTATGTTTTCTGCTTAAAAATGTAATTTAACTGCCACGGACAAAAATCTTCCCCGAAAGGAATTAAAAGTTGGTAGGTATGTGGTGGTATGTTTCCTAACTGCGAGGAAACAGAGGCGAAATATCTATTACAATATTAGTTTATCTTTAACTGTACCAATCAATAAATGAAACTGATACTATCATTGAAGTTTAATTTTATGATTTTATTTCAGGCAAAAGAGTCGGGGGAGTCAAATGGTAATTTTATTGACCTCTTTAAGAATCCTAGCCTTTGTAAAATGACACTGAATATTTACTTTCTATGGTAAGTTGAATTTCGAACTCACTGGAGATTTTTTTTTGTAGTGTATTCGTGAGAAATATAATCTTTGATCTTTCAAAAGTTAGTTAAAATATAACCCTTTTCTAAGAAAAAACAACAACAGTTAATAACCTTCATATTATGTTTTCTTTAACGCGTTGCAATGTAGAAAGATGTTGAATTTGAGTTGGAATCATTGCCTTAAGAATTCTAAATATATATCATTATATAAATAGAATACATAAGTAAATTTACTTAGTTTTTTATGCTTTTTCAGTGATATTTCCTAATTTTAGAAATATAAATCAGCAATGAATAAATGATAAGAGAGATGAAATGATATGAATTAAACTAAAATTACCACTACAGAGGATGTTCAAAGTTTTTTTTATCTAGAATATTGCAATAGCATAATGTGTTCGAGATGCATCTGGTATGTTTGAGAAAGTAAGCCATTCCAGGAAGCATTGATTTAATGTGTGTTTTCTGGTTCCTAGCCAAACGTCAAAACATCTTCTGTGAAGTATTGGTTGTACATGTGCAATATGTGGGGAGAATAAAATTGAACTTAAAATGATGTAGAATGTTTTTTGTTAATGGTCCTTATACACTCACTCTCAATAGCTGATCTGAATTGTTGTTTTCCGGAAGCTAATCTGAATTAAAGAAGCTGCAACTGGTTGCATTGGTGGAGGAATGCATGCAAAAGTGTTGAATAACAGACATTCGCGGCTTCGTGTCAATATGCAAAACAAGAAGTAGTATATGAAGCTGGCTTTGTGAAGCTTTATGGGAGTTGCATTTAACACGTTCACGCCGGTAAAAGGGAATATACTTGTACGGGAAAAGAGTAAATACTGGTAGAAGAACTATTTCAATATTAGACAATATTCGGGAGGAGTTAATCTATTCTCAACAATAACAATTCACTGTAAGGAAATTTATCACGGCGAAGACGCAATTCAATATAAAAATTGCATCCGTTAAAAACAATTGGTAGTTATAGATTTTTATTATTCCCGGAAAAAAACTGAAATTTATTGTTACCAGTTTTTACTCCGGTGCGCTGCCAAGATGAGACAACCCAGCGTGAACGTGTTGAAGAAGCTGCAACTGGTTGCAATGATAGAAGAATGCAAAACTGTTGAATATCACAGCTTCGTGCCGATATGCAAAACAAGTACTAGTATATGAAGCTGGCTTTGCGAAGCTTGACAGGAATGGCATTTACATACCTGCCAACTCTTCCGGATTTTCCGGAAGATTTTATTTTCATATTTAAAGTGGTAGTAAGTATATACTATTTTTCCTTTTATAAACTTAATTTTTTAGATGATTTTGATCACCACTATTCTTACAAAAATTAAGCACATATATTAATATGCGTTACTATCATGGTTGTTAACTTAAGTTGTCTCAAATACAACGTATTTGTTTGCTTAAAATTGAAGTTTTAATTCCATTTTAATACCACTGAGAAAAATGATAATGGAAGGGATTAAAAGTTCGCAGGTATGCATTTAAGTGTGAATGAAAATTGTTCTGAATATCCTTAATTTTTTTTAAAAGCTAGACTCGTTTCTATGGCTTTCAAAAGAAGATAGGAAGATTCTGAGGACTCGCATTTAGATGAGCGCATTAAAGCACTCTATCACATATGTTACTTTTTTCTTCGGCCTACATCATTAAGCCATTTCAAGACGAAGGAAACATTTCCAAATCAGTCAAGCATTTGTCGAAAGATATATGACCGTTTGTGGTACTAAGATGTAGGATGAAGTCCTAGACACCATTATCAAATTGTACGCAGCAGCTATTCGCCTGGCTCTCATCCCAATGAAAGACAACGTCATCTTCATAAAGCTGCCATCGTTAACGACTATCTTGAGTGAAGGATTGCGTGTTTTATACGATCGGCTATGTTTGGAGTCGTTCATCTTTAATCCAATTGAAAATCTTTTAGATGCTCTCGGCCGAGCTTTGTGTGCACGTTTCCCACTTTCAACCACTCTCACATATTTGAAAATGACACATGACTCTCACATGAGGAATGATATCTGGACTCAGAAGTGATTGACCACCACGTAACAAACATGAAAAAACGTGTACCGTGTATGTAAATTAGAGTTCCAATTTACCCTATTACTGAGATTTTTGTTGTTTATTTTAATTTTAAATATCCTTTTAATATGGAGGCTAGTAAGATGTCAACGTAGAATTTATGATAAAAATTCAGTGCTGTTTTCCGCCCTGTATGTAATTCTTTGTTTTGTTTCAAGAATAAACATACTTACTACTACTTTCCTGAAGCGTTTCTTGTCAATTAAAGTAGTACATTTTTTTCTTCAAATTTCTGCTCTGTGCTTAACTTTTCAAAGTGAATCCATATTACGTATAATTTTAAACCTCCTTTTGCCACCCCAGAAAGTGTTTGAGTTTTATTCGTTCTTTTTCTATGCCTGCTTTACACTTTGTACAGTGCAATTAATGTTTTTTTTCTTCCAAACAGATAAAATGCCCTACAAAAAATTTCTTTACTTTCAGGTTCGTAAATTCCATAATTTATTACGGATTGTCGTATAACACCAACGAATTGGCTGGCAATCCTTTCGTCAATTTTGCTGTATCTGGTGCAGTGGAATTCCCAGCCTATTTTTGCACAATGTTTGTAATTACTTCGCTCGGAAGAAGAAACCCAGTAGCTGGTGCTATGATAATCGGAGGAATTGCCTGTCTTCTTATGTACCCTCTGCCTACAGGTAAATCATGACTAATCAAGAAAAGATAATGGAATCAATCTTTTTAAAATGCTCATATTGCATCAGATTTATTAAAATCTTTATTTTCTCCTTTAATATCTATCTCAATTCGTGGATATTATGTTGAAAGGTGTTTACTCAATAGTTTTCAAGCTCGAGTTGGTCAATTAAAAGCTGGAGGGACCGTTCGAAATTATATTTTAATGCAATTTTATTTTATGAATATGAATGAAATTCGTATTCACATCAGGCATTAAGTTGCTTCAGGTATAGATTCATCTTTTCAAAATAATTTTAGGCAACTATATTTATTTATTTCGTCAAGGGGGGGGGGCAAAAGAATGGAATCACACACGTTTCCTGAGTAGGTCAAGTTAGAGCTTATCAAGTTATAAATTGATAACCTAACCTACTATAAGTTATACTATAGTACAATTTATCAAGTTGGCATCATTTTATTTGGCTAGACTGCCTAGAGTCTTCTTCTGAAATCTGCTCCACTGCTTTCTACTTTTGACAATTGTGTGCCAGTTACTGTGCTGGTATGCAAGGAAGTCAGTTTTCGCCAAATTCATCCGCCAAATTTCAATCTTTGTATACTCTTTCTTTTGATTGTAAGCGGTTTATGAAAAAGAATTTTTTTAATGTGGTATCATCATCCATTCTAATTACGTGAGCCGTCCAGTTCATCTTGTTTATTTTGGGGAACTTTACAATAAGGAACGCTCTATAGTCTTTGCAATATCTGTCCTTTTATCAGTTTTATAAATTTAAAGTAAAAAAGTTCTAAGCTCAACAGTATTGCAGAATCCGACAGAATACACCAATACGTGTAGAGTAAGTTTTGTTCTCTAATTAAAAAACAATATAAGATATTTTCTTCTAACTTTTTTTCACTAATTAAAATTTACTTTACTTAAATTCAACTTAAAGTTTCTGATGTACAATTATTAATATTTCAAAATGAAAAGACGATTTGAACTTATATCCACCTCATACTTACGAAAAAAAATATTTTTCTCTTTTCAGAACCTACGTGGTTAATTACTGTTGTCTCTATGGTTGGAAAATTTTGTATTACGTGTTCTTTTGCTACAATATACGTCTACACTTCAGAACTTTTTCCAACTGTTGTTAGGAATCTCGGACTGGGAACAGCCTCCATGTTTTCCAGGTTTGGATCCCTCATCGCTCCTTTCGCACGCGAACTTGTAAGTGAAAATAATAATTTTTTTGCAACAAGTATTCCTTTTTATTATGAAGTAAAAAATATAATGTTTTATTACAGTACTCCTTTTATTAAGGAGTATACTTTTATGTAACAAATACTCCTTTTATAACGAAGTAAGGAGTATAATTTTTTATAACAAGTGTACATTTTATAATGAAGTAAAAAGTGCAACTTAGTATAATAAGTGCTCCTTTTATTACGAAATAAATAGTATAATAGTAAGCAATATGATAGTATAGTAGTAAAATTTTAATAAGTATTATTTTTAATAAGTATTACTTTTATTATAAAGTAAAAAAAAGTTGATATAAAAAATCTTCCTATTAATACGAAGAAAATGGTTAATTTTTTATGAGAGTACCTTTTATTACGAAGTAAAAATCGTGTTTTTTGTAAAAAGTATTTTTTTAACTGTAATTAAAAGTTTTATCCTGATATTTAGGTGGTATCAGACTTTAAAAATATTTTTCTTTATTTTAATAAATAAATTGAAAAAATGTGTGAAGCTACTGCAATTAACAAACTCAAATGCATCATATCACTCAATAAAATTGATTATAAAACAGAGTATGAGACAAACAGAGATGCCAACTGCTCCGGACACGCCAAAATAATTAAGCAAAACGGTAAATAACTACAAAGTAAATTTTGCAAATATTTGACTATTTTTGCTTGCTTTTTAAAAGGTATAGCACGACATAAGTATCTTTCTTCTTTTCTTTATTTAAACAAAACTGGGTACCTAGGCCACTCAGCGGCCCCTACCCCATTCATCATGAAAATTATATACAGTGAATAAAACATTTTGAATTATGTAACAATGTGGTAACAATATAATGAAGTAACCATGATTAGAAGTATGTACAAACTTGATCGGAGATTTACATTAATTGCCATTGAAAAATGAATACAGCCATGATTAGATGGACTACATAAATTTTATAATGTGGTGAATTATATAAGCCTACGAATTATTTAGAAATAGTGGTGGATAAAAATCTATTAAATTGAATTTATTAAACGAAGAATCACAATTGATAAACTACCACTTTAAAATGCATATTTGCTGTCCGGAGCAAGTTGGCATATCTGGACAGAGGCATTAGTTGAAAGTTTTGGTTAGAATAAAGACAAAACAATGGAAGAGAGATACTTGAAATATTGTCTACAAATAAACGCATCCTCCTTATAAAGGCTACTGTTATCCAGGATTGCTTCAGCGAATATTTTTACCAAATTTATATATTTTCCCAACCCTTTTGCCCACTTATGAATCACATTAATAGAGCCGCGAAGGCACTGAGGATAGAGAGTTCACCTTCCAATGAGGTGAACCGGGTTCAAATCCCAGTGATAGCTGGCCGAAACGAATTCCACATCCTGCTTGCACCGACCACAGTGCTGACGTGAAATAACCTCAGTGGTAGACGGATAGTGAGTTAGAGTCCCCTTGTAGCCAGACAAACCTTGGGAGGTTCTCGTGATCTTCCTCTCCATGTAACGCAAATACGCGTTAGTTCCTTTAAAAAGTCTTCCACGAAGGCGAGTTTCTCCTAATACTTGATCCAGGAGTTTCTTTGTCTTCTGGATTGGGTTCAAAGTAACAAAGCTACGGAGTTGAACATTAGTAGTCGTAAACCCAAAAATTGGGTCGGTTGCTCATCGACGGTTATAAAATAAAATAAAATCACATTAATTGGATATTAATAGTGGTGGCTCAGAGGATTGAGCGTTCGCCTCCTAATGTGGCGACCCAGGTTCAAATTCCAGCTGTGGACGGTTGGGATAAATTATTCTCTCAGCTCGCACCGATCACAGTGCTGACGTGAAATATTCTCAATAGTAAACGGATCATGGGTAGGATCTCTTTGCCGTCTGGACAACTGAGGGAGGTTTTCGCGGTTTTCCTCTCCTTTTAATTCAAATGTGGGTTAGTTCCATCAAAAAGTCATCCACGAAGGCTAGTTAGTGCCAATATTTGATCCCTTGTCTTCAGCGTTGTGTTCTAAATTACAAGAAAGCTGATAGTCGCCAGCTTAATATTGGATCGGATAATCAACGCCAGATATAAAATAAAATAAAATGTATGAAATAAACTAAAAATATATGTAAAATAAAATAAAATCACATTAATAGAGCCTATCTGCGTTGCTGTGAAGCACTTACTTGTGACTAAAGGTCATCCAATATTGTCATGCCAGAGGCAACAATTTTGATTACATCTATTATGGAAAATTAAGAAAAAAAAACTGATTATTTCTTGATTTACACTTTCAATAATCAATTTTAGAATTCTTACCTTCGAAACGGAACAATTTGCAACAAATACCTTTGTTATGCATCCTTTTAATCCTTTCGGGATGGGCGAGTCATAAATGAATTCGTAAGGAATCAGTATCATGATGGTAAAAAATAAAAAGCGGTAGCTTAAGTTTGGGTATAGCTAATTTGACAGATTTATTTTTGGTTTTACATTAAATCTAACACATCCAATCCATCTGTGATAAAAGTGTAACTATACGATTTTTAATTCGAACTAAGTAGTGGGTGAATTAAATTACTATTATTTCCCCGCCCACAAATAAACTGCTATAAAAATAGTTTTCCTTCCAGTTTTATATTTTTCCCCTGATTATCGCCACCCTGAGAATGCATATATGACTCGTCAGTCTGAAGGAGGTTAATTACGTAGTTGATATACTCGTATCGTAACTTATGTTTAACCTTTTGGTTCCTTTACTTACTTTATTTAAAAACAACTGGGCACCTGGGCCGCTGCGCGGCCCCTATCCCATTCATCATGAAATTACAACAATGAGGTAAAAACATTTTGAATATAAGCAGTCGTTGTGGTAGCTTTACAATAATATTACCATGATTAGAGAAAATACAAACTTGAACAGAGATATTCACAGTAATTGCCATGAAAATATGTACAGAAAATATAACGTTGATTTGAAAAAATTACAACTTGAACAAAGATTTTTACATTAATTGCCATAAATATGTACAGAAAATTGAATATGAGCATTAATAAATGATGATTATGTATATACAAAAGTCGTGATTCAAGAACGTGATGATTTAACATAAATTTTCGACAAGCCTTAGTGGCGCCATCTAGTATGCTCAACTTTAATTTGAAAGGGCAGTATGCAGTATTTATTTATAATCTGTATGGAAAATTAGAGTTCTGAATAATAATAAGAGTTCAAATAAAAGTTTAAATCAGGTAAAAAAAAAAGATGTTACTGTGCAAGAGTGGCTTCCCCCATAATCCTTTGAAACAGTTGAAGCACTTCTTGATTTTTTAAAAGTTCTTGCAATTCTTTAATTATTGTAACCAGCCTTTGAGCAAGTCCTGTTATTGTTGGTGGTATGGCACGTGTTCCCCTCCTGCGGGGACGGGCTCTGCACCCCGTGTAGTTGGCTGTATGAGAGTCTCCGCAGTTGCTGCACTTAGGTTGTGTATTTTCATCTTTTTGGCACTCGTATGATCGGTGTTTGGCGGCGCACTTTACACATCTTGATGGTGAATTACATGATCTTTGACTGTCGCCAAATTCTTGGCAGTTGTAACACTGGATTGGATTTTGCCCGCCTCGGAACCTTTCAATACTGACCGGGATACTTTGTATATTGGTGATAGAGAAAATTTGTCGATTAACATCTGTTTCTGTGAGAATTGTAAGAAAAAGTGAGAGGAGCCTGTAGGTCCCGCACACTTTTCTCTTAAACTGAATTATCTTTTGCGTTATGATGTCTGACTTCGCCAGTTGCGGGGAGATATGATCAGGACAGAATCCAACTGGAAGACCACGAATAAGAGCTTTTATATGCTTAATTGGTTGAACTTTTGCTGGAGTTGTGGGAGGATCTACAGTTGAACTGGAATCCTCCTTGGGTGGGGCTACGTCAGTATCAGATATAGATTCAGATGGTTGTAAGGAGGTGGCGGTATCTATCGGTGAAAAAAGTTTACTATTCGTGGTCATGATTAGATTTGCTTCAGCTTTTTTGACATTATTTTTCTTTTTCTTCTTCTTTTTTTTCTTCTTCTTTCATGTTCTGCAATATTTTTGGTTGAGCTTTCTGAATCTGTGGTTGACTCATTCCCCGTCTGTTTCAAAAGTTGGCCTCCTTCATAAGTTTTCATATCAATGACATCAATTGGTGTTGTCGGTATTTCGGGCCTATTTGGCACAGGCATGAGAAACTGCTCCAATTGATTTAGTTTCTCAAGTAGTTCTTTATTTTTCCTTTCATCTTCTTTAATTCTTCTTTCCATGTCTGCTAACTCTTTAGCCATTTTGGTTTCAAAGTCCGAGCATTCCTGATCCGACGTTGAGCCACGTGCAGGTCTTTCAGTCAGCCGCTTTCCACCACGTCCGTGGTGGTGATACGTAGCCATTGTTGCGTGATTGCAAATATTAATTTCAGCAGTGATGTTAACGTAAATTGAAAGCTACTATATCGGGCAGAATCGTTTAACTTAACTTGCATCTACTTATACTCTTAAGTTAACTCAGAATTAGGAAACATACATGATTGCAAGAGTATGAAATAGGTATTACTCACTCAAAAGACACCAATGAAAATCCGAAAGTTCTACGACCTCCTAAAAGCATAAATTGTTCTTCCACATCACATCAGAGCATCAGAAGCCGCTAAAAGTGTCTCACGGCGTTGATTGACGATCAACCTTTTGGTTCCTATTTTAAATTCCGAACAAAGTGGAAACAATCAAATTAAAAACCTGGTAGTAAGTTTTTGATGAAAAGTGTTATTTTTTTATTGTTAAATAGTTACCATTATAACCCGACACCTTCACAAAATGCTTTGTCATTTATAAGAAGTGGTAGTTAGTTATCAATGCAGTATCTCTTTCTGCAAAATATTTTATTCACCATTTTTTATTTATTGGTAAAAAATGCACGACGAGTCTCACTCGTCAAATGTACCCAAAGGGTTAATTCTTGTCTTGAAATTTGAGCTGGGCACCTGGGTCGTGCAGCGGCCCTTATCCCATCCATCATGTTTCTGTTATATTTGCGGTAGAACTTTAAAGTTAGCAGTTCATGTGGTAGCTGTTATTGGGATTCAAACACCTTGCTTGAGTAAATAATAATAATGAAAATTATAAGAACTATACTTACCTTGAACTATGGGTGGCTTTGAATGTTGCTAAGAGTTAATACTTAGTGAATTTAATTCATTAATAGTAGTATAATTTACTTGTACATAACTGAATCGGAAGTTATTTATGATCCTAACTTCTTGTAAAAATATACTGATATATGAAGGGACAATAATATCGAACAAAGTGTAGCAATTTTTAATTTTGATCAGGGAGAATGTTAATTATGTGAAAATTTTTTATAAAAATAATTCCTATAAAAGGAAATTTTTTTTACCACTTTTCAATTTAAATGTTAGTTATCATTATTAATAAAATTTATTCAATTACTTATTATAAATTCGTAAAAGATTCAAATTAAATAATTGCCAACGTAATTTGGTTTGGCGTTATGTGAAATAAAAATGGAATGAGGAATTTAGTATTTCTGAAATGGTAATAGTACAGAGATGCCAACTTGCTCCGGACAGCAAATAAATATTTTTAAGTGGTAGTTTATAAATTGTGATTCTTGGTTTAATAAATTCAATTTAGCAGATTTTAATCTACCACTATATCCAAAAAATTCGTAGGCTTATATAATTCACCACTTCATGGTTTGAAGTCATGCTAGACCTTTTAAAAAGCAATAAAAAATTGTCAAATAATTGCAAAATTTAGTGTGCAGTAATTTACCGTTTTTTCTATAATTTTGGCGTGTCCGGAGCAGTTGGCATCTCTGATAGTACGCCAGGTCAGAAAATGTTAAATACTGTTATAAGAACAATTTATTTTTGCCTTATTTGGGGGTAATGAATTTACTTTTATTAGCATCTACTTTTTTTATTGCAGCAACATAAATAATCTGAAATTTCTTTCAAGTAAATATATATTTGACTTGCTAATAAGTAATGGTAATTAAGACTAATTTATTTCTTCTGAATATGAGGGAAAAAATTAAATATTTTTACGATCGTATTTTGCATTTTTGAGATAAGAAGCTCCCCTGGAATACAAATTTTATTCAGTGAAGCCAATGTGATCCATTTTGAAAAAAATTTCTAGTGGTAACGAAATTTAAGTTATTTTTCGTTTGATATTTTTCACTTCATGTAATTTTTCCACCACTGCATATCAAATATTCAAGGTAGTATATCAAACGCAACTTTATTTAAGGGCGTAATTATCCTTATTCTACAAATTATTTAAACTTTTACAAGAAGTTGGGCAGTTTGCCCCTCTGCTTATTGTTCGTTTCTTTAACACGTTCAATGCCATGGGGGTCACCGGTGACCGGCAATGAGTTTGTTCGTAGCTCCACGGGGGTCACCGGTGACCGGCGAAGCCAAGATTATTAGAAACACATAATTAGAGTAAATTTGTAATTTTTTTAATATTATTATCGTTACTAAAATGGTTTGAAGAAAGAAATGCAATATAGAACATACAAAAATAGTTTTATTTACATACACAGAGACGTCAACTTGCTCCGGACAGCGAATAAATATTTTCAAGTGGTAGTTTATTAATTGTGAGTCTTAGTTTAATAAGTTCAATTTAGTAGATTGTTATCCACCACTATTTCTATACAATTCGTAGGCTTATATAATTCACCACTTTCACCCAGGAATAAATTAGTGTGGCTACCATAATGTTGCTAAACTTTAAATTTCATGATTAATGGGATAGGGGCAGCTGTGCGGCCCAGTTTTATTAAATAAAGCAAGCAAGCTTTTAATAAATTAGCAAAATCTGTCTAATATTTGCAAATTTAGTATGTAGTTATTTACCGTTGGACCAAGCAATGTAAAATTAGGGTGGCATTCAACGTGTTAATTCTAATGAATTTGGATTCTGTCTTCCAGAAACAGGGAAAAAAAATCAGTTATTGTTAGCTAAATATTCTCATGGCTACTTAAAATTGTTTTAAACTTAGCTTTCAGTTGAACATAATAAAATCAATTCTAAAGTTTTTTTTTTTTTTTTTTTTTTTTTTTTTTTTTTTTGCTCTTGGGTGATACCCTTAAATTTAAAATATTTTTAGAATGAACGAACAATCTTTCCTAAATCATGTTACCGCTTAAATTTTTTTCTACATTTTAGTAGCTTGACGACGTGAAAGAAGTTTGAATCAATAATATAAAAAAAAATTCCTGAAAATCACGAGAAGTTGACAGTTACAAAAATATATTGTTTGGAAAAAACTACATTCAGAAACATATATTTTTTTTTCTGTTGATTTCGCTGCTTTCAAACCTGACCTCGGTTTCTATCAACAAGGTTCAGTTTTTAACACGTTCACGCCGGGGTGATCCACCGGTGGGTCACGCTAGATCATTGTTTCTCAACGGGGGCGATACCGCCCCCCCGGGGGGCCGTTGGAGTATGCTGAGGGGCGGTGAGCTTGTTTTGGGCAGTAGGGGGGCGGTGAACTTGTTTTGGGCGTTAGGGGGCGCTGACCATGTTTTGTCATTCAAATNTCATCTTGGCAGCGAACCGGAGTAAAAACTGGTAACAATAAATTTTATTTTTTAGTTTTTTTCCTGGAATAATAAAAATCCATAACTACCAATTGTTTTTAACGGATGCAATTTTTATATTGAATTGCTTCGTCGCCTTGATAAATTTCCTTACAGTGAATTGCTATTGTTGGGAATAGATTAACTCCTCCCGAATATTATCTAATATTGAAATAAATCTTCTACCAGTATTTTCTCTTTTCCCGTACCAGTATTTTCACTTTTCCCGGCGTGAACGTGTTAAGCAATTTAATAATAAATTGGGGTTTTGCCATGGTTTTTAAAAATCCACTCGAGTGAATACGAAGTGTCACCACTTATCTTATCAGTAGGGAGTGGTAGAAAGAAGACCGTTATACATTTTAGTTTATGATAGGATACATAAGGATTATATGTTGTTTTTTTTGTCTCAAGTGTAATTTTCAAAGGAGGAGACAAGTGTATAATTATGTATTTACAAATACGTTTTTTTTTAAAATAAATTTGTACATTCCGAGAAAACAATAAACTAAACAAAAATATAATTTTTAATTAGTACTGGCATAAATGCAACGAAGTCCCCCCTCCCAATGTGATCATTATTTCGTATTATTTTGTTTTGACGATGATTATTTTCGTATTAAGGGTTTCGTATTCGTATTATTTTGTTTTGATAAAGCATATTCAGCATATCAGCAATTTTGGAGATGCTAATTTGATCCGCTTTGTGGAAATTCTTTTTCCAGTGGTAGCAAAATTTATATTTTAGTATATGGTTATTGCTTAGAAAATGCAAACCCATTTTGGAAAGTCCTGGATACGAATTATTAAATCGCATAACAACTATATCTGGTAGAGAGAAACCGAATGCAGATTTGAAATCAGCAATACGAAAATATTTATGATTCGTTCAAAATCTAGAAAAGTTTTTAACTAGGTTGCAAAATTGAGAAAAATGTGTACCATTAAAGCTATTCTTTGTGGAAATTCCTTTTCCAGTGGTAGCAAAATTTGTATTTTAGTATATGGTTATTGCTTAGAAAATGCAAACTCAATTTGGAAAATCGTGAATACGAATTATTAAATCGTATAACAACTGTATCTTGTAGAGAAAAACCGAATGCAGATTTGAAATCAGCGATACGAAAATATTTATGATCCATTCAAAACCTCGAAATTTTTTTTAACTGGGTTGCAAAATTGAGAAAAATGTGTACCATTTAAGCTATTCTAAGGATCCAAAAATATTTCAAACTTAAAGTAATCAAACCGATACAAAATAAATAAATAAAAATTAGAAATTACTTAATATAATGTTCAAACAATTTAAGGAGTAGAAAGATATTAACTGTGCATCTGTCACTCAATTCATACCCTTTTTGAATCCGACGAGAAATAGAAAAACATTCTTAAAAGGTCACTTTTAGACGATTTTCTTAAGTTAGAGTCAATTATCATGAACCGTTAAAAAAGCTCAGAAAGGTAATCAAATGAAAGTATCATAATAAACATTATAGATGAGTCATCCTGTAGCACTGCAGCCTTTTATCGTACAAAATCAATTCAACGAAGGAATTTTTTCAGAAATTCTATCAGAATAACAAAACACCTTCAATATAGTCTAGTCCTCACGTAAATTCCACATCTTCGATGAGCTCAAACAAAATATATGTGTGGACATCGGTTTTAAAGCAACTGCGAAGTCAAAGAGTGGGAGGGAAACTGGTACAAGCAGCTGTCAATCATTTTATGAGTATGGCTTTAGGCCAATAGCTACTGTCTACTGAGTGGACCGTAGTAAAGTGTTTACCAATGTAGAAAATCTCAAACAAATTTCACTCTAATAGTTCCGTTAAACAACAAATCTTTTTAAAAACTAATTCATGTTCCAAAATTATGGATTAGCTTGAGAAGTTGCATTTTATAAATTAGTTAGGTTTAAAATCATCGAATTTGGAATAAAAGTCACGAAAACTTTCGCGACCGATCGACAGTTTGGTCAAAATAAGATAATTGACTAAATTGATTGCAATACTTTTTAGTTTCATTGATTAAAATTGTGTGAAATAGTTTGTTATTTATTCACTTACCTTTCGCATGTTTTGAAATGTTGTTCAGTTAATGAGATATTTTTTAAAATTTTTGATATAAATGTGTCTGAATCATTACTTCAAAGTGAATTTTTCCTTAATATTTGTATTTTGATATTTAGGGAAATGCAACCCACCCAGTTGTGCCCCAAATTATATTTGGAGTTCTTGCCTTCATAGCAGGGCTTTTAGTTCTTTTATTGCCCGAGACAAACAACTGTGCAGTGCCAGATACTGTTGCTGAAGCAGCTGCAAGGTACAGTATCATTTATATTTTTACTCAAATGTTCCTTATTAATCCACTAATGAAATAAAAGTGTAAAACGATAGAAATTGAAAAAGGCACGAAGTCGAGCTTTTTACAGTAGAACAGTTTAAGTAGTTGCAGGCTGCTTAAAGTGGTCACCCACCCGCTGACTGATCGCAGCCAGTGATGTTTGACTTGGGTGTTCTACTGGGAACTGTGTCTTTACGATCAGTCCACTGCGGGACCACAGTGTTTTAACTACTGTGCAATCACGCCACACGAACATTTATTTATTTACTATTAAAAAAATTACACCTCACTATTATAATTAAAAAGAATGTTAGTTGTAGAACCATTTATAAGTAAAGATTTAATGACGTAAAAAAAAAACCAATTGTAATATATTCCAATTAAAGATTACAAATTTTAAATTATTCAAAACAATTATTAAATTTATTTTCAGGAGAAAGAAACCTAAAACAGCCAAGATTCAAAACGGCAATCACGTCACAGTTACACTTTCAACAGAAGAAGATGTAAGTGACATACAAGAAGACGGCCCCACAATTATCCAACCATCTCCAAAGTTACAAGAGAATGGAAAGAAACTAGATGTGTTACCGGAGGAGGAAGGACATGATGCGGAACCTTCAGCTGTCCCGGACATTACAGATAATGAGGATGTGCCAAGTTCCGCAGCTGTCACAGAAAGCAATGTCGATGAGAATGTTGTTGCTGTCGACGATACAAATGTTTCTGAAAACGAGAATGAGAAAACAAATCTGTGACGAACTATTTCTTTAGCCATTTTGCATCAGATATTATTGAAAAGAGCTGTGATTTTCGATCTTACTGTAAAAGAAGAAATTGTTGAATTTTGTAAATATTTTTGGATGGTTCCAGCCATTGTTCTTGTTTTATTTGTTTTGTGAATCATAATGGGAAATGTGAGTCAGAAGCTGGCAAGTTTCTATTTTAGGAATTTCTGTACTGGATTTTCCGAACGGAATTAATTTAATCGCTTTTATTGTCACTGCGGAATACTAGCACAGTTTTGTATGGTGTAATGTTTTTGATTATGGAAAATACTTTTTAAACTTTATAAAGTTAAACAGCTGTTTTAGTTTTAAAGTTTGTATGAAACGTTTTGTATCTATTGATTTCAAGCTCAACGAACATTGTGGATAAACCAAGAAACCATGATATTAACTGTCATAAGCCATGCACATTCAATTTTTTCTCTATTTATGTACTTACAACTCGAGTACTATGTGTAAATAAGCAGTATCGATGAGATTAACTATAGTAATACTTTTTAAGCATTCAATTTTCGTTTGTTTTCGATGCATATAGAAATTTATTCGTAATTGATTTTTAATGTAGCAATTAATTTTTTAAAATTTAATATACATATTAAGAATACTCATTTCATTATTTGATAATTATCATCTCATTTTTATTCACTTATAAGCTAAAGAAATATGCAACGCCTTAAATTATGAATTATTTTTTTAAATCTCAAATCGTATGAATTTATGAGGCGATGGTTACAAAAGCTTTTCTTTTTATTTGTTTGAAAGTAAATATGTAAGTTATCTACAATTCTAGAAAACTGAAAAGATGTTAGTTGAATTAAAACAAAAGCTTAAGTAATAACTTGAGGAAGTAATTTTATTACTTCAACTGTTAAAATCGGAAAAATTACACTTATGTATGTATGGACGTTATCACCAATCTTATTCAAGACTAAGATTTGAAAGGACTTAAACATAGGATTTATCATTCTAATTAACATTGAATTGATAATACTAATTGATATCATAATTGATATTGATAATGCTATTTGATATTGAAACATGGAATGTACTGTCTATGATATAAATTCTACAATTATAGCGGAATTTGTATATTTTTAGGAATTATAGCAAAGGCCAGTGGTAGCAAATGTAATGTTTTAAATTAGATCAAAAAGAAATATTCCATAATCACTAACAGACATATTAAGGGTCAGAGAATCAAATAGTGATGTTGAGTTCAGAAAAAAGTTTTATGATAATACTTTGTTCTAAAAACTTCTGTTTTGGTTCTCTACTGAAAAAGATAATTTTCAAATGTTTGAGGGTAAGGTCATTTCCTAATGTACTGTCTGATAAAAATTTTCAATCGGAATTTGCTGTTCGGGAAAAATCATTTTGACCATAAATAAAATAAAACTGACAATCATAAGATTATGTGTTAATATTTTAGCAAAATGTAAACTTGCTAAATGCCCACAATTGTTATTCAGCTATCACTTTCTTACCACTTGGAAAAATAATCCTCAAAAAATTGTAGGTAAGTAATTGTAGGTAGGTAATTGTGATTGTAGGAAAACCTAATAATTAAATCCAAGAAGTATATGGTTGTTCAAGAAATTCGCAGATCGTCGAGGTTTTATATAGAAATTATCTGGCAATTTTTTCACTAATTATGGTGAAATTGTATCATACGATAGTACATTGAAATATGATATATCTATATTGGTGGTGATTAATCGATTTTAAATTAATGAGGAAAGAAACTATATTGATAATTAAATGCATATTAATATTATAACGATGAATGAAAATTATGTATATATTTTCATGAAATTATGCTGATATTGTTTAGAAACTATAGAAATGTTTTATTATTGCCAGTCTTTAACAAATTTGCTGTTAAATATAACACAGTATATTTTTCATTGTCCAGATTTTTATACATATTTTTATTATGGATAAAGTATTTTCGCATTAAAAATATTTTTATTGTCATATTTTATAAAAATGTATGCTTTCATAATTTTGTATATGAAATATCTAATAAATAATTACAAATTTGAGGTTATTTTGTATTCCTAAACCTTTGCACTTCTAATACTTTCAAATATTGTTTGATTAACACGTTCACGCTGGGGTGACCCACCGGTGGGTCACGCTAGATTGTCTCATCTTCGCAGCTCACCGGAGTAAAAACTGGTAACAATAAATTTCATTTTTTAGTTTTTATCCGGGAATAATTAAAATCCATAACTACCAATTGTTTTTAACGGATGCAATTTTTATATTGAATTGCTTCTTCGCCGTGATAAATTTCCTTACAGTGAATTGTTATTGTTGAGAATAGATTAACTCTTCCCGAATATTATCTAATATTGAAATAGTTCTTCTACCAGTATTTTTTCTTTTCCCGGCGTGAACGTGTTAAATACTCAATCATTTAATACGCACAATACAGTATTTTTTAAATTATTGTGGTAACTAATTATTAAGTTATAAATTTTTTTATTTTTGAAGTGGTAATTGTTGACGGCACCTCAGAATTTACTTCGGAGAACAAAAGATTAAATTTAACATTCATAACTTTGTTTTATTTTCCAAGTATTTAAAGGATTTAAAACAATTTTTAAAAAACAGGAAAATCGCCAATATCTACTTTTAGTTAATGTTTGTTTTTAATCTTAAAACGTCACCGATTTTACCCTTTTCTGCAAAACTGAAGAATATTTGAAATAGTAATTGATTAATATATTTAAAAAAGTGCTTTCAAATGGTCTGTTATATATATTTCTTTTTCTCCGTACGTCATAGAAAACCAATGTTCTTTACAATAATAGAATGAATATCTATAAATTTAAAAGTCATCACATCAAATTTACCAGTTTAACATGAAGATTTTGCACAGAACTTAATTGTTATTTATCAAATTAATAGCAAATTTACTATGTTATTAATTAAATATTGGTAGGGTTAATTTGTAATTTCAATAAATAATCGATTACAGCCTTTTTCATTTTATAACCCAGTTGAATTTAAATAATTTAGAATTAAAATTGTTATTTTTATAAATATTTCAGCTCCAAGGAATACTTTTCTATGCCAAACTTGTCCTTTTTATCCTATAATCTTGCTATTATATAAATCATAATCAAAATATGATAATCATCAAAATAATGATAATCATCATGATATGCCTTGTTGATTTATATGATAATCATCAAAATAATTATCATATAAATCAACAAGGCATATTTTTTCATTTATAATTATGCTTGAATTTATAAATAAAATTTCATTTTTATTTGCTTAATCTGGGTAAAAATAAACAATTAGAATTTTTTTAATTTTATAATTTAACCTGTTGAATTTAATCCCTTGAATCATTAATTTAACCTGGTCACTGGTGACCATCGAAGCCAAGACTATTAGAAACACATAATTCGAGTAAATTTTTAATTTTTTCATATTATTATAGTTGCTAAAATGGTTTGAAGAAATTAATGCAATATAGAATACACAAAAATAGTTTTATTTATAGACACAGAAATGCCAACTTGCTCCGGACAGCGAATAAATATTTTCAAGTGGTAGTTTATTAATTGTGATTCTTGGTTTAATAAATTCAATTTAGTAGATTTTTATCCACCACTATTTCCAAACAATTCGTTGGCTTATATAATCAATACTTTTGTAAAGCGAAAGAACGAAAGCCATTCGTCTCAGTTGCCCAAGGGCCAGTACTTTGACCAAATCTATAGCCCAGTCCAGTCTGGTAAGTCATTCTAAACCTTTTAAAAAAACTAGCAAAATCTGTCTAATATTTGCAAATTTAGTTGTAGGTATTTATCGTGTGGCCAGACGGGCAAGCCATCTAAGATTAGTGTGGAATTTAACGCGCTAAAGTAATGTCTCGTCTGTGAGATTAATGTGCTAAAAAATATTTTGTGCTCTAAATATAAAATCAGAGAGAAAATTGAAAGCGCGCTTTGATTAGCCTTAACTAGAGGTCCGAAAAATCTACTCCCATATATAGTTTGCCAGCAAAAAGCAAATTAAATCTGAAAACGAAAGTACAGTAGTCAGAAGCTGAGAAATATCTGTATTGGGATCTGGAAAAAATTTCTTTCCACTTCTGGCCTATGTCTAAATTATGGAAGTATCCTTTCTAATGGATGGTTCTGATGTCAAACTTTCAGGCTAGCGGCGTTTTCCTGTTATATGAAAGTTATTCTTTCTTGTCTTAATTCGCATGGCCGAAGTCAGGTGAGCTTGGCTTGTCCAAGAGTCATTTGAACCAACATAATTTTTTTTTCACCGTCTTATCATTCACTAATAATCTTAAGCTAGATCTTACGTCCGGCAGTAAATTCGCAACTTGACTGTACAGCACGCAACATTAAAAAACTGACCACCCAGAATAACTTTTGATCCAATGATCGGTTTCTCCTGTTCTAAAATTCAATCTTAATGGTTAAAGGGGGGGGGGGAACCACAAATATGTTAATTAGTGCAGACGGTATTTTAAGTAGTGAAATCAGACGTCCTTTTTCTGAATAAACATGTTTTTTTCCCCCCGACGAATTTGGATTTCTAACCCCCGAATTATAAGGGGTAACCGCAACCAGGGAAATATGGTCCCCATAGTTTGATCAGGAGAGCGAAGCCAAAGTTAGGGCCTTTAAATGTTAATTTTATTTTTTGCGTATTTCGTCATATCTGGAGAACTTTTTAAAAAATTGAAATTTTTTTTCTACACAACTATAAAATTCGTTTATCCAAAAGATAATGCCATGAAATAATTCCACTAAAATATAACTTTTCGTAAATATTTATTATTATTTAATGTAATACTGATTGAAAAGATTTTGAATAATGAGTTATAAAAATTTTTACAACATTTTAACGGGTGTTATTTTACAAGGCAAAATACAAAATTTAATCAAAATCGTTCGAATAGTTCCTGAGAAATCGAATTTTGAAAATACCGCTTCTTTAAAATAATCTGTGTTTTACCATGTTAAATTACATTCTTTAAAATTATGTAAAAAATTGTATTGTATACCTTTCAATTCAAAATTTGTTCAACTAATATTAAATAAAATAATAAATACTTATTAAAAGTCATATTTTTCATGGAATAATATTTGGATAAACGAATTTTGTGTTGTGTTCAATAGTTTTTCAATCCGCTTTATGTGTTTTCGAGGCATCGCGAAATACGCCAAAAATAAAATTAACAAAAAATAAAATTAACCGTGGTCTAAACTTTAGAACGCAATGGGGGACCATATTTCCCACGTTGCTGCTGCCACCTATATATACCTATACGAATTCGTCAAAAAAATGGTATGTTTATTCATCGAAATTACGTTTTTGCGACTGATTTTTTAACTAAAAATATCGTCTGCACTAATTAATTAGTATATTTAAGGTCATTCCCTTGAATCATTAAGACAGAGTCCTAGAACATGAAGATCCGATCATTAGTATCAAACGTTATTCGGGGTAGTCCGTTTTTTATTATGCTCACTGTACATCAAAAACAAATGAATTAGTTTTGATATACTGTATGTAAGTAAGATGAAAACGAATATAATAAGTAGAATCTTAGACACGGAAACTAAAAACTGCTATAAACGTGGAAAACGAATTAATTGTCCGAATCTCGACCTTTCTTTCCGAGTCATTTTAAATATGTAGTGGCGCCATCTAACAAGCATTAGCGACTTAAAGCTAAATAAAAATGACTCAGAGTTAAAAGAATTAACTAAAAAGAAAAATGAAATAACAATTACTTCTTTATAAATAATGATGTCTTTATAAAAACTTATTCAAATCTTACAAATTTTTATTTTAGTTTTATGCTTATTTAGTTTATTTAGCTATAAGTACACGTCCTTTTTTTCAGACATCAATATATTTAATACTTTGCATTTGAATCAATTTAAAAATAATTTCAAGAGTTATTCAAAATGAGATGAATTTTATAATTCTATATGAACCTGCTTAAATTGAATTCAACTGTGTTAGTTCAAATTCAAAATTTTTTATTAAAATTCGTAAACAAATAGTGAAGTCATATTAATCAGTTATAAAACTAGAAAGTTGCTTAATGATGCAGTTATTTTTTTGCCACTACACAGTAAAAAATTTAATGCATAGGTGCCCACCATTTTTGATTTTGAAGTATATTAAAAAATTTTATAACGCATATAGTCACAAATTTTATTTACCTTTTCGCTGTTATATAGTATTATTAGTTTATTCATGTTTTGTTTTTGAAAACACATATTTTCACGAGCATTAGAATTAATTTAATGACTTCATTACAAAAATATTTCTTTTAAAAAACAAGCATATTCTTTGTAATATATTTGCCTAATTTTTTCAAATAATTGTTATTTTATCAATTCTATATAATTTTTTCCACGATAACTACCTTTCTGTACTTAAAACAGCATTTTCAGGCTGGCCACCAACGACTACAAATGCAAAAAGTATTAGGCAATCATAGGCTTAGGCTAAGCCAAGTATAATACGGAGCACCTGTCCGCGAAGCGTACACTCCACTCCTTCATCATAATGTAGTGCCGTAGGCGCCTGTAGTACTGACGTTAGCAAGGGATACTAGAGAAGTAGCAGAAGCTTTGGGTAACGCAGGTCTATACTCTGTGTCTGGCGAAATAAATGTGAAATTGTAGATCAATAATAGATTGAGAACAGTTAAAGGTAATTATTAAGGCCCGGATTTTGATGACATTTGCATTTTTTTGCATTTTTTGTCCTTTAGAGCATTTTTTAAGATTTATAGGGCATTTTTTTCTAAATTTTGGGCCGTATTTTGCATTTTAAAGCATTTTTTAAGCTTTTTGTTAATTTTTTCTTATTTTCATTATTTATTGGGGCATTTTTATTACTTGAAATGCAATATTTGCCTTATAATTTTAAATTTCATATTGTAGCTCTCAATACCACCTGCATGCCATTATGTTTTTCCACTATGCTATTGATTGATATAAAATCTTTAGAAGTAATTCTTTGTTACAGCTTTCCCATTTTCTCTGTTTTGTATAGTTTAGAACATTACAATTTTCTAGGAAATTTTCTTCCCCAGGAATAAAAATTAGCTTTAAGACAAGAGACGCTCGTTTACATTTCAAAATATCAAAAAACATTTAATAATCCAATGTAATTCTGATATTTAGTAATGTTATGAGATGGAAGTTGTTATATTCATTTAAGTTTCTGTACAAAATGAAAATGGTTTGGAGTCAATATATTTTCCTCTTTTTTTGTTATTTTAGGATGTAAAACATATTTTTCAAACTTTAATGAGCGTAGAACAAGTATTGCATTGCTTTATATTTTTTGAAATGACTCATAATAATTTTAAAGAGTAAAGCATTGTTTTAGTTTAATATTTTTTCTTTATTAAAGTCATGTCATAAGGCACTTTTTAAGGGCATTAGTTGAGACTTTTTAGGTCATCAAAATCCGGGCTCTAGTAATTATAATAGTACATTTATTTTAAATATCAATAATTTGAAATGTAAGTCATAGTGGTAGTTACGGTAAAATAATTAAGGGCATAATAAATAAATAGAAATGAATTGAGTTTCTACCACTTATAACATCCATAGTCGCCTTTGGTATCCTCAGCACCAAAATAGGTGGAAACTTATCACTAACTATACACAAAAAAATTTTTACTGTGTAGAACAGTGTTTCCCTAACTTATGACTCTTGTATATCCTTTTAAAATTTTTCGTAGCGTTGTGTACCACTAATAAAAAAATGACGTATTTCTTTATAATTTATGTTTATTTTTCTTTTTTTGTTCAAAGTTTTGTTAATAAGTTTATTTGCATCAGTGAGAAGGATGATATTGTTTTTGCGGTGATAAAAAAATTGCACAAAAGTTAAAAATCACAACTAACTGTAGACACCACAAATTATTAACTCAGCGGAAAATAGTCAATACAAAAATACTTAATCGTATATTTTCATGGCTAGATTTCTGCTTTTAAATAAAAATTTTTGAAATTTTCGTTTGTTGTAAGACATTTCGCATAAGAATGCGTACCCCCGCTAAACCATTCCCGTACCCCTAGGGGTACGCGTACCGCACTTTGGGAAACACTGGTGTAGAAAATAATGTTTTTCAAAAAGTGGAAATATTTTTAGCTGCAAGTGGTAACATAAAATAAGGGAGAGCGTCTATACAAACTTTATGTCAACATTCTTTCTTTTAGCAGCAAATGTTTTGGATAATTTTATATGGCAAATTTAAGAGATCATGCTTGAGGCTTTTAGAAATAATACAATTTTTTCTATGCAAAATTCGGAACTTTAGTACGGAACGGAAGATAATTTACTCACCACTATTTCTAAATCTCGCAAAGGCCTATGTGATTGGCCCCTTTTTAGTAGCTATAACTTGCGACGAAAAATGTGCGAAACTTATGAATCCAGAAAAACATATTACAGCTTTTATAATTTTAAGAAAGTGGTAAGTAGAATTTCATAAAATCTAGAGCAACTTGTCACTATGGTTACAACTTCAATTAAAAAGAAAAAAAAAGCGACGAAAGCATGTAAGTAATGATAATATTTACACTTAATCATTTATATTTGTAGTAATCAAGAATCGATAATTCTTTTTTTTTCTTTTTAATAGCTTTGCTATTATTTTTTAATTTTTTAAACTTTTGTATGGATCGCAGAAATTTCAAAAACGTATTTTTACGTGACCCGTTTGCAATGCGTTAAAAACTAACCAAAAATTTGCAAATTTTATTTTCTTGTTCTCAAACCGTTTTTTATTTTTAAATATTTCGTAGAATCTTGATCAGTAGGCATCCCTTCATTAGAATTTATATCAAAATCAAGAGTAATAATACGTTTTGTTATGATTGCAATTATCATAATATTTCAAAATTAAATAATATTTTAAAATTAAATAATACTTTAAAATTAAATAATATTTTAAAATTAAATAATATTTTTAAATTAAATAATATTTTTAAATAAAATTTAGCTTCACCATTTATGTGCAGGGTTATCAGGGGTCTGTTTAGAAGAAATTAGTGTCCGTTAACGGACCCTTCACAAAATATCTTTTCATAAAAAAGGACCCTTCACAAAATAATTTATCTTTTAATCGGACCCGTCACAAATTTGTTTATCTTCATTATTGTTTTGTCTATCGAATAAACCCTTCCCGGGGGAGAAAAAAAAAAGACGATTCGAAACGAACTAAGTTTCCTTAAATTTAAATTCCAAATGCAGTATTCCAAGAAAATATTTCTACTTTTACAAACATCGTGTGCACATTTTTATTGATATTAAATGATAATTTTTTTTGTAAATAAATAATTGATCAATTTATATTTATTCATAAAATAAATTAATAGAATATTATGTAAATAAAAATTAATTTCTGGCAATTTTTTAAATAAAATGTAATAAATTTAAGAAATGTTTAAATTTACTCAATGCGTAACACATTAAAAAAGACAATAAGGTAGGAGGAAATTGTTATAAGCGCTGTTTATGAATGACACCAACTCAAAATATGAATTCTACCGTGAATATATGAAATTCGGCATTCCAATGAATGTCTAGCAATTGTACAGAAGGCCGAATATCAACTGGCAAAGTATGGGATGATTAATATTTCCTACATTGACCTTCTCATTCTGTAAAATGATTAATAGGAAAGTATGAAACTATTAATGTTTCACTCGTCACTTAGGCATTCTAAACAATGACTATTGAAAAATCAATAGATATTTTATACAATGGCTAGGTAAAGTATATAATTATTCTCATATTTCATACTTTGCTTAAAGAGCATTTGCCATTTTATAGAATGTCTAGTCATTTTATACAATGAATATTGAATGACATTCTATACAATGACTAATAGAATATATAATTATTCTCTTATTTCATACTTTGCCTAAAGAGAATTTGCCATTCTAGTCATTCTATACAGTGACTATTGAATGATCTATAGATATTCTATACAATATCTAGGAAAAGTATATAACTATTCTCAATTTTCATACTTTGCCTAAAGAGAATTTGCCATTCTATAGAATATCCAGTCCTTCTATATAATGACTATTGAATAATCTATAGACATTCTATACAAGGACTAGGTTAAGTATATAACTATTCTATAATATTACTTACTTTTGCTAATAAAACATTTGCCTTTTTATGGAATGTCTAGTCCTTATAATATTATTCTCATATTTAAACTTTGCCTAAAGAGCATTTGTCTTTCTATAGAATATCTAGTCATTTCATACAATGACTATTGAATGATTTATAGACATTCCATACTATGACTATAATTATTCTCATATTTCATACTTTGCCTAAAGAGCATTTGCCATTTTATAGAATGTCTAATAATTCTATACATTATAGACAAATTATCCTATGGTTCATACTTTGCCTAAAAACAGCAGCCATTTTAGAGAGCAGTAAATAGGAGGAATTCTATAGCATGTTTATAATTCGTATATTGATGGTAACATGATAAAAGTTTGAACTTTTAACTAATTAAAATTTAATCATTAAAATAAACAATATTTTATCAAGCTATAAAAATTCGTAAAGCAAAAGTAAAAGACAAATATTTTTTTGACAAAAGACAAATATCTTAAAGCCGTAAAAAATGAGGAAAAAAAAGAAGTAACAAATCTCATTATATCCTTTCGCTCTTTGTACTTCACGTTTCATTTGACAAAGTAAATCTTCCCCGTAAATTAATATAATTATTGACATATACCATTCACTTACTCGAGCTTAATTCGATTTAATCAGTGATCACCAACTTAAGGTGACTTCCTATTGGGTTTAATCTAAGTTGAAGTTCTCAGACGGATTAGGGGTAATTGATGTCATTTGGGACGTTTTGTGGTTAAGACATGGANGCGTGATCTATTTTTGGCGCACCCTTTAAATATTGAGTTTTGCCAAAAAATGTAACCCGGACTTCCATGGTCGCTCAGTATATCTCCACCCCCTATGTCCACTAATGTCCACGCCTATTCCTCCCATTCTCCCACCCACAGCTCCTTCAATTTGACTTGTCTTTCAGCGTAGAAAGGGCCTTAAATCTGAAATCGAAAGTACAGTAGTCAGAAGTTGAGAAATATCATCTGTATTGGGATCTGGAAAAAATTTCTTTCCCCTTCTGGCCTATGTCTAAATTATGGAAGTATCCTTTCTAATGGGTGGTTCTGAAATCTATCCGGAGGGTTCGGAGCTATGTCAAACTTTCAGGCTAGCGGCGCTTTCCTGTTGTATGAAAGGCGTTCCTTCCTGTCTCAATTCGCAAAGCCGAAGTCAGGCGAGCTCGGCTTGTCCAAGAGTCATAAGAAACAACACAATTTTTTTTCCATCGTTTTATCATTCACTAATATTCTTAAGCTTGATTTTATGTCCGGCAATAAATTCGCAACTTGACTGTACTGTGCGCAAAATATAAAAATCTGGCCACCCAGAATAACTTTTGATCTAATAATCGGTTTCTCCCGTTCTCAAACTCAATCTTAGAGGTTTCAGGAGGGGGCGGGCCTCAAATATGTTGATTAATTAGTCCAGGTGGTTTTTTAAGTTGTGAAATCAGACACAAAAACGTACTTTATCTGAATAAACATACCTTTTTTTCGACGGATTTGGATTTCTAACTCCCGAAATATGAGGAGTAGCAGCAAACTGGGAAATATGGTCCCATACTTTGAGGAGAGCGCTCCAAAGTTTGGGCCTTTAATGTTAATTTTATTTTTTGCGTATTTCGTCATATCTGGAGAACTTTTTAAAGAATTGAAAATTTTTTTAGGCAATTATAAAATTCGTTTATCCGAAGATAATGCCATGAAATAATTCCACTAAAATATAACTTTCTGTAAATATTTATTATTATTTTATGTAATACTGATTGAAAAGATTTTGAATAATGAGTTACAAAAATTTTTACAAAATTTTAACGGATGTTATTTTACAAGACAAAATACAAAATTTAATCGAAATCGTTCGAATAGTTCCTGAGAAATCGAATTTTAAAAATACTGCTTCTTTAAAATATGATTTCTCAAGAACTATTAGACCGATTACTCTTAAATTCTGTATTTTACCATATAAAATTACATTCTTTAAAATTATGTAAAAAATTGTATACCTTACAATTCAAAATTTGTTTAACTAATATTAAATAAAATAATAAATATTTATTAATAGCATATTTTTTATGGAATAATATTTGAATAAACGAATTTTATATTGTGTACAATAGTTTTTTCAATCCGCTTAAAAAGTTTTCGAAACATGGCGAAATACGCAAAAAATAAAATTAACCGTGGTCTAAACTTTGGAACATTCTCCTGACTAAAAAACAATGGGGGACCACATTTCCCTCGTTGCGGCCACCTATATTTTGGGGGTCAGAAATCCGAATTCGTCAAAGAAATGGTATGTTTATTCATCGAAATTACTTTTTACTGTCTGATTTTGTAACTCAAAATATCGTCTGAACTAATTAATTAGTATATTTAACTCCATTCCCTTGAATCATTAAGATAGAGTCCTAGAATATGAAGATCCGATCATTAGTATCAAACGTTATTCGGGGTAGTCCGTTTTTTATTATGCTCACTGTACATCAAAAACAAATTAATTAGTTTCTGATATACTGTATGTACATAAGATGAAAACGTATAAAATAAGTAGAATCTTAGAAACGGAAACTAAAAACTTCTATAAACGTGGAAAACGAATTAATTGTCTGAATCTCGATCTTTCTTTCCGAATCATTTTAAATATATAGTGGCGCCATCTAACAAGCATTAGGGACTTAAAGCTAAATAAAAATGACTTAATACAATTACTTCTTCATAAATAATTACTATTTTTATAAGCACTTATTCAAATCTTCCAAATTTTATTTTAGTTGTATTAAATTAAAGACTAAGTGCGTCTCTAATACACGTCCTCTTTTTTCAGACTCATATATTTAATACTTTGCATTTGAATCAATTTAAAGATAATTTCAAAAGTTATTCAAAGTCAGGTGAATTTTATAATTCTATATGAACCTGTTTAATTTGAATCCAACTGTGTTAGTTTAATTGAGAAATTTAAATTCAAAAATTTTTATTAAAATTCGTAAACAAATAGTGAAGTCATATTATATATAGTTATAGAACTAGAAAGTTGTTTAATGATGCTGTTATTTTCTTGAAACTACACAGTAAAAAATTTAGTGAATAGTTGCCACCATTTTTAATTTTGAGTTATATTCAGGCCTGAAAGCGAGACGGAAAAGAGAAAATTCTGGTAGGAGAACCATTTCATTATTAGATAATATTCTGGAGGAATTAATCTATTCTCAACAATAAATAATTCACTGAAATTAATTTTTTCTCGGCGAAGATTCGATTCAATATAAAAATTGTATCAGTTAAAAACAATTGGTAGTTATGAATTTTTATTATTCCCGAAAAAAAGCTAAAAAATGAAATTTTTTTGTTACCACTTTTTACTCTTTTCCGTCCTGATATATATATAGGCTTTCAGCCCTAGGTATTAAAATTTTTTACAATGCATATAGTCACAAATTTTATTTACCTTTTCACTGTTATAGCATTATTAGTTTATTCATGTTTTGTTGATTTGTTTTGAGAACGCATATTTTCATAAGCATTAGAATTCATTTAATGACATCATTACAAAAACATTTCTTTTAAAAAACAAGCATGTTTTTTGTAATATATTTGCCTAATTTTTTCAAATGAGTGTTATTTTATCAATTCTATATAATTTTTTCCACGATTTCTACCGTTCTGTACTTAAAAATGCATTTTTAGGCTGGCCACCAACGATTAAAAATGCAAAAAGTGCTGACTAATAAAACTCAAAAGTTACCTTGAAATAAATTATTGATGGCCATCTCTTACTGCAATTTTTTTTTCAGTTTCCTGAATACTTTTGTTTTAAATATGAATAATTTGAAATGTAAGTCATAGTGGTAGTTACAATCGAATAATTAAAGATATAATAAATAAATAGAAATGAATTGAGTTTCTAGCACTTATTACATTTATAGGTGCCTTTGGTATCCCTGCTTGACCTGTGGCATCCTTAACATCAAAATTGGTGGAAACTAACTATACATCAAAAATTTTTTTATAGTGTAGAAAATAATGTTTTTCAAAATGTAGAAATATTATTAGCTGCAAGTGATAATCTAAAATAAGTGAGCGCTTCTATACAAACTCTATGTAAACAATCTTTCTTTTAGTAGCTAATGTTTGGGATAATTTTACATGGCAAAATTGCTTGCACAATTTAAAGATCATACTTGAGGATTTTAGAAATAATGCCATTTTTTCTATGCAAAATTCGGAACGTTAGTACGGAACGGAAGATAATTTATTCACCACTACTTCTAAATCTCGCAAAGGCCTATGTGACAGGCCTTTGCTTAATAGCTTTAATTTGCGTACAATGAGTACCCAGAACAGGGGTGAAAGCGAGACGGAAAAGAGGAAAGGCTGGTAGTAAAACCATTTCAGTTATAGCTAGTTTTGGGGAGGAGTTTACTTATTCTTTTTTTGAATTTTGCAACAATATTTACTTAATCTTGGAAAAGAAGCAGTTTTATATATATGCCAGAATTATAAAAGAAATCTTGATAGTTACAGATATTTCATTTTTTTTGGAAAAAATGCTGGAATGAAATGTTTTACGCACCAGGTTTTTCTCTTTTCCGTCTTGCTATATAAGGGCTTTCACCCATGACCCAGAAGTTGAGAACTCAGAAAAACATATTACTTCAATTAAAAAAAAAAGAAAAGAAATCGACGAAAGCATGTAGAGTAGGTAACATTTATACTGAATCATTTATATTTGTTGTAATCAAGAATAGATAATTCTTTCTTTCTTTTTTTTTTTTAAATAGCTTTGTTATTATTTTTTAAACTTTTGTGTGGACCGCAGACATTTCAAAAACGTATTTTTACGTGACCCGCTTGCAATGTGTTAAAAACTAACCAAAAATTGCAAATTTTATTTTCTTGTTCTCAAACCGTTTTTAATTTTGAAATATTTTGTAGAATCTTGATCAGTAGGCATTCCTGCATTAGAATTCATATCAAAATCAAGAGTAATAATACGTTTTGTTATCATTGCAATTATCATAATATTTTAAAATTAAATAATATTTTAAAATTAAATAATATTTTAAAATTAAATTATATTTAAAATTGAAAAATATTTTTAAATAAAATTTAGCTTCACTTTTTTTGTGCAGGATTATTCTACAAAGAAACTTGCTATAATTCAGTTTTAAACCCGTCACGTGAAAAGAATTCTATAGGACAATGTAGGAGGAAATTGTTATAAGCGCTGTTTATGAATGACACCAACTCAAAATATGAATGCTACCATGAATATATGAAATTCGGCATTCTATTGAATGTCTAGTAAATGTACAGAATGCCAAATATCTACTGGCAAAATATGAGATAATTAATATTTCCTACGTTGACCTTCTCATTTTGTAAAATGATTAATGACTAATAGTATAGTATGAAACGATTAATGTACATACTTTTGCTAAAAAACACATTTGCCATTTTATAGAATGTCTAGTCATTATAATATTATTTTCATATTTAAACTTTGCCTAAAGAGCATTTGTCATTCTATAGAATATCTAGTCATTCCATATAGTGACTATTGAATGATTTATAGACATTTCATACTATGACTATAATTATTCTCATTTTTCATAGTTTGCTTAAAGAGTATTTGCCATTTTATAGAATGTCTAATAATTCTATACATCACTAGAGACAAAATTATCTTATGGTTCATACTTTGCCTAAAAACAGCAGCTATTGTACAAAGCAGTAATTAGGAGGAATTCTATAGAATGTTTGTAATTCGAATGTTGACGGTAAAATGATAACAGTTTGAACTTTTAACTAATTAAAATTTAATCATAAAAATAAAAAATATTTTATCAGGCTATAAAAATACGAAAAACAAAGGTAAAAGACAAATATTTTTTTGTCAGCAAATATCTTAAAGCCGTAAAAAAAATAATAAATAAAAAATGAGGAAAAAAAAGAAGTAACAAATCTCATTATATCCTTTCGCTCTTTGTACTTCACGTTTCATTTGACAAAGTAAATCTTCCCCGTAAATTAATATAATTATTGACATATACCATTCACTTACTCGAGCTTAATTCGATTTAATCAGTGATCACCAACTTAAGGTGACTTCCTATTGGGTTTAATCTAAGTTGAAGTTCTCAGACGGATTAGGGGTAATTGATGTCATTTGGGACGTTTTGTGGTTAAGACATGAACAGTAATGGGTTATGTTAACTATTAAGTATCAGACATTAGACGAAGGAAAGGTTACACCATATATTTTCATGGTTAAACGGCGGAAAGTAAAAAGTATGATATAATAATTCAGATTTTGTTTATTATTTATTTATTGTTACTGAACCGTATCGTGAGTAGCGAAAAAGGAATTATACTATTCATATTATTCGAAAAGATAACTGATATGGTATCTTTCAGAATGCTATAAAAACGTTTTTGTAATTACGGTTTCTTTAACATTATTATTATAGTTAATTGACCGGTTAATAATGTATATTTCTAATTATGTCATGTATAGTTCTAAATAGCTAGCATGAATTAAGACTTTCACCTTAGAGAAAAAATTTGTAACTTTCTATAAATTTATTGCGAATTTTTTCACAGAAAGATCGTTAATGTTATTTCATCAAAAACAAATGCTTACTTCTAAACTTGTACGATCGTTGAAAATTATTTTACAAAGTGGTTGCAAAACAACAATTAAGTTTGGAAGAATTTTCTAAAAAGAAACTATTAGTTAAGTTATTTTTACAAATGGATCTTATCAACATGTTTTTTTTTAAAATTATTGATTTGTCGAGGTAATTAAAATTTTTTTTGAAACTTTAAATTTCAAGATTTAATGCGCCAAAACACTAATGTTGAAACCACTAAGAAAATTATTTTTCAATGGCAGTACAAGCTGGCAGCTATGCAAAGGTTTAACTCTTTTGTAGTCGGAGTATTTTTAAAAAACTACAAATGGAAGGACCAAAAAATTTAAAAAGCGCAGTTAAACTCTTTTGTGGTCGGAGCATTTTTACGAAACTACAAATGGTAGGACCGAAAAATTTAAAGAGCACAGTTAACTCTTTTGTAGTCGGAGTATTTTTAAAAAACTACAAGTGAAAGGTCCAAAAAATTTAAAAAGTGCAGTTAAACTCTTTTGTGATCGGAGTATTTTTTTAAAAAAAAAACAAATGGAAGGACCAAAAAATTTAAAAAGCACAGTTAACTCTTTTGAAGTCGGAGTATTTAAAAAAAAACAAAAGGAAGGACCAAAAAATTTAAAAAGCACAGTTAACTCTTTTGAAGTCGGAGTATTTTAAAAAAACAAACAAATGGAAGGACCAAAAATTTTAAAAAGCACAGTTAACTCTTTTAAAGTCTGAGTATTTAAAAAAAAAACAAATGGAAGGACCAAAAAATTTAAAAAGCACAGTTAACTCTTTTGCAGCCGGAGTATTTTTAAAAAACTACAAATGAAAGGACCGAAAAATGTAAACAGTACCATTAAAAATATATATACACCTACAAACACACATTCAAATAGTTATTTTTAAAATCAAACGCATTATTGTGTATTATTTTGTATAAAAAAAAATCATTGAAAAATTTGTTTTATCACAAATGGTTTAGCGATAACAGATGGTAAATTAGACAGAAGTTTTGACTTTTCTTTAAAAACTATTAAACATCTTAAAACGAAGAATTAGTTACATGGAAATAACATGAATGCATGGTCAAAAAGTTTAAAATAGCTCCGATTTCTTATTTCGAAATTACTTTCTAAATACTTTCTAAATAAGTACACCAACTGTAATTATAATTAAATTCATTCATCTAATATACATATAATGGCACTAAATGTATTCTGTCGGAATTAAGTTGTATTACAAGTGTGATCATTAACCCTTTGGGAACGGGTGATTCAGAAAAGCATTCGTACAAAATCAGAATCACAGAAAAGCATTCGTACAAAATCAGAATCAAGTTGTATTTAAATAAAAAACGGTAAGTTAAATGTAGTCGTTTCTAATTTGGCAGACTTACTTTGCTTTTACTTTAATTATTGTTAGTTTAATTATATATATAATCAATGTTAATTCAAAGCATAACTAAATAGTTTTATTTTGAACAAAAAAATGGTGAATGAAATAAATCAAACAATTATAACTCCGCCCACAAATAAACTGCTAAAGAAATACTTTGATTACCAGTTTTATCTTTTTACCCTGATTGATATGTTATTATGCTGACACGTATTTGTGACAGTCGGTCAAAACTACTACTCATTCAGTATAAAAGAAAAACCATCCTCCCCAAAAATCAAATTGTTCTCTTTAATGAAATTATTCCCATAGTCAAAAGAGGAAAATACCTTGGTCTGGTCATTAACAGTAAATTTAATAGGAAGGATCACATCAAAACAGTTATCAACAAAGCACAAGCAGCCTGCCACAGATTACAAATCCTTCTTCAGAACCCCAAAATGAAACTTAGACTTAAACGAATACTCTACATCTCAATGATCCGTCCCATCCTGACTTATGCATCTCCAGCTTGGTGCAACATCTCCACATCACTCCTTAAAAAACTCAAAATATGCCAGAATAAAATCCTCAGGAAAATAACAAAAGCAAGATGGTTTATCCGCAATAAAAACATACATCGCGACCTCAACATAGATTTTTTAGATCATCACATTGCAAAGCAAAACTTCAGATTTTTTGAAAAGACCATATATTGTGACACCGCAGGATTCAACGAAATTTTTACNTATTTTGAACAAAGTAATGGTGAATTAAATAAATCAAACAATTATAACTCCGCCCACAAATAAACTGCTCACGAATTGCTTTGATTACCAGTTTTATCTTTTTACCCTGGTTGATACGGTTTTATGCTGGCACGTATTTGTGTCAGTCGGCACGAAAGGGTTAAGAGAAGACATAAACCTCAGACCGATGGCAGCTCATTTTTGTAGTGACGTAATTTTATCTAAAATTCAAAATATTTAATTTCCTTTTACTTCAATTGCATTCCAATTACCAGAAAGAACCACCCCAAAGATCAAAATTCAAGACGAATGGGAAAAAAGCCGCCAACGGCCCCAGGCGCCCAGATAAATGTTGATGATGATGATGATTTGTGACAGTCGGCGCGAAAGGGCTAATGAGCATATTTGTTAGTAAGCCACTTTTAAAAATATATTTGCATTGAGTCTTACTGTTTTTTTTTTTCACTTTCAGCAGCTTATAATGAATATGGTACCGAGTATAGTTGAGGCCCAATTGCCGCCTTTTTATGCTCAGACTGCATACTATCAAAATACTATTAACTTTATCATACAACTCTACTCAAGGGGATTCCAAAGATGATTTTCCCTTCAACTAAAGATTTGCTTCTTTAAGGACTTGACTGGTTGTTACAACATACTACAACTTCAAAGATATATAGGACCTCCCAGAATACAACAAAACAGAATCGATGAATCGGTTAGTGGCGCTTCGCGCCAAACGCTGAGATAAACCCAATATCCAGCATCCACCAGTATAGTTGAGGAAGATTACCAGTCGGTTCAGATATTTTGAATCGTAGTTCATTTGTGTGATTTCTAATCAAAATGAGTATTTAAGAAAATGGGCAGCTTTTACAGTCAGAAAATACGCATTTTAAGCAGAGTTTGAAATTCATATTTAAAAAAAATGAGCACTGCTCGATATATGTATTGAAGAAAAATTAACATTTGTAACGAGTATTTGCAAAAAATGATGCACAGTCATCCCAATTTTTTTTTATCATCAAATCAAGTGGGATTTTGCATTTGTATAATAATTAAAGTTGGTGATACATGCCTCTAGAATTTTATAAAATTGTATCCAAGTAAAGAAGTGCTGGCAGCCATTTGTAGCACATGTGACGTGTGCTAATAAGCCTTGTGAATAGCAGTGTAGTGGTTCACGCATGGTATTGTGTTAATATTTAACTATCTTCATCTCACTTATCAATTGGTTATGGTTTATTCATTTTATTCATATAAAAATTGCCCTGGTAAATGGATTTTATTATATAAAATTTTTTTTTATTTAAACTGGTATCAACTTTTTTATTTTTTTTAATTCAATTTACAATTCTTTAAATGCATGCCTGCCAACTTTTACTCATTTGGCGAAAAGGTTTATTTCTATATTTAAAGTGATAGTAAAATGTATACTTTCTATATATTCCTTGCATTTAAAAACTTAATTTATAATCTTTTTAACCACCACTATTTTTAAAAAAATTAAGTTTGCATATTAATATTAAATAGTGTCATCGATGTTTGTATAAGCTGTTTAAAAATACAGCTTATGTTCTGCCTAAAAATTAATTTAAATTCCAATTTACTACCACTGGGGAAAATCATCCTCGAAAGGCTTAAAAGTTGAATTTAATTTAAATTCCAATTTACTACCACTGGGGAAAATCATCCTCGAAAGGCTTAAAAGTTGACCGGTATGTAAATGAAATTTTAAGTAATTTTGTCCTTCACTAAGTGAAAAAATTAAGCATATTTCTAAATGACAGCTTATAAATTACGACGGTGTGTTTAAGAAAATGGCCGATAAAAATTTTTTTTATTGCCATTATTGTAACACAATTGTCATTTTCTTATCACTTAGGTAAAACATTTTTAGAAAAAGAGTAATAGTTAGGATGAAGTTATCTATCTTAACATCAATTTTCCATTTAATGAGTCATGATTCAGGTTTTTATTTTCAGTTGATTTCAGGGTTCGTGGATTTACATCAACTGATAAAAAAATCATTTAAATCAAAATTTTTTTTTAATACTAACTAACTAATCATATTTTACAGAGTGCCTATCCCCTAGGGGATATCTGCTCTTTCATCGCATTGAAATAATAATGGGTGGGGCGGAAAAAGGGGGGGTGCCTAGTCACTAATGACAGTATATTAAAATAAAGAAAAACAGTATATAATCTGGGTTAAGTACGTAGGTATATCGCAATTGAACATATTATAAGTACAGGTGAAAAAATTTTAAAAGAAACAAGTGAAAAATTATTTACAAAATATTTACAAAGATTATTTACAAGATTTTTTTTTAATCCTCATGTTGAAAGTTTATTTAGTATATTACATTTGTTTTGTGCTGGTGTTTACATTTTTATTCATTTTCATTGCTTGAAATTAGTTAAAGTTATTGATTTTCATAGTTAAATAAATTTGAATTTCATAGTTAAATATATTTGAATTTCATAGTTTAATTTCTTAGCATATTGCTACGATAGGGCTGATTTTTTAAGGTTCTGCCATCGCATAAAATGACACTTTTTTGTTAATAATATGCACTTTTGTATTACTTTTGAGTTCGTAAAAGTTATTTCTGACTGTTACGTTTATGTTAATAGAACGTCAATGGAAAGCGGAGATGATCTAATTTTTTAATATTTAAAAACTTACTATAACGCAGCACGAAAGTTTCAAAAATTGATGATTATTAACTGTTTTTAATAATTTTTATCTAGGTGGAAAAATCTCGCCAAATTGGCTATTTTAAATAATTTAATAGGTTTTAAAATGTCTAAGCTGTTTGTCCGTTTTATAACCCAGTTAATGCTTATCGGCAATATTGTTTAAAATTCTAGCTTTGCTTTGAGCTTAAACCATATAAACTGTGGCTTTTTTATTTTCCTAAGCGGAAGAACTTCGGAAAAGCTCCCTTTCAGTTTTCAAAATTACATTACTTGGTTACTACAGCATTTTTGCACCAATACAGCACTTTTGAAATGACATTTTAAAAATCTCAGAATTGTTTTGTTGTTTTCAAAATGTGAATAAAGAACAAAATGAAAAAATAACGTTTTTTTATGCTTAATCATCGCTAAAGGGTAGTTATTAAATTAGATTTTTTTCCTTTTTATTAAAAAACACGTTGGTAATGAGCGTTTTAGTTTCTAATTTAATTCACTGTCTTCAAATCCCTTTTTAATTTTAATATTGTATACATTTTTCTGATTCTTAATGATAAATAGAAATTATGCTTATAAAGAATGAAAAAGAGCATTAAAATGGTGTAAAAACTGTATATTTTACTTGTATATCTATCTTGTACAGTCCGCAAAAAAAAAAAAAATCACCCTGTAGTATGAAACAGCAAAATAT
>NC_092212.1:57626471-57786834 GCF_043381705.1 Parasteatoda tepidariorum
TCGACGCCTAAACTTGCTCACCGATTAGTGTCATTAATCAAAGAATTACAGGAATTGCTCAAAAATGAAGAAGTGCTCCGCCTTCTGCGGGGAATCATCGGAGAAACATCTCAATCCCAGTGAGTTCTATTTTTATTTTCAAGACTCTAAAGTTAAATTCACCGAGCTTTTCACTGCAGACTTTTACTTACGTTAAATTAAATTACATTAAGATTTATTTTCTCATAATATAGCCAATTTATACATACATATTTATTAACTTATGCACGTTAAATTCTTTTGCAAATTCAATTGTATTTAAAGAGCAATATTTCTCTGATAAAATATATTTACTGCATTTTCTCCAAATATGTTATTTTATCATGTATCAAGGTATGATTTTTCTATATTCATCAATTATGTCTTTCATTTTTCAAAAATCAATTATTATACATATCAAATCATGTTTTATCTTTATTTTTAATTTAAGTCTAAAATCAATATTTCTAGTGTTATGTAAAAACGCCAATTTGTCGTATTGAATTTTTTCATTGTTTTATTATTTCACAAGCAAACGGCTTGATTTTTTTAATGGCTACCACAATGTTTGCCAAATCAATGTTTTTTACCTTACTGTATGTAATTTAATGATGAATGGGATAGGGGCCGCTTCGCCGCCCAGGAGCCCAGTTTATTTAAATAAAGAAGAAGATTGAGTCGCAGAACATAAAGATTCGATTATTAGATCAAAAGTTATTCGGAGTGGTCAGTTTTTTGTTTTGCGCAATGTATAAGAGTGTACTAAATTTTAAAAATTGTTCGTAAATAGTTTTTATAGAAAAGCAAAAAAATATTTTTATTATATTGTTATTTAATAATGTTTTCATTCGTAATATTGTGGCTTGTTTAATTCTAATTACCTTTTCTACTTATTATAATTATATTCTTATTCTAGAAAAACGCAGGAAATAATTATGTCGTTTTTTTATTGTCGCTAAGGCATCCTTGAAAAATGATTAATATTCACTTACTGGGATTAAAAGTATTGTGTTATATAAGTAGCGCATATGCCTGGTGATTATCACAATATTATTTACGAAAATAATAGATCTTTTAATTCCATAATTAAGCGCTCATTTCCTTTAATATTAAGATATAAATTAAATTATTCGTGCGATAGAAATGCTCACTTTCTCACAAACAAAATGAAAGCGCCAACCTAAATGGAATATTATAAGACTGAATGCGCATTGGAGTTCTCAGTATTCAACCCGCTTGAGCTCAACTTTTTAATTTTAAAATGTAAAAAAGCGGTATCATATTTCCGTTTAATTTAAGTCGTTATATTTTTTTCACTTAAAAAATAATTTATCTACAAGGTCGCAGTTCCGTGTGGTTTTATATATATTCATAAGCACTTGAATCATCAATATCTTAAAGTGGAGAAGAATATTTTGACTTTTCTAAAAATCGACTATCAAACTATTGACCATCTACTGTTTAAGTTTTAAATAAAAGAAACTGGTATGTTAATATGATGTTAAGCGCTATCCGGTTACACCATTTGTGCCTAGCAATCTTTTAACCCTTTCCGTTGCAGTTTAGGTAGTCAGGCAGAACTAATTCACCAAATGTTACAAACTACTGGGAATATAAAACTAGTTATTTTCAAGCGTTTAGCAACCACTATAACAACAAAAGCAACCACTATAACAACAAAAAGGCAATACAACAAAGAGAGTTAATTGGAAAGATCACGTCAAAACAGTTATCAACAAAGCACAAGCAGCCTGTCACAGATTACAAATCCTTCTTCAGAACCCCAAAATGGAACTCAGACTTAAACGTTTACTCTTCATCTCGATGATCCGTCCCATCCTAACTTATGCGTCTCCAGCTTGGTCCAACATCTCCACATCACTCCTTAAAAAACTCAAACTATGCCAGAATAAAATCCTCAGGAAAATAACAAAAGCAAGATGGTTTATTCGCAATAAAAACATACATCGCGACCTCAACATAGATTTTTTAGATCATCATATTGCAAAGTTAAATTTCATATTTTTCGAAAAGATCATAAATTGTGACACCGCAGGATTCAACGAAATTTTTACTTTTGAAAACTTAAGAGAAAACATAAACCTCAGACCGATGGCAGCTCATTTTTGTAGCGACGTAATTTTAACTAAAATACAAAATATTTAATTTCCTTTTATTCCAATTGCATTTCAATTACCAGAAAGAACCACCTTAAACACCACAATACAAGACAAATGGGAAAAAAGGCCGCTAACGGCCACAGGCGCCCAGATATATTTCGATGATGATGACAAAGAGATAAAGTATGTGGCTTTACTTACAACTATGACGTCCTAACTGCAACTTAGATCTAGATTTGTTGTGGTTACTCAGTACCAGACATGGTGGGTTCTCACTAATATGATTCGAAGAGCTAAAGTAATGACATGGCTAGGCATATAGTCTAGTATATGGACAGTACAAACAGTTAAATAATAGTAATGGTAAAGATGCATGGCCGGTGAACCCAACTCCCGTCCACAGCTTCTTAGTGGGTCGCTCCTTAGTTGCACCAGTCCGATATACATGAATGGTAATAAAATGGAAAAAAGGTTATCAAACGGGTTGTCAAACTCCAGGGCCTCCTCTTAGCATTAGAAAAATTATCAGAAAGATTCATGTTTTCCTTAAAAGGTAACCTTATCTCATATTTTCCATTTTCAAATTTTACTTCACTTTCAAAACGTAGCAAAATTTCCATATCACTAGTTAAAATGCTATTATCATCTTTCCCAATAAATAAATTATCTATTTCCCAAAGTTTCCTTAAAATAGCATTTAAATCACCATCGGAGTTCGTTACGTTTTTTCCTTCCGAAATACATACATTAACTGATTGAGTTCTTAAATTCATAGATTGCGTAACTCCACTAATACAATAACCGAATAAAGTTTCGATACAATAAAGCCTTTTAGAAAATTCTTATTTATTTCCGGTAGAAAATTTCCACATTAAGTCGCATCCCAATAAAATGCAAATTTTCTTTTTTCCCTTTAAAAAAAAAAAAAAAAAAAAAACAATTCCTTAGATCAGGAATGGACAAACTACGGCCCGCCGGAAGGTTTTATCCGGCCCGCGGATCGAATTTTTACTTGTCGATCCGTGGCGAATATAAACAATATGCATTATACATTCATATTCTTGTCTGCTTTGTTTAAAGCTATTTTTGTTCTTTCTTTTTTTTACAAAGTACTGACGATCTTTTCACTTTCTCTATTTTTTTTCTGCAAAACATAAATTGATGGAAATAGTTAGCACAGGCAGCTTCAATTGGTAAAATGTTGAAAGCAGAAGTTCTTTATAGAATAGCCGTAGATTAGCTCCAACTAGTGTTTATCTTTCCCGAGGAGCAGACATATGGAATATAATACAGGTGAAATGTACTTCACGAGGCAGACTACGCATTTTTAAGTTCCAACGAGCGGATTTTTCTGCCGGCCCGAGTTCTAACATTATTTACTGCGTATGGAAAGATTGCACACATACAACGTCATTGTAAATAATGGTGAAATTATTAAATGTATAAAATAGCTACTGCTTTTTTGAGTTATTTGTAAAATTTTTTAACTCCAAAATTGCAACTAAAAAGCGCAAAGTTTATGTAGAGTGCCATGCGTTCAATAATGAATTGACTTCATTTTATTTCAGAAGTTAGAATTTTTATTTTAGAAGTTATTACTAGGCCCACCAAACTTTTTTTCTAGATTTTTGGCCCACGGCAAAAAAACTTAGATGATAAATTCAATTCCTTTAACATTCTTTTAATGATATCATTCGGAGCCTGCACGTGGCAATGAGAAATAGAATCAGTAATAAATAATTATACTTTCACGCATCTGCTTGGATTATTTATGAGATAGGTTAAATGTCGTGACCCCGAAATCTTTTTATAATTGGGCTATTTCCAAATGTATATACTTCTAATAGCTCAGTTCGAGAAATCAATAAATTAAGACTATCTGCTAATTCCTTCGAAATGAAACTACAGCTACTAGCTGAATCATAAAGCATTAAAATATTTTTGCAATTACATTTTATATTTGAATTACGCGCAGTTACAGAACATGTCGGCAAAATTATCTTGTTTTGACTATTCGCCTTATGTGCCACACTAGAAATGATAGATTCAGGATTTTGAGGCGTGGCTGCTGACTCCTCATTTCTCTTTTCTGAGTGATTTCCTATAATTGGTTTTTCTTTTCCAAAGCAAAATAGTTCGTAATGACTTAGACTCATACATTTCTTACATCGAATATTTTCCTGGCATTCTACACTCAAATGGCCTTTACATAAGCATTTAAAACAGCGACCTTCTCTTTTTAATTTAGCCCTTTTCTCAAAAAGCGACAATTTAAAGAATCGTGTCCTTTAAAACAGTGTTCCCCAACCTTTTTATTACCACGGACCTGTCAACGTTTGATAATTTTACCGCGGCCCACTGGAGGGGGGGGGAGGACGTTGATTGTTTATATTGTAGATTATTTTGATTTATTAATTTTAATTTAATTGTATTTAAACATGCCTTCAAAATAAAATACAGTTACACCAAAAAATAAATATAAAGTGATTTAACATTTTAACTTACTAGAACGTTAAATCAATGAGAACCCTGAGCTTGTTTCTTTGCAATGAGACGGTTCCATTTGGGGGTAATCGGAGACAATGATACATTACAAACATTAAAAAATTTATGTCACTACCTTCGGTGCCCCCCCCCTTTTTTTTTCAATTAAATAAATTTTAGTGGAACACAGATATTTTTAATTTGGGGTATAAACCGAGGAATATAAATTTAGTTTCATTGAAATGGGCGGCCCGATACTGCGGAAGTGAGTGGATTATTTCTTTTAGCGTATGATTCGTTTACCCAACGATGATAATTTGGAGGAAAATCTATTTTTATTTGCGCTAGCTGTAATGCCGATTCCCTCGATTCTAATTCGACTTTAATAAACTTCATTAATTCATTAGCATTAAACTGACCTTTAGATTCTTTGATTTTGTTATATCCCAAATAAATATCAGGAGGTAATAGTTTTAGAATTATGGGACACAAAAGCTGGCCATGCGAACCAGATGCGACCTTCAAGCTTTCAAGGGAACAAAATTTTCTCCGAACATTCATCAATCGAAATTATTTCCCTTTCAATTTCGTCAACGGAAATGAATGCCTCTATCTCTACGTTAAGTTTTAAAAGCTTATTTTCCTTTTCGATTAATAGATCGTATAAAGTTTTTAATTCTTCATTTTTATTCTCATCATCTAAATTTTAGTCCTTAAGACAGGCTTCTATCTTATTAAGAAGTTTATTTTAACGATTTGTCGTTCTCTTTTGAATGGATTTTTTCTTCAAATTTACTTCAATTTCAACTGTTTCATTATCAATTTCAATTATTTAGAAGTATGTAGTAGTGAGTGAAAACCCAGCAAAAATCGGATTTACTAAACTAAGAATCATACAAAAGACTACCAAACTAAAATATTTATCCGCTGTCCACAGAAAGCTGGCATCTCTGACAAAGAACCACTGCTGGATGCTGGATATTGAGGTTATCTCGGCGTTTGGCGCGAAGCTCCACTAACCGATTCATCGATTCTGTTTTGTCGTATTCTAGGAGGTCCTAAATATCTTTGAAGTTGTAGTATGTTGTAACGACAAATCAAGTCCTTAAAGAAGTAAATCTTTAGTTTTGAAGTGAAAATCATCTTTGGAATCGGGAGATCCCCTTGAGTAGAGTCTTATGATAAAGTTAATAGTATTTTGATAGTATGCAGTCTGAGCATAAAAAGGCGGTAATTGGGCTGAAATTCGAATTATCACGGATTATCGAACAACTTATTGAAATCTGATGTGGTGCATGTTGTGGCAAAGAATTATGGCCAACTTGATGTGATTCGTAAAAAAAAATATTTTTCAGTGGTAACGAATTTTAACTAATTTTTAGCTTAGCATTTTTCTTTTCAAGTAATTTTTCCACCACTACGTATCGAAAATTGTAAGTATAACATGAAATGCAATTTCATAACATTCGTGAAACTTTTAAAAAGTAGGGGTAATTTTCCTTATTTTTATAAGTTTTATTATTCAATTCGCTACCAAATTACTAAACTTTCTGCAGAAAGTGGAGCAGGTGGCATCACTGATGCACTGTTTAAGTGTGTACTTGCTAATGCCCTGCATAACTAACATATTCGATCGAAATTTGTTGTTCTAGAAAAAGTAAAAAAATCAATTCCTTGTTTTAAAAAAGGGAAAAGTGGGTGTACAAGGATTTTAATATTTTTCATTACGCGAAAAGAGTATCCTTTTCTATTATTATCAAATATATTTTCAATTTATATTAAAGGTGTTAAAGAAAAAAATTAAAAGCTTGCATTTTATATTTTTTCAATTTAGATTTTACATCACCGCATGGCTATGAAATGTGTATGTATGTGGTTGAATTATTTTAATACCGTGATGGTATAACTATTTTTGAATCACATTTATTAAACTAAAAAATGAATTTTAAAGTATAGGCATTTTTTTACCTCTAGAAAATTCATCTGAAACATAATACTAGTTGACTGCTATGTCTTTAATCCTATATCTTATTTTATACCATTAACCCCTTGGGGACGGGTGATTCATAAAAGCATTTATACAAATTCAGAATCAGGATGTAAGTAAATAAAAAACGGTAACTTAAATGTGGGCGTTGCTAATTTTACAGACTTGCTTTGCTTTCTCTTTAATTATTGTTAGTTTAATCTAAGGCTCCTATACTATCAGAGCTGACTTATCAAGCAATATTGGAGCAAACAAGTTCGCAAGTTAACGTTATGTTAGTATTAGTTATGTTATTACAGACACGCCAAAATAATTTAAAAAACGGTAAATAACTACAAAGTAAATTTTGCAAATAGTTGACAATATTTGCTTGCTTTTAAAAATGTAAAGCATGTAATAAGTACTATAAAGTGGTGAATTATATAAGCCTACGCATTGTTTAGAAATAGTGGTGGATTAAAATCTACTAAATCGAACTTATTAAACCAAGAATTACAATTAATAAACTACCACTTGAAAATATTTATTCGCTGTGCTTATGTTAGCTCTTTGCTCCAACAATAAATGATAAGTCGGCCTGTCTAATTCAGGGGCTCTAGTTTAATCATATGTATAAGCAATGTCAGTTACTAAATAAATCAAACAATTATAGCTCCACCCACAAATTAACTGATAAAGAAATACTTTGGTTACCAGTTTTATCTTTTTAAGGGTTTCATGCTGGCACGTATTTGTGACATTCGGCGCTAAAGGGTTAAGACTTTGCTTGTACGATTAACCCAAATATTCATTTTAAACCTAGTTTGGATTCAGTAAAGATTTTCCACTCTCAATTGCCATTTTAATATTAAAATTATTTTAGCCACAACATAAAATTAGATCTTATTTCATAAAAATTTCTAGTGTGTATGGACTATCTTATACTTATGAGTAATTATCCTAGCTTTTTTAACGTTTTGAGCTATTTTTAAAAGAAAAACAACTTATTTAAAATTGCATCAGGTCTTAAAGGGAACTTAAGGTGTCTAACTAGCAAACGCAAAATAGTAATAGAAATTTGAAAAAGCAAAATAATAATAGCAATTAGAATCAAAATTCAAAGTTTAACTTGTATAAATGTGTTAAATTAATTATGGTTCTCAGTTGAAAATATTTTTCTGAGCGTGTAGTTAAAAACTGATCTAAACATTATGGGTGAATAATGTCAATGTAAAAAAAAAAATTATCTATTCATTTTTTTGGCAGCAACTGCAGTTACTTGGGCTTATAATTTATTTATTTATTTTACAAATGGCTTATTTTATGCTTAATTTTTCCCCCTAAGAACTCTTTATTTTCTGTATTTTATCAAGTAAAATTTATCAATGGTCTTCAGGGCGTGTCACACCGGTATTGAATAACTTATGTCATTTAATTTTAAGAAAAAGACATTTGCCATTTCTTGCAAAAGTGTCACATATCGATTTTCTCAACCTTGACCTTTAGCATTTTATACTTATCTTGCGTGCACAACGCGGCTGTCCAAAAGTTATCCTTTTATTTCGCCCTATTACATAATTATTAAGGGATAGATGTACTATTTTTTAAGGAAATAAGATATTATAGAGGATTATTCAATTTATTTTATACTAATAGTTTGAAAGTTGCAACTTTTCGTACTTAAGTAACATTACAAGTAACTTGTGAGCTAATTTGTTTTAGCTCCTTTAAGACCACATATCTTCTTTCAGCTATGGTATAAATCAGAATTAGATACTAAATATGTTAGAAAGTTTGGTACACGTTGAACCACAAAATAATGTAAATTTTTTAATCTTAATTTTAAGTGGATCTATATTATTGTGTAAATTAATTTGCATCACCTAATTATGGTCAAAACCTCGGCCCTTTTTCCAGGGTTCCATCCTTTAATTGTCTTTCTCAATTTACAAAAAATTAACTTGCTCTTAAAACACCGGTCATTTTATCGGTTGCCGAGATCGAACTCACAATCCTCAGATTTCCACCAGCGGCTACACCCTTGGAGTTGTATATTAATTAATCTTTTAAGCTTCATTAGAAAATACAACTAAAACATGGCTCATCTTAAAGTTTTATTTAAGAATTAAGTTGTACCATGTGCTAAGTAGCAAAAATACAGGGTTCTAAGTGTTAAGAATTGCAAAAATACAGGGTTTTAAGTCTTAAATTGCAAGAATACAGGGTTCAAAGCTCTAAGTTGAAAAATACATGGTTCATAGAGTTAAGTTGCAAAATTACAGGGTTCACTGTGTTGAGTTGTAAAAATACAGGGTTCATAGCCTTAAGTTGCAAAAATACAGGGTTCATAGTGTTAAATTGCAAAAATACAGGGTTCAAAGTGTTAAGTACATTAAACTGTTCAGTTGCATCAAATTTGCATGATATTATAGTGCAAGATATCGATTGTTCAGTTCAATGTTGAGAGAGTATATATAAAAGTACTTTATCTGGAAATCCCTGACTCCAAACATTAAATAAACTACAGGCTTGTAATACATATATATTTTTTTGAAACAGATGTTTAATTCTTCGAAATAAGCATGTTTTACAATATGACGCAAATTCATCATAATTTTTCAAAATGAAGAAAAAAGTGTTTTTTTTTCCTTCTGTTTAAGCAACTAAGTTAAAAACAAAATAAGAAGGATTACTTAAAAGCTTAGTTATTTTAAGAAAGATACATCGTTTTTGTGTCAATCAACATTGGCTATTTGAAGGGCATAAAATTTTATTTTCATTTCAAAGGTGGATTAATTTAGGTTTTTTTTTTCCTTTTTTTTTAATCCCTTGCACTCGAAGGCCCTTCTCTGGTACCATAAAATATAAATGTTAAAATTACTACATTTTAATGTCTAGTTACCACTTTATTTAATCTCCACTTGGTTTTATACGGTGCTTGTGCAATACTGGTAATAGTGGCTTATTACCAGTGGTTAAGTAATTATTAAGTGGTAATAGTGGCTGCAATTTCTTAGCATTTGCGCCCGTTTTTTAAATATAAAAAATGTTAGTTTTTACGCATGATGAGTAAAATTTCATTTTTACATTTAAAATGGAGTTGAATCTATAATTTCAAATTGTACCTTGCGTTTAAAAATTTAATTAAAAAAGATTTAGACCACCACTACGTCGATAGAACTTAAACATATACACAAACGTTTAATAATCCCATGATTATGAAAAAAAATACAGATTCGGCCTGTATTATTCAATTGCATAAAAACTGTATGAAGAAACTGAAAGATCTGTTAAAAAATTTCCTGCTTTAGAAGAAAAAAATCGTCCCCTCTTGTTATCTCTTGAAGTATAGAATGGATAAATGCAACTTTGCTATGAGATAGGTTAATATTCATATTACCATACATTTGTTCTAATGCACACGCAACCCTAGCAACAATTTTACCTTGGCCCAGGTTTATATTCATATTACCATACATTTGCTCTAATGCACACGCATCCCTAGCAACAATTTTACCTTGACCCGGGTTTATATTCATATAACCATACATTTGTTCTAATGCACATGCATCCCTAGCAACAATTTTACCTTGGCCCAGGTTTATATTCATATTACCGTACATTTGTTCTAATGCACATGCATCCCTAGCAACAATTTTACCTTGGCCCAGGTTTATATTCATATTACAATACATTTGTTATAATGCACACGCATCCCTAGCAACTAGTTTACCTTGGCCCCGATTGGGTTCGAAATTAGCTCTATATGGTTCCTATATTGAAGTGTCTAGATTTTTTAAATTTTGTCCTAGAATTTCCTATATAGAGCCTACATTGACCAATATAGAACCTGCATAATAGATATAAAATATCGGGTTAATCTGACAATTCTATATAGGACCGATATTGGTTGTAAAGCGGCTGTTAAATATCGGCTGAATCGGAAATTCTATATAGGGCCAATGTTATCTCTTGAAGTATAGAATGGATAAATACTACTTTGCTATGAGATAGGTTCATATTCATATTACCATACATTTGTTATAATGCGCACGCATCCCTAGCAACTATTTTACCTTGGCCCCAGTTGGGTTCGAAATTGGCTCTATATGGTTCCTATATTGGAATGTCTAGATTTTTTTAAGGTTGGTCCTAGAATGGCTTATATAGAGCCTACATTGACCAATATAGAACCTACATTGACTGAAAAATGGATTGAAGTATTAAATGGGCCAAGATTCATGAATATTGGCCCAATGAGAACCCAAGTTTTTTGCTGCTAGGGATGTTGTGCGTAACACTCAGTGTCGAAAGGTGAAAAGAATCGAAAGAACCAATGGTTCGTGAATCGAAAAACAAAATGGGTTAATAGAGTGTAGGGTTTTCTTTTAGTCTATTTCCAATGATATTTAGGTCTTACACCGTGGTTTCATTCAAGAAATATGACAGTTTAGGAGATCTTGTTTCGTCACATACAGGATGCAAAGTTTCATAAAAAATAATGAAATAAGTTAAAGAATAGTAAATAAAATTCCTAAATAGCTTGAAAATAAAGGAAATGTAAAAAAAATAATTTCATGTTTTTAAATTTTTTTTCCTGAGTAAAGTTTAGAACGATAAGAATAAGTAATATCTTAAATAAAGTCAGAATGTAATGTAAAATAACAGATTTAAAATATGAGAGGCAGTTTTTTTTGTAATAAAAGCCTTTTTTTTTTAAATGAAATTTTATGAAAATTGTGTTTTTATCTTGTTTCTAAATATTTTTGAAATTATTTCAAGTAACATTTATTCTAAACACTTTCAGTATGTAACAATTTTTCAAAAACAAAAGCGCAAATTTGCAATATTTGTTTGAAATTTGCTACGTTATGCATCTAAGAACGAAAAAAAAAACAGACTTTTAGGAAATAAAAAATAAATTAAATTCCGATAAATTCAATCCGAAATAAAGAGAAATCATTCTAAAAGTTCGAAGTCTCCTTAAATTTCATTAATGTTTATTTTCGAACCTATGAATAACTATATGAATGAATAAATACGAACTATGAATAACTATACGTTTCAAATTGTAAAAAAAAGTTTTTTTTTTATGTTTCAACCAGAAACAAATAATCACATTAACTCTTTGTCGTACTCAATAAAAAAATATCAAAATATATTTCCTCATTTTAAATAAAAATGAGGGTTATTAAAATTTTATTGCAAATCGATTGTATTAAATAATGCGGCATTTTAGGTTACAGTTAAAATAACAAAATTTCGAAATTTTCAAATTGCAGTACCCACTTTTTTTCTATCAGAACGTAATCGTTAAAGAAAAAAAAAAAGAAACCTAAATTGGAGTTGGAACGATATTTTCAGTACAAGATTCTATCACGCTAGGCTTTTGCAATGCGTCGCCATATTTCGCGACCAGTAATGAGAAGAGAATGTGATAAAAACTTTTAAGAACAGAGAAAAAATTTACAAAGAAAGCATTTAATACTTCAAAAATTTTGATATGTCCCGTCCTCCCATGTACATAATTTGATCTCCGTTTTTAAAGATTTTTATAACTCTCTCTTCTCGTTAGAGGTCGCTAAAAATGGCATTACTTGGCAAAGGTTAACGTCGCAATTTCTTGAGCTGAAAATATCATTCCAACTCCAATTTAGGTGTTTTACTGTAAGAAATACGTTTTGATTAAGGAAAAAAAATGCGGGTGTTGCAATTAGAAAAAAAATTCATAATTTTGTCACTGCAACTTTAACTGCGAGAGCTACAACATCGTTCTTAATATATATAGTTACTAATACTTATGTACAAAATTTTATTCAGTTTACTATAAACGGCTGAGTGACATACGCCAGCAAAGTTTTTTTTATGATCACCTTGTATTATGTATAAAAAAAAGCTCGATTTAAAAAATTATTTTTAAATTGTGAAACCGTAACTTTAAAGTACATAATTACCTTACATTTTCGCATGTTTTTAAGGAAAAAAAAAACACAAAAAAACATGGTATATTTAACTTATTAAAAATAGTCTTTTTAAAACTATCGCAAATCAATCATCTTAAGTTGTAATTCTGTTGGAAAAGTAAAATTTGGTGAAGGTTTAGACGGTTTAAAAACAAACGATTTATATTTTATTGCCTAATTTTTCATAAACTGAACGATATTAATTGTTCGTTTAATATAGCTTGATTGTAAAGAGTTTGACTTGCAAAAAAAAAAAAGAAACTTTTTAAATTGTGACTTTGAATTAAAATTAATAATCATATTAATCCTTCACATGTTTTTAAGGAAAAATGTCAAACGGACATTGCATATTTAACTAATTAAAAAGAGTATTATTGAAATTTTATCGCAAATCGATCATGTTAAGTTGTAATTCTTCCGGCAAAAGTATAATTCGGTGAAAGTTAAGACGGGTTGAAACAAACGAACAATTTAAATCTTATGAAGCGTGTTACGCGTCCCGCTTTTCTAAAAGCCTAAAAGCCTGAAGGCGAATCGTAAGAGGATTTTTATTCTGTAAATCAATAATGGGGCGGAATGGCACAGTAACCGCTTCACTTCAAATCCTTCCGCCAAGGTAAGGAGTCCATGAATTCACCGGTGGACAGCATTTGAAGTTCATCTCTCATATTCTTTAGGTGATAATCATTACTCCTCATGATAATCATGGATGTAAAGTAAATATTGTTCTAAGTAAGTTATTCTTAAAATAACTATATGTAAATTTATTGTTTTTATTATTGTTTACTGCCAAATTTTTTTTTCCTTATTTAAAGGCTTTTAAATAACTTTGAGTTTAAATTCGTATAATATTTTCAGAATTGTGTCATAATTATTTCTTCTCACGATAATCATGGATGTAAAAAAACATTTTTTTAAGCCATTCTTAAATTAATTGTAGTTCTATAGTTTATACTTTTTTTCGAAGTTTTTAGTCATTATTTTTTTAAAATCAGAGGCTTTTAACTAACTTTGATGTTGCGAAATTCGAAGAATATTTTAAAAAATAAAATGTTGTTTTGAGATATAAGTTTTGCTGTTAGGGGTATTTTATAAGGAGAAAGCAATTAAGAGTAATAAAATTTAGCAAGATTTTTTTTTTCTATTTAATATGAACTATTATACTAATTATTATGCTTGTTATTTCAGGTTTAAGAGCTCTTTATATATATCTTTTTTTAATTTTGGATATTTATGACGTGCAAAACCTAAAAACTCTTTATTAATTTTGGATGGTAATAACACGGAAAACTTGAGAAATTTTTATAAATTTTGTGTACATTTTGGGTGATGGAAAATTTAAGAACTTTGTATAAATTTTCAATTTTCTTTAAGTTTTGTATGTTGACATAATTAGAAAATTGAAAAAAAAATTTTTTTTAATTAAAAAGTTGTGAAAAAAACTTTTTTTACAACTCATGTGAAGTTTAAAAAATGGAAATATATTTCCTTTTTTTTACGTATTAGTTTGAGCGTTACAGTGTTAGCTAAAGTATTTTTAATTTTTACACATGTTTATTATTACGTATAGTGCATATTTGAGGACAACTTCCAAAATTATAAGTTGCTCTTATTTAAAATAGAAAAATTTAACATCTTTTTCATTGCCACTCGAATGAATAAAACGTAAAGATGTTTTCTCCTTAAAATAACGTTTATCATAGTCGTGGACATAACTTTCCTGGGAATGAGTCAAACTTTTATCACCACATACGGCGTTCCGTAAGGTTCACCCTTAATAAGCGTTTTTAGAATCCTTATTCTAATATGAAATTTAAAATGTATACATGTGGGGGGTTATAAATTAATATTTAAGCAAGAAAAACCAAAAACGCTGCCCTAGTCTATCGAATGACTGTGGAAGAAAACTGTTAAAATAAACAACATCAAAAAAGGTTTAATTAGGGTGTTAAAACTTGAAGATGATTCTAATAACCGCGTTTCAACTCTTCTCTGTTTTCTCCAGCCATCAAACCTATCTCTGTTTATTACATTCACCCTCATGTACTGCGATTTGTCAGATTTCGATAGCTTTTTTGTTTTTTTCTTCGTTTAAATGTTACTTGCAGACTCCGTTGAGTAGGTTTTCTTGTTTTCATATTTCATAAGGACTTTAAAAATACCCATTAACGGCGGCCTTTATGGAACACCCAATAAATGCAGCTTGTTCTTTAAGATCTGCCTTTAATTTAGAATATTTTGAAAAATACAGAGAAAAATATAATTTTTTTAGGAATATTTTAGAATCTTTATTAAACATACAGTCAAAGACAATATTTTTTAGAATATTTTAGAATATTACTTAAAAAATACAGAATTACACGTATTAGGACTCTAGTTAATATTTAACAAAATCAATATAAGCGGAAATATTGTCGATATCTGACGATTTACTTCTGAAAACGGTAGAGTTGAAAATAAAAATCCTCTTAGATTGCCAGAGGAAATAGAAAGAATTTAAAAGACAATTATTAAAACACCTCCAATTTTATCAGGCAATCTAATTAGTTTCTTACTACTAATATAGCTCTTCTCTCAATTGACTTGACAGATATCGACTGTGGTTTTGCTTCTTAATCCCCTAAATATTAATTTTAGCCCCCTTGACTTCATTTTTAAAAAGTATTCTATAAAAGGTGGTCATTAGAGAACACACTATATGACCCTTTTAGTTTCCGTTGCTTGAAGGAATTTTCAATTGTTACAATATATTGGTATTATTTTTTAATGTAATTATATTAAAATTATAATCTTCAGGGGTCTGTTTAGAAGAAATTTTGGTCCGTTAACGGAGCCTTCACAAAATATATCTTTTCATAAAAACGGACCTTTCACGAAATATTTTAACTTAAAAACGGTCCCTTCACAAAATAATTTATCTTTTAATCGAACCCTTCCCAAATTTGTTTGTCTTCATTATTGTTTTGTTATTCGAATAAACCCTTCCCAGGGGGGTAAGGGGGGAAGAAAGACAAACGAACTAAATTTTGTCTTCGGAAGACGCTTCTTCCTTTATTCGTCCGAAATAAATATTCTACGTTCAGCAGTATAGGCTAAATACATGATCTTTGTATGTTGCATCTCTAATTTAATCGCAGCAATTGCTGTTCATTTTTTAAAATTTAAATTTGTTTAATTATAATTTTACAGTGTTGAGCATAATCTTATATCTCTTTACAATTTAAAAACTCCTTGAAAAAGTTTTTTGCAATAACAGGACCCTATTTGCACAAATTTACTAGTGCAGAACCCTGGTTGAACGAATGTGACTTAACGTTCATTTTATATTCACAAATTACGAGTAATTTTTTCACAATTTTACTAAAACGGACCTTTCACAAAATGTCTGGACAGACCCCTGATCTTAGACATTTATAAAAGTACGAATTATCATTTAACTCTTTTACGTAGACTCCGGTGTCTCTTTTACATATTTTTTTTCAATCTATTTAATTGCAAGCCAGATTATAATTTTGCATCTTGTAATTAAAAAAAATAGTCTAATAGTTACCAAAAACTATGTTTGATTATCGGAATTATATTTGTACTGCAGTATAAAATCCAAAAAAATAAAGAGTTTGAATTTTTTTTTTCATTCATATTCAAAAATTTATCAATAATTTATTTTGTTAATAGAAGAAATTTCAATGCTGAAACACTGTTTCTCTTACTGCAAAATCGCAAAATTAATTGTGTGGAAATGAGCAGTGTTTGGAAGATTTTACCATAAACGCAGAAAGACACCTGCGTATTTCTATATTTCATAACCATAATATTCAAACTATATTTCATAACCATAATGTATTACAATGCTAAATAAAATATTTTTCACTTATTTCGACACAAAAATTATGCGAAATAAAGATAAAAGTATGAAAAATGTTTAATAAAAATTCTGCGTCAAAGATTTAATAAATATTATATTATATTGAACTAACTTAGAATCTTACAGGGATAAAAACTGAATTTGTTACATTAATACTTTTAAAACTTTAAGAAAATCGAGTTAAAATTAAATAAGCTCGTTTTGAAAAAAACAAAATTAGTGAAACTTTTTTTGTTGTTGCAAATAAATACTATTTCTTCCTTCATAGTAGTAACTTATAAAAATTTGTTTTATTATGCTATAAAATATGTAAATATAAGAAAAAAAACATAAGGAAGTGACAGATTTCTTAATAATCAACGGTGATTTTTCACATTCAAAATTTTTGAATTATATAAATTTTCATACTTAATTAAAAATAAGTAAAATAGGATTCCGAGACGTTAGCTAAAAGTTTATCAACCTATTGATTATAGTGGAAGAAGCGGATGTAAGTCTATAAACAATGAAAGAAAGGGATTGCACGCAATCTCTTTTACCAGTGTAAATAGGCCGACCTAAAAAGTCTAAAACAATGTGTGGAGTAAATTCTTCTCTAACTCATCCTTTTATATGAATTAGTTGAATTAAGAGTATAATTGATAAAAAAAAGTATTCTCTTTCAACGCATATATGCTTTAGTAACGATGAAATGTCTTTAAAAATCTATATGCCAATGGATTTTTCTTTAAAATTTTGTCTCTAAAAATTTAAACTTATTTATCTGCACTATATATATTGGGCAAAATTTAATTATCATGAATACTAGAGATGCAGATCGACAAAATGAGTTTTTAAAATGTTTGTGTTATATTGAATCACTCGAAAACTGGAGTGATTAAATTGATTTTTTTAATATTTTATGAATGTAATAAGTTTAAATGAAATAATTAATAGTTTTTAGTTGTTCGGTATTTGAGGTTTTGCTTATTAGTTATAAAAACATTAATGTACAGATTTTAAATATCAAATCACTGTTTTTCTATTATTTGTTATTCCGATTGCTATTGAATGACTCACATGAAAAAAAAAAATAAGTTACTCAGATTGCAACTCTAAAATAAAAACCATTTTTAGAGCTCCAATCAAATTGAAATGATTGAAATCAGATTTAAATAATTGAAAACCAATTATTTCAATATAAGTAAGCAAGACTTTTATTTTTTTAAATTTTTCAACTTGTATTTACCGCTGTATATTCTCAGCCTTCCCGCTATTACATCCATTCCATTCAGCAAGCTAAAAATTGTTTTTTTAAAGTTAATTAGCAAAAAGTCATTAACACTAACAAACAACGCGTATATTGTTTCGTAACTAAAAATATTACTATTTCAATTAAATTTTAAAAACTCAGATAATATTAGAAAAACATATAATCATTTCGGCTTATAACTGAATCAATCTAAGTCAATCAATCTAAGTCAATCATTTTAAAAACTCATTTTTTCGATCTGTATCTTATTTTTCTGTATCTTAAATCGGCTAACACTTTTCTACATTTGATTCATTTAAAATAAATGAAGCATGGCTTGAATCTTTACGTGGAATAATGAAGTGTTAAGAGTTGTTATGAGAATATTAGGAAATATCTTTCTTTAATTTTTACAACTTCTGTTTCGAGACTTTCTTATTAAAGATAATTCATAGAAAGTCATATTTTTATAGAAATTTAAAATTCACATTGTGTAGAATCTAGTTTAGTTAGTTCGTGCTCTCCTCAAAGATTCAAACAGGATTTCATTGTCATTTTGAAACTTACGGAACTAATAAAGCCTACGTTGAACTGGTAAAATTAGAAAAGTTATTTTCCCCATGAGTTATCAAATATGTTAATTGCTACCATAATTACCACGTTCTACGCTTTATATGATAATAGAACTTGAACAGTATTTTTTTTAATCTTTATATCAAGCTTTGAAAATTAAAAATAATAATTCTCATTTCGTTGCTCATAAGTGAGATATTTTTTTAACTATATAAGTACGCATATCTTTTATTTATTTATTTTTTTAAATTTATGTAGGGCGCTTTATATTGGCATATTGTTTAAAACATTTCTTGAACTGTCTCCCCGATCGGAGAAAGTTGTAATTATGTTTATAAGTAATAAAAAATAATTTGTTTTAAATAATTTTAAGAATAATGTAATTTGATTGATAATAATTCGAAATAATAATGTAATTTAAGTTTTTTTTTATTACTCTCAATGTTGTACTCTGAAAACATCTCTACTTTTTCTTTATTATTTTATGTGCTTATCTGCCATAAAATCTGTGTGATTCAATATCTTTATTGCCGTCATAACGATAAAAACAAAATAAGGAAGAAAAAAAACCCCTCCATTTGTGAATTATTTACAGTCTGAAGTAGATGAAAAAATTATTACTATTGTTGATATGAGCATTATACTTCATTTACTTATAGCAATAGACAATGTTGCATAACTCGTCTTAATTTGGAGTGATATTCATACTTTAAAATGGTACGCGGTACGTAAATTGAATCCTTTAACAATAAACATGGTAATAAGTTTATTATTTTTAAATTTTTTTTTGTATAATATGCTAAATGTGTAGATTATTTTTTTAACAATCATGTTTTTAAGAAATGTAAATAGAAATACTGTCAGTTTCATAAAAGGATGAAATTCCGATAATAAAAATTTTTGTAGAACCGCATTTCAATAAATTCTTATTTTTTTCAAAGGATTTAGTTTTTTAAATGATTTAGTTTTTACCAGTCCTATAACAATTTTTTTAACAACTGTTATTACTAGCATAAATTTAAGAATATCTTTAATGAAGATTTCTTCAGAGTAACTGCCGATTTACTTTTACAAAGACGTACAGATGTAGAAAGAGAGAGCTTGAGATTCTAGATTTTTTTTTTGGAATAATTAATGTATTGTCGCACAAAAACAATTTTTTTAGTTCTGTTTTGTCACGTTGAAATATGAAATATGCATAACATATTTCCCAACATCAAAAACTAAATTATGATCTTATTTAATCCTTTTCTCAGTAAATAAAAATTATTATATAATCGCTAATCTTTTTATACCACAACCTTGAATCGAAGTTCAGAATAAATTCTATTTTTAGAGATACCCTCCACATCTACCTTCATATTAACATAGAATTCGAAAACTGTTATATGATTGCCAAATCTTTCGATTTTATTTAAATTCGTTATTTCTCGCAATTTCTTTTTCACACGTACATTTGAATGCGTAAGTCTAAGAAAAGGAGCCTTGACAAAATTAAAAAAAAGAAACTATTCTGACTTATTGCTTCCATTTTTGATTTCTTGATGGTCAGAGGAATCTTGTTTGGCTGGCCCTTGCAGCTACAAACTCTAGGCCATTTTAAAAAATTCTTAGTAAAATATACACATATAAAAAATTAAGATCAATTTTCATTTTGATGGTGCTCCATATTTTCAAAAGTAAAAGATTTTTATTATTTATCATATTTGATTCTTCGTTAAAGCAGTTACATATTAAACATCAAAAACTGCTTTAATGAAGAATAAAATATGATAAATAATAAATATCTTTTATTTTTGAATATATGAAAGCAGTTGTTGTGCAGTATGGGATTTATAGAGTGACATGATTATTGTGTTTAGAGTACGAAAAACTCATAAATGGGATTATTTTATACTATTCGCGTTTTCTGCTAAGAAAACATCCTTCAGTTTTACTCTTGCCCCATGTCACGTTTCGGGCACGCATATGTTACTTATACGCATATGTTAGTTGACGTGTGAAAAAATGTTTGACCTACTTTTATTTGTACAGTTTTGTTTCATACAATTAGAAGCAACTCATTCATGATTGAAAACATACATCTGTTACTTATTCAAATGTCAATAAAAATTACAATTTTTTATTAAGTGTTTTTATGAAGACTAAAAACAGTTAATTCTCACGATGTGGTCATTAAATATGCAATTACAAAAATTTACGTCAATATTTTTAGCACTCAGTGCTTCATATTTAGTGCTTTCTCAGACAGCGATTCACAATTTTTTTAAACTGAGGAATCCTAAATGATCCACCATCTTTTGGCGGAACGACGATACTTAATGAATAAATTTTATTAGTGTTAAACATATTTATTGACGAAATACTATTAATTACTTTAAAAATATGTAATAATCTAAATTTTATTAATTATCTTAAATATATTTAGTGAAGGATGAAGAGCGAATTTTTTTCACCACATCGTTTTATCAATTATTAGTTAAAAAATTGGGTTTTGTGTCAGGAAGTTGAATGCACAGGTGTGGAGTTCTCTATTTGATTTCAGTGTATACATAAACTGAAAATTTGAGAGCTGAAATATAGTTATGGAAATAAAAGCAAAAAAGTCAAAAATAAATGTCGAAAATGGTAATTAGAGAAACAAGTTTCTTCCTTGATCATAGCTGGTTAAGAAAAGTTCTAACTATTGGAATCCTTAAAATGCTGCTGAACTCAAAGGGACCATTTGGGAAACCTCTGTTCCAAAACAAACTTACTCGTAATTCGTAATACAATAGCTATACTACAATTCACTATATTGTATTAAAAAACATAGCTTTGAATTTCCTTTCCTTAGAAGCATTTTTATTAATTTAATATAAATAAAGAAATTATAAAATAAATAATGGATAACTAATTGAATGTAAATTTAATTACTGGTTTCGAAAATCATAACTGGTTAAAAAAGTTCTAAGTACTGGAATCCTAGTGATGCTTCCGCTGAACTCAAAGTGACTATTTGGGGAACCACTATTATAAGGTGTACCCTTAGACTCGAAAGCAAACTAACTCATAATACAATAGCTATAATACAATTCCCTTTATCGTATTAAAAAAAACATTGTTTTGAATTTCCGAGCACTTTAATCAATTTCATAAAACTAACGGAATTATTAAATAAATAATGGATAATTAATTGAATATAAATTTAATTACTGCATTCGAAAATCATAACTGGTTGAAGAAGTTCTAATTACCGGAATGTCTGTGATGCTTTCACTGAATTCAAAGGAACCATTTGGGAAACTACTGTTCTTAAGTAGTGTACCATAGACCCTAAAGCAAATTTACTCATAATACTATAGCTATAATACAATTCACTATATTGTATTAAATAATCATTTTTTTGAATTTCCATTCTTTACGAGCATTTTTATTAATTTCATAAAAATAATGGAAATTATGAATAATTATTAAATAAATTATTATTATATAAATTACTAATAATTATTATATAAATAATAGATAATAAGTTGAATAGAAATGTAATTATTGGTTTTTAAAATCATTACTGGTTAAAAAACAAGCTCTAACTACTGGAATTCGCTGAACTCAAAGGGTACCATTTGGGAAACCTGTTCTAAGGTGTACTGTAGAACTTAAAACAAACTTACTCGTAATATAAAAGCGTAATAAATCATAATTATTGCTGCAATAAAAATCAGTTGTACTATTTATAAACTAAATATCTCTTTCTATTGCGTGGTAAAGTGTGCGTAAAATGCTATAAAACATATTTTTATTTGTCAAATAATAATAACTCATAAGTTATACACTTTTGTTAATTGCATTTTGCGATCTGTTTATTTGTCGAAAAAAGCAAATGTTTATTGAATTTGATTTTAAAGATAATTAAATAAGATTAAGTTAAGTTTCAAGTGTTTTTCATTGCCTATAATGCTTTTTTTCCTTCATAACTTAAAAAAATAGGCTTTTCACGTAAAACAGTTATCTGCAAAATTTAATTTTAGTATGGAGAAAATTAAGTTTTATTAAAGTTTTGTTAATGTTAAAAAGAGGAATTGCTACAAACACATTTGCTTCAAAAATCTTCAATGTATATTAGTTACTTTTCTGTTTTAATATCAAAACAGCTAATGGACGTGTATTGTTTAAGTGAAAAATTTATTCATATTTCCAATAAAAGAAACTGTTTTTAATATTCAATAATATGGCATTTTACGTAAAAATTATAGTTGCTACATGAATATTTATTGTTAATATGTCATGTTTTGTATTTTTCATTAATTAAACGAGCAAAAAAAGCTTATATTTTAAAAATATATGTACTTCATAACATGTTAGATTTGAATTGATTCTACATTTTAAATTTTTTATCTAATTATCTTTAACTACACTCCTCAAAAGTGAAATTGCAACACCAAGAAATAATGCAATGATTAGAGGAATCTAGATCCTAAGACACAAACCGCTGGCACAGTTTATTTATCTTTACTTTCACTTCGAATTGGTCAAAGTAAACGCGGAGATTTTTCCAACCAGGAACCTATTGACCGACATGATGTTATAGTTAAAGTTTTTAAACTAAAACAGACGACGTTAGTTAACATTTTCACAAAAGTCATGTATATGTTAAAATAANGGGAAGGATGTCAAATCCAGTCAGGCTGTTAAGAGTTCGCCGTGCGACATGCGGCCTGGCATTGTCTTGCTGGAATACCGTGTTGGGTGCGCCCTGCAACAAGGGCAGAACAACGGGATACACAACTTGTGTGACGTAGCGGTCCGCTGTCAAACTGCCGTGAATGTGTACCAGGGGCGTTCTGCGATCAAACATTATGCCACCCCAAACCATGATGCCCGGTGTAGGACCGTTGTGACGCTCGGCGTAATGGGCTGGTTCGTAGCGTTCTCCGGGTCGCCGCCATACCCGTCGACGGCCGTCATTTCTCCACAGACAGAAACGAGATTCATCCGTGAACAATACCCGATGCCATTGGATGGTCCAGGTACGATGACGATGACACCACGCCAGGCGTCTAGCCCTGTGTAAAGCGGTCAACGGTACCCCTGTTGCTGGTACCCGTGCACGTAACTGTACTTCATGCAATCTGTTGCGTATGGTTTGGGTGGACACAGATCCACCTGCTCCTGAAGGCAACCGGCTTCGGATGGCACGTGCCGTGGAGAAAGGGTCTCGAATAGTCAACTGGCGAATACGCCGGTCTGTGCGCTCTGACGTGCACCTGTGCGCACCACTTCCTCTTCGGCGTGCATGTAGACTTTCCTGAATCCATCGTGTGACACAGCGTTGGATGGTACTCACGTTGTGCCCAACACGAGTTGCTATTGCCGCGCAGCGACAAACCAAATTCATGGAGTTCGATAATACGGTCACGTTCCCCGGTCGTTAACTGATGGTATTGAGTTCGCCGACGTCTCAGAGGCATTTTCTACGCTTTTTCGAAAGTCGCAAATGCCACGCAAAACCTCAGATGCCGTTTATGAGAAGGGAAAGTTGCTGGCCTTTATAGCTCGAATATGCGCACGACGTGATCAGATGCGTGCGCAAATTTAATCATTTGCATATCCATCTCACTACTATCGCTCCTGAAATTTGCATGACGCTACGTGCATTATTTCTTGGTGTTGCAATTTCACTTTTGAGGAGTGTATTTGAAAAAAGCAAACACATATATATTAATAGGTTTTCATGTTTAATCATTGAATAATTTTGTAATAGAATTGGATAAAATATTTAATTGTTTAAAATATTGCTTTCTAAAATTTGCAAAAAGTAAGTTGTTTTTGTTTATAACTTGTTGATACGTTCGATATGAAAATTTGAATAATTTACATATAAAGTTATGAAAAACAACTGAAATCAGAATCACACACTTAGATACTAATGGGAAAAAAATCCCCCCCCAAATAACGTAAAAAGTTGGCTGCTCTGTATGAAGTTCTGAAAAGCCACTTTATGTTTAAGCATAATGTTTAGAAGATTTATGTTTAAACATATAATCCTGTGGCACACAAGTGAAATAAAATACAAGAGAAGTCCATGATTATAGTTTTAAGACATTTGAAGATTATTATTGTCTTTTTAATTTTATGGAATTCAAATTGTTTGCCTATTTACTTATTTTAGAACTGGGATTTATATGACTGGAATTCATATAACTCAAAACTACAAAATTTGAATTTAATGTGTGTCATTTATATAATCTGATGATATTTTTTGTTTTGTGCATGGAACTTAATTTCTTTTTTTGCTCTAATGCGAAAATGTTTTTCGTAAACATTGTTGAATCTTCAAAAACTTATTTCCTCAAATTCGAATCTAAATTTCCCAAATTCTGAAAGTTTAAAGTAATTATGAATCTGTAATAAATTATCAAAGCGAAATGGCTAAATTTTACATAAAAAATTTGTCCACAATACAGTACCAAGGATGCCAATTGCTCTTGATTAGACAAAATATTTTAAATAACGGTGGAAAACTACAAACTAAAATTTGCAGGTTTCTGGTTAATTTTGACAATTTTTAAAAAGATTTAAAGCGTCTTACCTGTAAAAAGTGGCCTTTGAATTTATAGTGTCCAGTAAAAGCCCTCTAAATCGATTTTATTAAATCTAGATTCGTACATTAAAAGATTGTCACTCGAAAATAGTTATCCTCTTTCTGAAGCAAGTTGGCATCTACAATATTCTTGTTATAAATTTTAGATTTAAGTGGTTTAACATCGACATTGCTTTTTTTTAACTGTAAAGTCAACTCAGTAATAGGGCATTAGTAAGGAATGTGTGTTCTCTAATTATGTACATTTTAAGATCATTTGATTAGATTTATTATCGTGTTGACAATCTTTTATGAATAAAATTGCCCACAAAATTTTAAAAAATCGTTCTCCCTTACTAATATTTTGAACCATCTGTGGAATTGTTTAAAATAGTTTTTACAGATTGTGAAAGTTTTTATACGTTCTTTAATGTCTTTTTATGCTCGCGGTCTTTAAGAAGGTCCACCCCTCTCTTTGAAATTCTTAAATTTGATTTAAGTAAGGCAGTTCAGGTTAGAAATATTCATTTTAAATATGTCTATGTAGCATATAGTAACACATGGGGGTGTAACTAAAAATGCAGTATGCTGAAACGTTCCTTCACACTCTTAGCTAACCTTTTTAGGTTTGATTACGTCATGTATGCTACATATTAGCGTTGTGAAGTGTGTTTATTCATTACCGACAGAGACAGACAAGCAAAAATGGTTATAAATAATGATTGTTTCTTTAATGTTTATAAATAATATTATCGAGAAATTACTCAAACAAATATATTTTTTTCAGCTACACCGATGCCAAACCAAGTAATTCATTGTCTAACGCTATCAATCTATCATTCCCGATTCTAACATGTGGTCAACAACAAAAGACGAAGAACTAAAATATGTTAATAAATCCTCAGAGCTAGGATCACTAAGCAGCTCAGAACCAGAAGAATCAGTTGAAGTGAGTGACGTCATCGGTGGTTATGGACCTTGGCAAAGAGATATTTTTGTACTTCTGTTTTTAGCATCTATACCTTCAGCATGGCACAATCTGCAAATGACTTTTATGGCTCCGTCTGGAGTGGACTACTGGTGTGCAAAACCCAACGATGTAAATATAAGTTTGGATTTGTGGCTTAATCGGACAGCGGTGCCTTCAAATCTGGATGTGGACAATAGGTGCTTCATAAAACCATATTGGCGACTGCAGGATAATGCCACCGTCCAAGAAAGTGATCTTGTCAGATGTACGAAGTGGCAATATGATTACAGCTTCTATCCATCTACTATTATAGATGAAGTAAATATTGAACATTTATTATTTTTAAATTTTTCCGTATTCTTATTTCTACCTAATACCTAATTATAATTTTAAAGCAGTATTAAATGTAATAATTCTACACTTATCTAAGGTTTTTGCTTTTTTCATGTAAACGTTAGCTCTATTACCCTGAAGACGCTTAGTAATCATTATTTTTTTTATCAGATGTAGCTTTTATTACCATATGACTGTATTGCATTAGTACATATTATCTATTGTTAGCTACATTTCTTGAATTTGGTGCAGCAGTCCGTTAATTGTCTATTGATTGATTAAACAGTACTTGGAGTTATAATTATTTTACGTGTTGTGCTATATTAATTTTTTTACAGTAAAGAAAAAGTTTCGATGTTTTTTTTTTTCGTTTCGTAAAAAAAGAAGTGGTCCTCCAAAATGTGAACCGTATGAGATTCATTGCATTTTGACATGTTAAATTATTATTAAAGCACTATGAACTATATAATGATTTGACATGTTGAAGTATGCATAACATATTTCCTAACATTTAAAAACCCAATTATCAACTTATTTAATCCTTTTTCAATAAATAAAAATCATTATAATATAATCGGTAATCTCTTAATACCACAACCTTGAATTGAGTTCAGAATGAAAATCTATTTTTAGAGATTCCTTTTACATCTGCCTAACACATTAACATAGAATTCGAATATTGTTGTGTGGTTGCTGATGTTTTGATTTCAATAAAATTTTCGATAATTTCTCACGCATTCTTTTCCGCCTACACATTTGTATGCGTGAGGCTAAGACAAAGAGCCTTCGCAATAAATTTAATCAATTAACAGCCAATGTATGGATTTCTTAACTTTCCTTGGCGACAACTATGTTCTTCATTGATTTTTATTTAGTTCAGTAAAAAGAAGTTTCGATGTTATTTTTTTTTTTGAAAAGAAAAGAAAAAACTGCCGAAATCTGAACCTATGAGATCCGTTGCATTTTGATTTGTTAATTTATTATTAAAACAATAATAGGGACGTAGTAGGGATGTCAACTACTACGCCTTTTGAAAAATACATTGACAATTTAAAACTAAAGCTTGCAAGAATATTTGGAAATCTTGTTAACATTTCATAAACATCTCTTAACGGGATCTAGAACCTCGTGGTTTTTATATAATCTTTCGAATTATTTACAAGGAGTTGTGGAAAAAATAACTCTAAATCCAGTTTATAAAATAACGAATAATACATTAAAGCATAAACTTAGCTACCATTTGAAGAAATTTTTCCCAAAAGCGTAGAAAGTTTGCAGGCTTGTAAATGTAATAATAACTCAAAATATTTTACTTCAAAAAATCTTTGAAAAAAAGGAGTTAAGTCTTAAATTTGCTACGATATAAGAGAAACTTTTTTTATGTTGCTTCCTTTTCTTGAAGAATGATTAATGATTTTTTTTAAAAAATGTTATCAACCTCAACTATATCTACTTTTTAAAAATATTTCAAAAGATTTAATTGAAAAATAACTGTAATCATAAATTATTAAAGTTATGTTAAACATGTGATTATTGTTATTTATTTTTTAAAAAGCTGCGTATAAATCGGCGAATTGCTGATCTGTTCCCATCGTAAATAGTGGAAAAAACTCATAACTAATTCAATTCTAATGACTTTTTTAATTAAATTAAAAAAAAGCCAATTCTTGAGCTGAAATAAATTTAAAGTAAAAAATGTTTTGAGATGGGTTTGAAACAAGAAACTTAATCTGTTGTCTGTAATCCTGATTTGTTTATAAACAGGAAAATTTTAAAATTTATTTTATTTTCAAATATCACCGGAATTTGAGTCAAAACTATACATCTACTTCTACGCAATTAAAATTCGACTTTACAAAATCAAAAACACTGAACGTTTACCTAACTAAGAGATTTGTAAAATCATATTTATTCCATTTTAATAATCTAAGTCAATTAAAATAAAACTTTGTACAAACAAAATCAGACAAAACAAACTAAACGTACTGAAACAAAACTCTATTGGTAAAGATTATCTTAAAAATGTTCGATGATTTGAATATTCAACTAATCCTTTTTAAAGTGCGCGGTTAGAACACTCACTAACAATTTCACCTGTTTTTAAATGTCATGGTAACTTATTTACCTCTTATAATTTGTGCTGCCCTCTGTTAACATCTTTAGAAAATTAAATAAAAAATAAGCACCTTTATTACATATTAAGACTATTAACTGGGATTATAAATATTTATAATATTTAAATTTAATTAAAGATTTATAATATGATCATTATTGGAAATAATGATCATATTATAAATCTTAAGGAATTAAATCCTTAAGATTTATAGAATTAATTAAGCGGGTCTTAAGGAATCTTAAGACCCGCTCAAGGAATTAAAAAAAAAAAATAAAAAATACAAAACTTGTACAGTTTGCTGCTTTCAGGTTAAAAAACAAAATGATTTCTTCTGATAAGATTTTAAAATTAGTTATGAAGTTCAGTTTTTTCATTTTGTATACACAACATTTCTATTTACTGATTTTCAAATTATATGCATATATAATGATTCCTTTTTTCTTTCTTTCAGTGGGATTTAGTATGTGAAAGAGAGTGGTTGATATCTTTTTCGAAGTCTATCTATAATGTCGGTTATCTCGTAGCTGTGTTAGTATTTGGACAAATTTCAGATAGGTCAGTTTCCTAGATTGTTTTGTTTATGATTTTTTATAGACTTTCTCTTTTCTTTAGTTAATTTCCGTGACTAATTTGTGATTAATTTAAATTTATGTGAATTATATTATCGTATAGATTTTTTATGATTTCAGTATAACACACTAATATTTTCAAAAATGTTAAACATATATAGCATATTAAGTAAATAATCCCAATAAACTGAAGCGGTAAGATATGACTTGATTGAAAAACTTCATCAGCTTCACAAATATTTAGATGAAAATAAAAGTCGATATGGTTCAAGCGCTCAAAAATAGGCACCCATTCTCAAGAAGTGCCAGGTCTGAATGAGAAGAAACAAAAGTTTTTTGAAATAAAAAACGTAAAATTACCAATGAAATTACGAATCAAAATTTAAAAAAACCCGCAATAACCGAGAGTTAGTGAAAGTAAAATAAAGATTAAAAACAGAACAAGGGGGAAAGATTAAAAACAGAACTGAATCAGGTTAAATCCATTTCCACACACTATGGAGATGCTGTGAGGTACTAATGTAGTTTAGAAGGAAATCAGCACTCATATGAATGAAACAAGATTCCAGAGCAAGCTGAACAAACGTGACTGAGTCGGAAATAATAATGTCATTGTCACTTTTATTTTTCATTTTTCGTGGGCTTATTTTCTTTGTCAAATCACTTTTGTTTCTTTTTTTTCTCATCTGGCAAGTCTTCAGAATGGGCGCCTATTTTTGAGCTCTTGAAACATGTCGACCTTTATTTTTAACTGCATATTTTTGAAGCAAATGTTTTTTTATTAAAGTAATATATAACATGTCTTGCATTTGATAAAAGCACAAATTGAAGGAAACGAATGACCGTAAATATTTTTCGTTTATTTAATCTTCAGATTTTAAGACATCTGGTTGTTGCCACTCTGTACCAATAAAAAGTCTTCTTAACATGTTCACAGTAGACCTATGTTTCTGCACTAGTAATAATGATTCATTTTATTCAGTTGAACTCATTATTGATTAAATAACGGCAAATCAAAAGTGATTATTAAAATATATAATAAGCATATTCATTCATAAAACAACTCCTTTTATTAAATACGATGAATGAAAATAGTCAATAATAGCAAAAAGTTACTTCTCCATTATACAAATCTTACTTTTTAAGTTGCTAATTGACATCGGTGTATTTTGTAATGCAATTACTTATAAAAGTCTAACAGAATTTTGCGAATTTGGCAAAATTTACTAGGGAATTTTAAGGGAAAAATAACAGTTATTTAATTTGTCTTATCTAACTTTCTCTCGATATTATTTCCATAAGAGAAAAAAATATAATTCTTCCCATTGGTTTATCCTGTATTGATTACGTCTATAAGTCATAAATCGAAAAGTAGTGGTGGCTTCTTAATTTACAATAAACGCGACCCTGCGATCTTTTCACCTTTTTTCCTATAAGAGAATTCTGTATTCCCCGTTATTGCGTGAATACAAAGGCATCATAACATAAGATCATGTTAAGTGAGGCCTAGCAAGTATTCAAAACTTATTTCCAATTCCTAAAATTACCCACAGTTCTTTTGTCTTCAGCGTTTGTCCCGGAACAGGTCAAGAATCAAAACATTGAAACATCAGTGTCCACAATGCGTATTTAGGCTTTTGTATATTTTGCGTAAATGGTAAGGTAGCACGACAAAAAATCTTGTTATGCCAGACATGACACAGATTGGCTAATTTTTTTCCACTCCAAAAGTAACCCACAGTTCTTTTGCGTTTAGATGTTGTGCTAAAAGGTCAAAAACTCAAACATGCTTATTTCTGCATTGTTATATTTTTCGTCAATGGTAAGATAACATCGAAAATTTTTGTAATATCAGGCATGGAGAAAATTGGATAGTTTTTTCTCACAGTTCTTTCTCACGCAGATGTTACGCTAAAAGATCAAAAACCCAAACATCGATGCCAACAACGCGTATTTCGGCTTTGGTATATTTTGCGTCAATGGTAAGGCAATACAGCAAAAGATTTACTTCTTAAGCAATGGTAATACACGACAAAGATCTGATATTTTTCCACTCGAAAAGTAATAGAAATTTTTAATGTGTTTAAATGTTAAGCTCAAAAGTACCGAAACATAGGTGTCCAAGAGCGTATTTGAACTTGGGTATAATACCTTTGCAACACAGTATTGCACAAATAATGTGGGATTCGAGTCTTAATGTGTGCATGAAATCAATTTAAGGAGCTTGAATGATTTTTTATAAATGCATCGCTATTAATTGTGATAATTGCTTGCTTATTTGTTTAAACCACTACTGTAGTTGTAATAAGAAATTTACTTCTATTTTATTTACCAAGAGAAATTCTCGACCAATTTCAAAAAGTGAGTTTCAACTTTGTTGCATAGACCTGTATTTCTTTCTCAGTGCGCTTTATTTATCATTTGTAATTCATTAGACAAGTGACGATTGCAGTAAAGAGCTTCCGCAGTTAGTTAGTGTATTTTTAAGCAAAAACGAAGTAAATGACATTACATTTCGATTACCTGCTTTTTCAAAGACTAAGCAGAAAAGGTAAATGCTTTTCCCCTAAAGAAAAATTTTCTCGCTTATGGTTCAGGTTAGTAGCTAAGGTTTTAAGCAGAAAATGTAAATGTTTTTCCGCTAAAGAAAAATTTTCTCGCTTATGGTTCAGGTTAGTAGCTAAGGTTTTAAGCAGAAAAGGTAAATGCTTTTCCCCTAAAGAAAAATTTTCTCGCTTATGGTTCAGGTTAGTAGCTTTGGTTTCATCTATTGAATTAAATTCATAATTTATATAAGTTAATCATTATATAAGTTCAAACATCACAATGAAAATTGTTTTATAGTGTAGGAAGACGACCAACGCTTCTTTTCTCGTATGTTCTTAACGTTGGGGCAGGTTTCCTCTCCGCTTTTGCACCATCTTTTGCTATGTTCGCTCTGCTCAGGTTCTTTACAGCTGTTGGTGGAGCTGGATTTTATACTGTTACATTCGTTATTTGTAAGTAATCAAGCTTCTGTTTATTTTAGTTTATCTTAAACACTCCAATTTTCTTAACTGAAGCCTTTATATTCAGTAATAACTATATTAACAGCTTCAACTTTCTAATTGATTTAAAATAGCCCTTTTGTATCATACTTACAAAAAACAGTCATTTTCATGCTTACAACATTCTTTATGCTTATTTTTTCACTTATATGCATATTTTTTCAGGGCAGAAAGAGTCTTTCAGAATATATTTTAACAAATAAAAATATTATTTTTCTATTTTTATTTAATTTATGTAGCTAAAATATACCTGAATGTCAATTCCTCATTTGTCACCATTGTTAAATTAAAATAAGAAATTATAACTTTTCAAAAAATAAGTGGTTACCTTACAAATATCTCTTTTTATTATTTCAGAACACTGAATTATTGAAATCAGCTAACCACTTTGAGTTCAACTGGAAGACTCTGTCTTTTGCTCACTAACCCTTAACGCTTAAAAATGTTGCCATGACAATGTTTTAAACTTTGTCCCTAGTATATTGCATCATTCGCAACAATGTATTAACCCTCCTAAATCTCCATAAAATGGAATATTTTAATAAAAACTTTAACCCTTGATTGCTAACTATTTTAAATTGAAGCGATCATTGGAGACTGTATACTTTATTATTTCACATATACTTTATTATTTCTACGACAAAACTAATACTTATTCGCGAAGTATTAGTTTTGTCGTAGGTATATTAGGACATTATCATGTAATTCACAATCCAGATACTGTTACTATTTCATCCACTCCTAAAATGATCGAAACAATTTCTATTTTCAATATTCACTAATGGCTGCGTTTGAAAATGACATAATTTGATTGTTATAATGTATGTAGGTATTTGCATTTTGATTGGAGGAAAAATTAAGAGGAATTTCATTTTTTCTCGTTGCTAAGCAACGAGTTATGAGATATATGTGAGTCTTGGACGTATGCGAGAGAAACTAATTTCGATCCTGTATTTGAGATAGACGAAAATTGCCAAAACCTTCGCCGAACTCGCATTTGCGTCCCTCTACATCGATGGCTTGCTCGGGACACACATGTATATCCATAAACCACACAGATGGTTTTGGCTAGAGACGCTTATATGCTCCCATAGCAGTCGAAGGGTTAATGATATAGTACCAATGGCAATACAGAACAGCATTGGAGTAAGCTTTCATCTTCATCTCATTGAATTTGCCTGTGAAATACACTTGAAAACATTAAATCAAGCCCTATTGTGCTTTACATATAGCATTCATGTTTTTTGTGTTTTTTTTTTTGAAAAAATACCTAGTAAAGCAAAATAAAGTTCTCGTAATTCCTAAAAAAGTGAATATTTTTACAAGCTCATAATCCCAATACTTAATATTTCCAAATAAATGTGTATCTAATTGCGAAATCGCGTGTATTTAGTTTAGTTTAAAAGTGAAAGGTAATAAAAAAAAAGTTTTTAGCTTATATATTATAAAACTGGCACTATATACTTTTTAAATTTTTTAGGGATCCTTCAAAATTATAATGCCTAGTAGGTGACGGCTACACTTTTTTGTAGCAATTTTATTGGCCAGTATTCTATATCCACAAGTAAATAAATCAAAACAGTTAACAACCCGCTTAGTTGAAGGCTCTAAATGACATTTTAATTAAATTTGCTGTAAAATTAACAACGTGAAATAAAGATAGAATAGCTTTTAATTTAGGCTCTTAAGCTTTTAAGAGGCGAAATTTATAAATCTTTAATACTCATTTAAACAGTTCGCTAAGTGTTCTAATTTTCTCTTAAAAAAATGACTAGTTGAAAGTTAGTTGTTAAATGCATTTGGAACATTACAATTCCTTCATCCACTACGATCTTTAAAATTTGAAGACTTGACAAGAATAAATTACTGTTAAGTAGTAAAAGTAGACTAAAATAAAATCTTTTCCCGAGAAATCTCATTTATTTTTAAATATGGAACCTTCTTCCACTATGTTCTTGAATTGTGCTTATCTAAATAATAAAAAAATACTCTATTTCAGTGATAGAAATGGTGAGCCCGGCTTATCGATCAATGGTTGGCGTAGCAATTAATTTCGGTTGGTGTTTAGCTTTCATAAGTCTACCTGGAGTAGCTTGGATCATAAGAGATTGGTTTTGGCTACAGTTGGCACTAACACTGCCAAAACTTCTGTTTATTTCCGTGTTTTGGTAATATTTATTATTTTATACTTTAATTACATTACATTTCATAAATATGGTAAATAGTTTTTAAACTCGCATAATACCGCTTATGTTAAAAAAACTTTTGTTTTGTTATATTCATATTATTTTTTTTTATAGTTAATAAATATCTGAAAACCGATCAAATACTGTTTAATAAAAACAACCATATTTGCTTGGTATAAAAATTTCAAAGAGGAAAGAGTATCCATCGAAGATGATCAGGGATCTGATAGATAATCTACTTCGATTAATGATCAACATAGGAATCAAGTCACAAAATTGATTTCTGTTATGATTTCTGTATGACAATAATAGACATCAATGAACAAATTCCGTACACAATTTTGTTCTTGTCAAACATTTTCAAAAGTTGTTTTCTAGCGTTTGTAGTTGTCCTAAGAACTTTGTATTTGCCCCAAAACAGTAAAGAGTGTTTTAAAACGATTTCGTTTTAGAACACATCATTATTAATGATTTAAATAGTTCCATCAACTAAATAGCGCTTGGAAAGTACGCAGAACAGAAAAGATCATATTAAAGTCGCTAATATAAATTTAAGTAATGTTGACTGTTACCTTTGATTTTATTTTATTTTATAACCGTTGTTGAACAGCCGACCCAATTTTGGGTTTACGACTACTAATGTTCCAACTCCGTAGCCTTGTAATTTTGAACCCAATTTCGAAGACAAGGGATCTCCAGGATCAAGTTTTGGGAAAAATTTTGCCTTCATGGAGGACTTTTTGATGGAAGATATCCGCATTTGTGTTACACGGTGAAGAAAACCTTGGAAACTTCCCATGGTTAGCCTGATAGCAAGGGAACTCTAACCAATGATCCGTCTTCCACTGAGGATATTTTACGTTAGCACTGTGGTCGTTGCAAGCCGGATGCGGAATTCGTGTGAACCAACCATCGGTGGGGAATTGGATTCGAACCAGGTTCACCTCATTGGAAGGCGAACGCTCGATCCCCTGAGCCACCATGACACTGTTACCTTTGATTGTCGTGGGTGCTGTGCATTTTTAATTTCTTACACTTGGGTAATCAGTCAATAAAGATTGTTATTAGAGAACTTTCTAGCTGTTACGAGATGTAAATTGTCTAAAACTACCTAAAATTCCTTTTCACACTTATAGTTAGTATTCGTCAATTTTTGACAAAAGAATTAACGAACACGCTTCCATAAGCACAGTCTACCTTCAGGATGGGGTTCTTTATTTCTATTTTATTATTTTATTTTCGTATTTTTATATCTATTCCAACGATTGAAATTGACTCTCTCCATGGAAATTTTTTGATTTCATTAATTATTAGATAAAAAAAATAATCGCAACGGCCGAACTTGGAAGAGCATTTCAAAACTTATCTTGAAACATGCCTTTTATGATTGGAAAAAACGTTGGCAAAATTGCAAACACTTAGTTTGATCTTCACGAACGAACCCATATATCTACTTTAAAAAAATATTCTTAAAACAGTTGATATGATATGATTATAGTGTTACAATTTTCCAGTAGAAATTTAAGGAGAATAATCTTTTTAAAGTTTTGGATTTATAAATATTACACATTTTGAACAGGGTGAGCTGTCCAAAATGTGTAATATTTATAAATGTGTAATATTTCAGGGGTCTGTTTAGAAGAAATTTGGGTCCATTAACGGACCCTTCACAAAAGATCTTTTCATAAAAACGGACCCTTCACAAAATATTTTAACTTAAAAACGGACCCTTCACAACATAATTTATCTTTTAATCGGACCCTTCACGAATTTGTTTATTTTCATTATTGTTTTGTTAATCGAATAAACCCTTCCCAAGGGGGTGGGGGGAAAGAAAGACAGATGTAAACGAACTAAGATTTGTCTTCGGCAGACGTTTCTTCCTTTATTCGTCCGAAATGAATATTCTGCTTTCAGTAGTAATAGGCTAAATACCAAAAATTTGTATGTTGCATCTTGCAGTTCATTTTTTAAAATTTAATTTTTTTAAATTATAATTTTACAGTGTTGGGCATAATCTTGTATGTCTTTACAATTTAAAAACTCCTTGAAAAAGTTTTTTGCAATAACCGGACCCTATTTGTACGAATTCATAAACAGACCCCTGACCCTGAACATGTTNAAAGACGGAACAAAAATCGGGGTTGCGTTGATGAAGAGTGTAGTTCTCTTGAGGTGTTTCAATAAACACTCCACTGCATTTCTGTCCATCCATTTTACTGCCATCAGAGTATATTTTGATGTCGTTTGGAGGGATTTTATACATGATTTCCTGGGACAATTATCTGAGGAAGTCAGTCACACAGTCTTTCTTGTCAAGCGTGGTAGGGAGGCTTTCATGGAAACTGATATTGGAAAGATCCAAGCAAGTACTGAGATTGCAATGAAGATAAAGAGGTTCAATATTTTTAGCGATTAACAGTTGCGATTTAACATGACTAAAAGGACTGTTTTTCTTTAGCCTTTGATTGCAGGCCCAATTATTTAGGTAAATAGCAGTTATATTGCCTTGGTCTAAACTGGAAAGTTTATTGAAATATTTCACAGCTTGTCTTCTAAAATGAAGAGGTTGCAGATCTGCTTCGTAAAGGACGATCTCTGAAGGACAGTTACGTTTAAATCCAGTGATGACGCGAGCGGAGCACAGTTGAATCTTTTCAAATTTGTTTGAGTTAGATTGAGAAGCACAGCAGTAGACAGGATAGCCATATTCTAGAATTGGTCTAACAAGAGCCTGATAGGAAGTCCTAAGATTAATGATGTAAGCAGTTCAATCAAGTAAATAACGCTTGGAAAGTACGCAGAACAGAAAAGATCGCTGATATAAATTTAAGTAATGTTGACTGTTACCTTTGATTTAATTTTATTTTATAACCGTTGTCTAACAGCCGACCCAATTTTGGGTTTACGACTACTAATGTTCAACTCCGTAGCCTTGTAATTTTGAACCCAATTTAGAAGACAAGGGATCTTCAGGATCCCTTGGTGATCAGGATTGGGTGAAATTTTGCCCTCATGGAGGACTTTTTGATGGAAGAAATCCGCATTTGTGTTACATGGAGAAGAAAACCCTGGAAACTTCCCACGGTTAGCTTGATAGCAAGGGAACTCTAACCCATGATCCGTCTTCCACTTAGGATATTTTACGTTAGCACCGTGGTCGTTGCAAGCCGGATGCGGAATTCGTGTGAACCAATCATCGGTGGGGAATTGGATTCGAACTCGGTTCACCTCATTGGAAGGCGAACTCTCGATCTCCTGAGCCATCATGGCGCTGTTACCTTTGATTGTCGTGGATGCTGTGCATTTTTAATTTCTTACACTTGGGTAATTAGTCAATAAAGATAGTTATTAGAGAACTTTCTAGCTGTTACGCTATGTAAATTGTCTGAAACTACCTAAAATGCTCCTTTTCACACTTATAGTTTGTATTCGTCATATTTTGACTAAAGAATTAACGAACACGGTTCCATAAGCGCAGTGTGCCTTCAGGATGGGGTTCTTTATTTCTATTTTATTCTTATTTATTTTTCGTATTTTTATATCTATTCCAACGATTGAATTTGACTCTCTTCATGGTCATTTTTTGATTTCATTAATTAGATAAAAAACGATCGCAACGGACGAACTAGGAAGATCATTCAAAAATTATTTTAAAACATGCTTTGATGATTGGAAAGAACGTTGGCAAAATTGCAAACACTTAGTTTGACCTTCCAACAAATTGTTTGCGAACGAACCCATGTATCTACATTAAAAAGATATTGTTAAAACAGTTGGTATGATCTGATTATAGTGTTATAATAATTTTCCTGTAGAAATTTAAAGAGAATAATTTTTTAAAGTTTTGGATTTATAAATATAAAATGTGTTATATTTATAAATGTGTAATATTTCAGGGGTCTGTTTAGAAGAAATTTGGGTCCGTTAACAGACCCTTCACAAAATATCTTTTCATAAAAACGAACCCTTCTCTAAATATTTTAACTTAAAAACGAACCCTTCACAAAATAATTTATCTTTTAATCGGACCCTTCACAAATTTGTTTATCTTCATTATTGTTTTGTTAATCCAATAAACCCTTCCCTGCGGGGTGGGGGGGTGGGAGAGAAAGACAGATGTAAACGAACTAAGATTTGTCTTCTGCAGACGTTTCTTCCTTTATTCGTCCGAAATGAATATTCTGCTTTCAGCAGTAATAGGCTAAATACCAAAAATTTTTATGTTGCATCTCTAATTTAGTAGCAGCAGTTGCAGTTCATTCTTTAAAATTTAATTTTTTTAAATTATAATTTTACAGTGTTGGGCATAATCTTGTATGTCTTTACAATTTAAAAACTCACTGAAAAAGTTTTTTGCAATAACAGGACCCTATTTGCACAAATTCACAAAAGCAGGACCCTGGTTGAAAGAATGTGACTTAACGCTTATTTTATATTCACAAATTACGAGTAATTTTTTCACAATTTTACAAATTCGGACCTTTCACAAACTGTTTGGATAGACCCCTGTATTTATAAAGCAATCATTAGATGAATTCAACCAATTTTACGCGATCCAATTTTGTGATATAACATGTTAAGTATAGGAATTTACAGATTATACCAGAGATCTACAAAATTGTCATTCTAAATAGCGTTGGTCAAAATGAAACAAAGATCTCCCATGATTTAATTTCCTGTAATTCGAGACTTGTGAATTTGACAGTGTCTGAAATACGTAAAGTATTTTACAGCTTTATTGATCTAATTTGTAATCTAATTAATTATTGATCTAATTTGTAACTTTATTGATCTAATAAGATTCTAATTTGTCTTTATTAACAACATTGCTTATATAACTTTAGGGTTGTACCCGAATCACCTCGATGGCTGCTTATTCGGGGCGAAAAGGACATCTTTCGAAAAGTTGTTCAAACAGCGGCGAAAAAAAATGGCGTCCCGTATGAATTTGTTCAATCAGAGACAGAAAAACTGATGTTGAGAAGCGAAGAAATCAGACAGAGTACTGGTAGTACAGCAACAATACTGGATCTCTTCAAAACTCCTAATTTGAGGAAGAGTACGTTGATATTATTTTACAATTGGTAAGTTTATCAAAAGTTACTACATTTCAGTATATCCTTTCTTTATGTCCAACGGGAATTAGGGAACATATGTGCTTTAAATAAAGTTAAAACACCGTAGAAATAGGACATAGGTCACATAAATATGTAAACATCGTTTCGGTACTATAAAGCACATCCTTTAGAGTCAAGAATGTGTGATTTGAAAAGTGATGTTAGAAAAACTGATATAATTCTGTGCTTCGATACTGAAAAAAAGTACTTAATCATGGTACCAAAACGATTGGATGTATGTTTATGGGACACCACTAGTGCTTTTTTGCACATTGTTTTATTTATTAACAACTATGTTAGCATTGTTTTTTTGAATTAAGCTTTAAGTTTGAAACAAAGATTGCAGTATTTTTTTGCAATTCCGAGGTTTTTTTTTCTTGTATAATTTTTTGCTTTAGTATTTTAAAATATACGATTTTCAAAATGTTAAAGACGTTATACATTCTTATTAAATAAATTTGAAACAAGTTCGAAAGAATAATAAAAATTTTCAAAAATCAAATTTTCTTATAACGCTGGAGTACTTTTGTTGCTCTTTTTGCTTTAAAAGTTTTTTATACATTATTAATAGCATGATTATCTATACTTATTTATCTAAAAAGTAAAATCTTGTAATGAAAAAATTCTAGTGCATTATATCCACAAAGTAAGGTTCCAAATATTATTTAATTTGTCCTGATTTTTTTTTTTAGTTTGTAACCAAAATATTCACACCAACATGTGGGTAATTCCACCATTGATGAAAATCATATCTTGACACTTTAAATGCATAATTATTTTTATTGACTTTTAGAAAATTAAAATGTTTTTGAAAATTAAGGACTAGATGATACGGACGTAATGTATTAATTGTGTTACGTTCTTAATACTCAGTTTTCAATTTTTGATTTTTTTAAATAAATAAATGTAGTAAAAATTATATTAAGTGTAAATGGCACCTAGAGTTATTTAACTAAAAATGGTAGAACTGCATGATTATTTTTCGCCTTAAGCTGAGTTTTGTGCTTTAAAGTCTTCAAATAAGGCATTCGTAAATGTTGCAACTAAACTTCATACATTTGTCTATAAAGTTTGAACTAATGTAATTTTGTTTTCTAAAGTTGTGGTTTTAAATGTCATTTTAACCATATTTATAGGCTGGTAAATTCATTCATCTACTTTGGGCTGTCTTACAACACTGAAGAATTATCTCTGAATCCATACCTTAGTTTCTTTCTGTCAGGAGCCGTCGAATTTCCAGCATACTTGGTCACCATTAAAGTTATTTCTAGCGCTGGTCGTAGACGTCCATTAGCGATCGCAATGATTATAGCTGGCTTAGCTTGTGCTCTTACAATACCTATACCATCTGGTAAGAATTTCTTTTAATAGACGATGATTTCTAAAGTTATAAAGTTTAGGAAAATTTAGAAAATATGCCATTATGCCCATTTTAAAACAACGGTGTGTTTGCCTGATTAACCTAAAAGAATTTTTCTTTTCCAACACTAGCACTATAGTGAGAAATATTGTTAATAATTAGAACGGTAAAATAGTACCATTTTTTTAAAATTTAAATTATTTGCTGCGTTTGTGCATTGCCTTGAATGTACGTCACATTGTAAGTCCGAAATTGGTGATAGTCGACATTCACCGGTGAATGTCAACAATCACGTGTTCGCTTTAGAAAATGACCAAAATTTTGTCAGAGGGCTTCATATACGTGTTTGATATTAAAAAATATTTGATATTTAATTTATTTATCGATACTTTAATATTACTTCGATGGTTCAATATCTGATTCTTACAGATTTCGGGAATACTGGGAAAGTTAGGGGGCTGTTGCCCGGTATTCCTTGCACTGATGCTTTTTTTAAAATTTAATGCCACTGCCTGTTTACATTTGTCAACATTCCCAACAGTGTTGTTTCTTAAGGTAAAGGGTCGGGTCGTTCCCGGTATACACTTTTTTAGTGCTTTCCAGTATTTACAACACTGTTGATTTTTTCCAATTTATTATAATCGTATAATAAAATATTGAGTAAATATTAAAATATCGATGAAAAAATTAATATTAAATCAGATCTAGCAAATACTTCGGACATTCACTCAAGTGGCTATGTATTTGTTGACATTAACCAGTGTAAGTTGACAATCACTAGATATTTAATATTGTTAACATACAAGGATTCGTACGCACCTAGGAACAATTAATAAGTGGTATCAATTTTGCTATAAAGAGGCTGAAAATTTCTTAATATTAGCTTCCACTATTAAAATAAAATTTAATATACGCCACCTTGGGATCAATATATATTTACTTGGAGATAAAATATTCTCTCAGCTACAAACATAATAGGATAAAAAAAATTATATTAATATTACTGCCACTTTTAAATTTTTTCCAGGTTCGTATGATACTTGTAAAACATACTTTTTTTGTCAGAAGTAACTTGTTTTTTTCCTACTATAATTTTCCAACTATTTCGTCAAATGGGCTTAATTTGTGCAGAATTCAGACTTTTAGGATTTGCCTTAAAAAAAGAGAGACAATAATGTAGAATAAAGATATTTTTATTATTAAAATAATTTATGATATTGTATCGAATCGAGTAAATAGAGTTGATGTGAAATTCATACATAAAGTAACGGAAATTCTATGTAAAGAAATTTAAAACAAGTCTAACATGATGAAGAACAAAAAAAGTGTTTCCTCCTTAATTCACAGATGAAAATTTTTCATGTAACAGAAGTTTTGTTGTGATATTATTATTAAATTTTAATATTGTTTATCTCTTTCATTTTCTTTTTATTGCTTGAATTAATTTAAAAAAAAGAAGTTAAATACTTTTTGCATAAATAGTAGATTGATCATAATAGTACAGGGTGCATAGTGTTTTTAAAAAGTGCTTAAAGGTGCTTATTTTTGATTTATGTTTTTTAAAAGCCCTTAAAGGTGCTTTTTGCTATTCGGAGTTTGTAAGAAAAGCTTAATTTTCTATCGCATAAAAAGAGATTCTTTTGCAGTGTTGATTGTCGTTCTAAATTACAAAAAATGTATGATTTTCACTATTCTCACTGCAACAATTATCAGAAAGGTAATTATTTTATCAGAATTATTTAAAGTTTTTGAAAATGATTTTGAATTTTATTAATTTTATGTTTGTAAAATAAGAACTTTAAACGATAGAAAGAAATTATTTTTATCACCGCATAGATCGTAATTATGATTTTTTTCCAAAAGTGATTAAAAATATTTTTTAAGTGCTTGAAAAGTACTTAAAAAGTTCATTTATTGTTCAAAAACCTGGCTACGCACCCTGTAGTAGATTTTAATCGTAATCAAGGACAGATCTAATACCAGATAAATCATAATACTAATGATTGGTCATAATAATAGATTTATTTCAGCTAAATATGGTTGTTTTGTTCATGGAATGTTTACTGCAATATTATGGCATGCCACTAATTTTGTTTATTATAAGACTCTTTCAAAAAATAAAGATGAAGGCAGAGAATTATTGGGTATTTAAAAGTATTGAAATTCGTTAATAGAATATACTAATTATGTATTTTGTTTTGCAAAGTAATGTTTTTGATGAATTTCCGAAGCTTTCTAAAAGCTTTTCTAATATATTTTCGTTCAAAAGTTGTTTTTGAGAATAGATGTTAATTTTCAGTTATTGTGAACATGTGTAACGAAAATTTGTTACTCCCTTCTTTTCAGATGTGGTAGCATTGAAAGTCTTGTTTCCCCTTGTGGGTAAATTTTGTATAACAGCGACATTTGCTACTGCTTACGTCTACTCGGCTGAAATTTTCCCTACAGTCGTGAGAAACGTTGGACTCGGAACAGGATCTACAGTAGCTCGAATTGGTTCAACAGTAGCACCTTTTACAAGAGAATTGGTAAATTTGAATTTCTTTACTTTTTTATCAACAATATTTTTAGCAATATTATGCAAGATTTTATCGCTTATTTTATTACCGGCATGGAAACAGTCGACCTATTTTTGGGTTTACGACTATTAATGTTCAGCTCCGTAGCTAGTAATTTTGAACCCAACTTAGAAGACAAGGGAATTCTTGAATAAAGTATTGGAACAAACTAGCTAGCCTTCAGAGAGGAGGACTATTTGTTGGAACTAGCCCGCCTACCTCCGATAGAAAAACTACGAAAACTTCCCATGGTTAGCCTGATAGCAAGGGTAATATAATAATGATCTTCCTTCCACTGGGGATATTTTGTGCTGTTATCGATGTGAGCTAGGAGCTGAATTCGTATCGACCAGCCATCACTGGGATTCAAGCCTGAGTCACCTTATAGAGTGGCGAATGCTCTATCCAGTGAAACACCGCGGCTTACGTTTGCAAGACTTTTAAAGTTAAATTCATGGTACACAGAGGCTTCTAGCTCTGGATCTGCTGATCAATACAAATGAAATTTTAAATACCGAGTCGATCATGGGGCTGAGGTTACGATCAAAAACTATTTGTTTGAAATTTTGGCGAAATACTGGGTACTGTACTACTATAACAATTGAAAAATGATGTATGCATGGAACTAAATGTATATTGTTGTTCCACAAGGTTAGCTCATAGGAAGCAAAGGTGTGTAAATAATTGAAATATTTTATTATTGTTTGATTCTAGCGTTGAACCTTTCAAATTTATACATTTTAACGTAAGCTGCGAAATTTCGAACAATAACACTCTTCCAAAATGGGAATATCATTCGGATCCGTTATGTAGTGCCGGATCTAGAGTTCTTTGAGTACAGTCAGTTTGACCAACTAATTAATAGTTTTAATTTAAACAACCTGTACATCTTTTTTTTCTTCAAAAAAAGTTAAAAAGGAGGCATTTTTCAACTAATTTTTCAGAGCATACTGTAAAAATTGAGACCCACCATTGTTTCACTGTATGCAAACCAAATGAAGACATTATGCGTTAGAATGTGTTAAAAAAGATCGTGAAAGTTTTTAATTATTTCTGATGCAAAACAATAAATAAATACCTTAAATGCATAAAAAAATATTCTTAAACATAAGAACAAATTTAATATATTTTTCCGTGTATCTCTTATTTTGTTTTGTTAAAAAATAAATAATGTAGGTAACACAATGTAAAGTTTATTGTCTAACTTAATAAACTGTTTTTGTAAAATCAAAACTTTGTGCCCCAATCTCTTCTCTTTTTAAAAGTTCTTTACCACAATAATTATAATTTGCATCGTATATTTTAAGTTTACTTCTTCATAATGTATTTATGTTTCAGGGTGCTGGTACATTTTCAAGTCTTCCAGATCTTTTATATTCACTTTTATCAGTCACTAGTGGTTGCCTTATATTTTTATTACCTGAAACTAACAATGAACCTTTTGCTGACACGTTAAAACAAGCAGAAAAAATTGGACAGTAAGTATAATTTGTTTTATTAGCTGAGATGTCAGCAGTTATAGATTTATTATTAGGACATTCCAACGAAAAACTGGCAACAGATTCATTATCCCTAACATCTCATTTCTGTAGGGCGATTCTGCTATCATGGGGCACACTTAAGAGAGGTAAAGGTCCTGATTGGGCGTGATGAACCAATTCGATGGCCATCCCGTTCACCAGGTTTAAGCCAACATTCTTTTCATGTGGGCATCATTTACGAGACTTCCGTTGATCAATGGTCCTTACAGGCAGAATTTATAGCCAAAAAATTAATAGTCAAACGAAATTTCGACCGCTTTCTTGTAAATTGAAATGCTGAAATTTCAATTGGAGTTCTGTGCTTTATACCAATTAATTGCAATTGGATACCTGTAAGTGCAATAATCATAGGTATTTCTGGCATTTGTTGATTCAGAAGCCAATCAGGTTCGACAGAAATGCTTGACGTCGCTTCCAGGGATCCATTTAAATCACATTATAAAGCTTAATTACTTTGCTTCTTTTTGATTTGCTAAGTTAAAGTTTGCTAAGTAAAAAAAGTTAAAGTGTATCACTTTGGTAATAAACTTTTATGACCACAGATAATTCCACACGTCTTTCAAAAATGCAATTACATAAATTTTTATTTTAGTATATCGTATTAGTAAATATGTATGTCAGACTTAATTTTCAACATTTTATCACGAGCATTGTTATGAGGCTATAAAGTTAACTCAGCATTAAATTATACTTTCAGCATAAATACAAACAAATTGATATGAAAAAGTAACTTAAAAACACTTTTTTTTCAGGAAACCAAAAGAAGAAAGTGCTGAGATTCCAAAAAATGATGTTTAAAGAAGATGACTTAAGACTACTCAAGGGCATTTCACTTCATATAAAACTTCATTGTGTATTTTTCTGAAGGAAAAAGTCTTTTTTTCTTATCATTACATCTGCAATTTATGGTGGAATTCAATAAATAACGCGAACTGTCATTACGAGGTTGCATGCATCTGCGCTGTTTTACGCCTTATTTAAAGTCATGTTATACTTGTTTAATAAAGCTTTTAAATGTTTATGTATTATATGTATTGTCTTAATATATTTACAGTTTAAACTGTTTATTTTCATTAACCAAAATGTTAGGATTTAAAACTAGTTTGTCCTAGCCAGGGGTCTGTTTAGAGGAAATTTGGGTCCATTAACAGACCCTTCACAAAATATCTTTTCATAAAAGCGGACCCTTCACAAAACATCTTTTCATAAAACGGACCCTTCACAAAATAATTTATCTTTTAATCGGACCCTTCACAAATTTATTTATCTTCATTATTGTTTTGTTAATCGATTAAACCCTTCCCAGGAAGGGGGGGGGAGAAAGACATATGTAAACAAACTGAATTTTGTCTTCGGCAGACGCTTCTTCCTTTTTTCGTCCGAAATGAATATTTTGCGTTCAGCAGTACTGCGTTCAGCCAAATACCAAATATTTATATGTTGCATCGCTAATTTAGTAGCTGCAATTCTTGTTTATTTTTTAAAATTTAATTTTTTTAATTATAATTTTACAGTGTTGAGCATAATCTTGTATGTCTTTACAATTTAAAAACTCCTTGAAAAAGTTTTTTTGCAATAACGGACCCCTATTTGCACAAATTCACAAAAGCGGAAACTGGTTAAAAGAATGTGACTTAACATTTGTTTTATATTCTCAAATTACGAGTAATTTTTTCACAATTTTACAAAAATTGACCCTTCACAAAATGTCTAGACAGACCCCTGCTAGTTTAAAAAAATTAACTCGGAAGACGAAAATTTTTAGAACACTAAGCAAAAAAAAATAATCTGTCCTAGAAAAATCAATGTATTATTGAATACAGAGTAACTCTTCCTTTGGATTTTAAAACCGTTTGGATTTAGTTAAAATACGAGTCCACAAAATTTTGTCGATTTCAGCCATTCGCTGAAGTCTTGATCATGCAAATCACTAATTCGCGGGGATGTTCAATTTGACTGTCATAGTAAGACTCGCAAACATTCTATAGGGCTCAAATCAGGTGATTTCATCAGGCCATTCGAGATGTAATTGGATGTGTGAGTGTTTATGGAACTATAACCTTCCAGTCCGATAAACTTTTCTGTCGTCATTTTGAAAATTAAAGTTATTTAATTATGAGATAATGATTAAAAGGCAACACCCAATTATCCAGAATTCTTAAATAAAAAAAAATTACTTCATGTTTGCTGTTACACGAGTGAGCAGGCATTATTAATATTATGTAAAACATCACAATTCGCCTTTTTCTCCGTCACCTTTGGAAGCTTTTCACGATAACTCTAGGGCTAGCAAATATTTTGTCTGGTGAACTTAGCAACCCCCTGCTACTGAACCCAAAATATTAGCATCACCCACAGGTGGTTCAATTAATATCTACTTAAAAAAAATAGCTGGTTTACTGCCTGTCTTATACCGTTTCTCGGCTGCCATTTTGGATTTGTTGTAAAAAAAAGGTCTAGATAGAGCTCAAGCTATTGGCTATATTGTGTGCACTATAGGTAGATGGTGCACGCAAATTTTGATCAACTGGAACAAATCTTGACAAAAGAGAAATTAAAAAAATAAATTTTTGAATTTTACTTAAAATTGATTCTTTACGCTGTTCACTCTGATAAGGTAGAGGAGAAAATGTCAACTTCTGTCCAAATGACAACAAGAAGAAAAATGGACCAAGAACCAGATATTTAATACTTATTGATTGTTTAAATTGTGCGCTAGCACCAAGTTCGTAACTACTTAAGTTATCTATGTGAGAGTTAAAAGTGATTGCTCATCTACCATATATCCAGTGTAGTGAAAAATATAAAATACTATATAAAAGTGCGTAAGTAAGGTCAGGCGTATTAAATACAAGTAATTTTAAACCTCTTTACATTTTGCTCAAAAGTTAAATTTCTTTAAAATATACGCAGATTAATTATTTAGGAAGACCAACTGGTTTATATTATGTATCAATTTTAATAATATTACTAACTAAGCCCATTCTACCATTTCCAATCACTTTATGCTCTGGTTTTCATAAATGAAGGAAAAATTCTAAAAATAATGATAACTCTCCCAAAAATAAGCCACTCCCATTGAAATTTGACTAAGTTGTCAAATAAGAGTTGCTAAGTAAAATTGCAATACATAAGTTAGCGGTGCTGCAATGGAATTACGTCATCTGCAATAAGTATATAATTGTATGTTTGATCGTAAGCCTGAACATTTCGCTGTGTTTCTGAAATTGGAAATTTGAGGTAACCAATTTGTAACAATGACCTCCAGGCATCATTTGTCCGAAGAACTGCCATTGGAAGACTAGAGGAAAGGCAGATAGAAGTGGTCACGTGGCTGGCTAAATATGAGTTCTTCTGTGGCTCATAGACTTTTGGCAACAATTTCTAAGCACAGAACGTTCAATCAAGGACGGCCAAATACTACGACGAGCACCGGCGACTGATATTTATCGTTATGTGCACAAAGGAATAGAACAGCAACTCCGAGTTAGCTTAGATCCTCTTCTAATGTAGCCACCAGAAAACTGGTGTCGGCATATACTGTTTGTAGATAGTTTCACGAACGTTGTTTGTTCGCTAGGTGCCCAGCCATATGCGTAAGCCATATTTAAGTTGAGAGCAGCAGCATGTCCACTGGAGGGCTGTTCTCGTCACAGGTGAGTCCAGGTTAAGCCTACAACCCGATAGTAGGCGTATCTTTAATTTGGATTCCGATATCATCCATCAAACACACGTGAATGAGATGCATACCAAGTGGGCAGTGTGTGTATGTGGGGTGGTATCACTTTGGGAGGACGCACAAATCTGCATGTCCTTCCACTTGGAGCCGTGAATGCACATGTGTATAGAGATGACATCCCGTTTATGTAAGCCCTTATGCTGATGCAGTAGGTGATGATTTCGTGCTACAGACCGATAACGCAATGCTGGACAGGGTTCGCATCGTGGATTATATTCAGCAGCATACAGCTAGATCAATGGACTTGAATTTTGTCGAACATGTTTGGGTATGCTATTTGCACTCAGACTCAGACCCTTGAAACGTTTACAACTGCTTTGCAAGAGCAATGGCTTGCACTTCCAATGGAACTACTTGTTATTGTTGTTCTATGCCATTAAGGAAAAGGGGATGATGCGCTTCTTCTTGTTTTCCAATAACAACATTTATCGCCAATATTACAAGTTCTGTCATATACATACGTCACAGATCGTTTATAGGGCGGACCTATTCATTTATCCATAGATCTTAATTTCTGACCTAAACCAGAGAACGATCTATCTCCAATTCAGAACATGGAGGACTTTGTCATCCGACAGATTTAACATGCACTAGTCACCATTTCCTACACGGGGAATCGTCGGCCGATGGGAATCGAACTCACGACCTCTTGGACATGGGCCCAACATCCTACCAACCAGGATATCCCGGTCCCAACGGTACTGGTAGACCACATAATTGAAAGTATCGCACATATGTGATGCTTTCGGACATAATATGAAAATCTATGTGCTATTTCACAGCTAAAATTGATCATACTCCATACTGAAGGTACTTCAACTATTCCAAACTGACACAGATTTATTCATTTCACACATATGCTGTATTCTTTAACACCATAATTGTCTGGTTAACGCTTTTTGTGTTATTTTATACATTATTATGTGCACTGTAATGTGTACCAGTTTTCTTAAATTCTATGCGTAATTTTTTAATTATGGGCAATTTTGTGATTTTTCTTTAATTTATGATAACTAGTGTCTAAGTTTGTTATATTGTTCAAAAATAATGCAGGGATTTTGTTAGAGTTTCATTAAGAATATTGTTAGATTGATCGAATTAAGTTAAATCAAAGATACTGCTGTACGTCACGTGATCGAATTTTCCATTTTAATGTTAACTCTGGTGAGAGTAAAGTAAATTTCTGGCAAAAATATGCATCAGAAATTTGTGATCTGACTTAGGCTGTATTTCTTTTAATTTATGAGGAAATTCATACAATATATGGTTTAATTATTTAAATAATACACTTTGAGGATTTTTTAAAATTTTGCTTTTATATAAATAAATACATTCTTTTGACAAAAACCAAAACATAATCATATCTTTCAGTCAGCATTATAAAATATAACAAATATCTAGTACACCAAAATTGATTCAGAATTTTTTGAGCTATTTTTACCCAAAATTTATCTTTTAATGATTGCTGCTAGTAACAGACTAGAAGTGTTGCTGCAATCAAACTGAGAAACTGTTGCAACATTTTTAGTGTGTGTCCAAATATTGAAATACTTCCAAGACGTGTGAGAGCTGAACCCAAAAGTATCTTTCAGAAATATTTGTTTATTCAGCAAAAGACAATTATGACGTGTTTAAAATCTGGTGGGTAATTAGCATTCTTTATAATGCATAATAAAGAGTGCATTTTTTAAAATAGAAAATTTTATTACATGGAGTATATCGTTCATTAATAAGATTAAAATATTGTTGTTAAAAAAGATGGTAATTAACAACATTTATTAGTTTCTTTTATGTAGAATGCATTTCAAAAATAGTACCCGTTTATTATTAATGAGAATAAAAAAAGCTCTTAATAAACATCTTTTATAAAGCTTCGCCTTTCCAGCCGATTACGTGTATTTTAATGATATTTACAATGATTCGTATTTTTCCGCATGATTGCCAGCAGTGCTAATCTATAAATTATGAATTTTCACGTCTTGAGAATCAAGTCTATCATACCATTCAGCAATTTCTAACAATTTGATTTTATGTTTTGTTTTCATTACTACTACTTCAAGCTTTAATGTTTACGAATTGGTAAGTTTTCTTAAAACACTCTTACATTAAAGGAATACACTTTAAAATGTATTCAAAAACTGATTTTTATTTTAAATTTTTAAATAAAGTGAATATTTTTCAAAAGTTTTAAATCAATCTGAGAATCAAATGCCTTTAGAAAATTCCCGTATTATCGGTTAAAAGTAATGTAGAAAGATAAAGTTCAAACAAAACTTTATTTTTGAAAACGTTGAACCAGGATTTTTTAAATTTAATACACTTATGTTGAAATTTTGTACACTTCTACTAGAATTGATTATTGACTAAGCAAAGGATTTTTTGTATGAGTAAAACTAATTTTGTAAATCAATATGCTGATATAAATTTTATATTGGGATTTACTTTTTTAATTTTAATTCATATTAACTTTGGACGAAAGTCATATTTTTGTGCAAACACACAGTAGAAATTTTTTTAAAACCTAATGACTTTTTCATCATATTATTTGAATAAGTTTAATGAAAATATTTTTAATAAAGATTTCGAGTATTTGTCGCATGCGTTAGAAATCTCCCTAATTTAGTCAATAATAATTCCGAATATTTTTAATAGTTTCTAATGGCATGAGATTTTTCAACTTATAAATTTGTCAGACAATATTCTAGATAAATTTTTCACATGCGAGTGTTATTCTGGATTGATTTGCCACGTATTATTTTAGATAAATTTTTTAAACATATTTCTTGAATGAATTTAATAAAATATTTTTGTATTAGCAAAAAGTAATACTGTACGTACCAATTAAGTTATTGAGACTTAATATTTAGTTTATAGAATTATAACATCTTATTTTCGAATAAGATCAGGAATCGAACCAGGGATCTCTGGATCCATAGTTAGACGTTTTTAAACTTTTAACATAGTTAGTTAAAAGTTTTAACATAGTTAGACGAATAAAACTTTTATTAAATTCTACTTAATAATTGAACAAAATTAGAAATTAAGCACCCCTATCGATAGAATTGACTATTGATTGAATAGATTATTATTCGTTGAGTAGAGCTTATTTTACAAGGCATGTAAAATTTACCAAAAAATCATATTTTTTGTATACAATTCTAAAAAAATTCAAAATTTAATTTTTTAGGAACTTCTTTGTTTTTTTATAATCAATTGTTTCTTGTAATTTGAAAAATTTTTGATAGAATAGAATTGTTGATGGAATTGTCTGTGCATTAAACAAAAATTCTTTCATAGACTATAATATATAATGTCATAAATGTTAACGGAAATTGTATTTTTCACATACACCTCTACAAAAATTCAATTTTCAATTCTCGTTCAAATCCAACCAGACTTAGAAGTGTGCAAAATGTCAAAAGAAAAATGGGCATACATTGGATTCTGATAACTCTTTTCCAACATGGGTATGCTTTTTTTCCAAAAGGTCTCCAAAAATAAGTTCACATTCTCCAAATTTTTCAGAAGAAAAATATTGTCCAGATGGTGCTTGTTTACATGCTTAAGGCTGGAATAAAATAATAATTTACTGTTATGAAAAATTTAGAAGAAATAAGATAAAATGTAAATTTTGAAAAGAAAAAATGGTGGTTAATTATTTTATCAGTTTTATTTAATCTAAGTCAAATTTTTTTCTTCTGTTCATTGCGATGTTAATATTTTTTTTCTAAAAAAAGAAAATACAAATGAGGGATTTGAGTTTTAAATACTTATTTTTCAAATAGTAAATGAAATATTTCAGATATCGATGAATTTCATCGTGTAGTCTAGATAATAATAATATAAAAATTGCTACTACTACTTTTTACTTCAAGTAAATTCAGTCATGAAAACATTAACCTTCAGATTTCTTTAAAACTGCCGTTTAGCAGCCTTTTCCAACTCCATAACCTTGTAATTTTAAACATTACTCAGAAGACAAGAAAACTTCTGGATCGAGTATCATGACAAGCTTCACTGAAAAGCTTTTTTACCCCTTTGACGGTAAGCTGCTGCAAGTTAAAGGGAAACAACACAGTAACATTTTCATAAAAATGAAAAAAAAATTATTGTAGTTTTCGATAATTTATTCTTTTGAGAATATTATTATAGCAAAACATTGAATAGATTATCCAGAAAATTTAAAAATTGCACCATAATATGACGAGGGTTGCGTGTGACGCTCTGTGACATATATTAGGGATGGGCTAACTTTTTTGGTCGAGGGCCAAAAATCAAGAAAAAAAAATTTGGGTGGGCCAAGTAAAAACTTCAAAATTTAAAAAAAAAATCGATATATAAGTTTTAATTTAAATATTTAGTGAGATGAAGGAAATTTCGATTTCATTTTTAAAAGTTCCTTACATTAAGGTTCGAAGTGAGATGTGCCTATTTCAAGGAACAAGGCTAAATGCTTTTCTGTTAGTCTACTTCTGAAATGATTTTTTTCTAAGGTTCACAGTTGAAAACTCTTGTTTACATATAAAGATTAAGCAAACATAGCACTGATTTTCTGGGCATGAAATATTAAATTTTGGAAACTAGCTTTTGGTAATGATTTGTAAAACTTTGCTATATTTAGAAACAACTGCTTCAGATGATTGTTAAATGGTCCGCTCTTTGGAGCGTAAAATGCGCAGTCTGCCAAATGTGAAGTACAAGGGCTTCTNATGCGTAGTCTGCCAAATGTGAAGTACAATTTACCTATATTAGATTCCTCGAGAAAGACAAACGCTAGTTAGAGCCAATCTAAGACTATTCTATGAAGAACTTCTGCTTTCAACATTTTACCAATTGAAGCTGTCTGTGCTAACTATTTCCATCAATTTATGTTTTGTAGAACAAAAATAGAGAAAGTAAAAATGTCATCAGTACTTTGTTAAAAAAGGAAAAACGGAAATAATTTTAAACATAGTCGACAAGAAAATGGTTATTGTTTATTATTTGCCACGGATCGGCAAATAAAAATTCTATCCGCGGGCCGGATTAAATCTTCCGGCGGGCCACAGTTGGCCCGCGGGCAGTAGTTTCCCCATCCCTGACATATATGGACAAGTAAACGTTAGCTCTCAGTTGATTTATGTATTTACTCACTTCAATCGAAAAATTTTGAAAAATACTAGCATTTTAAGTATTTTATTTAAATAAATTGTTAATAAGTATAAGAAAATGAATTAATTCTACTTTCAGTATAAATAGTTGAAGTTGCAACCTATTTAGCTGTAATTATTTATAGTGAATTTGGAAAAAGGTTATTGACAATTAGAAATAAATGTAAGCCCATCAGCTAAAGAATATGTTCAAGTTTAAGATGATCGCAGAAATTCGAATGTTGCTCTAAACACATATGATGAACACATGAGGATAGATCCATAAGAAAAAGGGGACTTGAAACTGCTGCAAATGAGGCAGCAGAAGCACTTTATGAACTTGGTATTAACGGATTATAGTTCATTTACATTTTTTCTATATTTATACGGACTAACTATGCACAATTTTAAACCGATTTACTTCAAATTTTGACTATCAAACATAATTCACAATTAATATAGCTTTCGCTGCACGTAGGAATTGTTTTTAATGGAATCAATTAATTTTGAGTAATCCACAAAAATAGAATTTTCTTCATGTCATTTTTTGATATTTTTGTCGAAACATCGCCATTTTCTGAAAAACATTTTTAAAAATTCCTATCTTCAATTAAAACTACATTCCTGTTGCATAAAAAAATAAATCAGAATCCAATTTGAATGATTTTTTCTTCAACTTATGAGTACAGCCAGTTATGGATAATTTAAAAAATAAGTTGTGAACACAGCATTATGGAAACACTAATTTTTTAATTTTCTATCTTTGTAATATGATAAAATGAAGACTAAAATATGTACAATTCGATAAAAAATAAATTTAGTTAAGTCTGTCACAACTGGGTACTTGCACTTCAAAAAGAAGAAGAAGCTCACGAATACTGGCACATATGCCTATGACGTCAGCTCCAGCTGATCGTTTATAAGCCAAATGGAGAGTTAAAGTTGCGTTTCTCCACATAAGTTAAAATGTTAATTAACGTGAAGTTAATTAAATATAGCGCCGCCTCACACTTCAAATTTATTAAAATGTAATTCTTTTTAGTCCACGTCTTTTACTTAACTTAGATTTATTATTTATTTAGATTTATTAAGCATTTTATTGTACCATGACACGTTTTTATTTCAGATACATAGCAACATTTATGCATAATATGTTCCACATAATATGTTCTACATTATATGTTCCATATAATATATGGTGAAAGAATTGAAATCTATGTGAAAGAATATAGAATGTGTCACTTAAGAGAATTGATACTTGACGGGCTTGGCTTAACAGTTAATAACGTAAATGAATTTTACGGTTTAACGACTTATCACGATCGAGATACCTACTCTACGTCACGTGCAGGTATCCCATTGTTAAAAAATTCTTTTAAAAAAATCCTTCTTTTTTTACATAGTTCTACAGTATTGTTCCGTCTTACAGCACTTCACGTAACCAGCATGTTGTGAACAGTAGTGATCACTGGGAACTCAATACTCTTTTTATGTAATATTTATCTTTACGGCATATTAACACTTTTTAATATAGTATGTAATCCAATTGCTATTAGTTGGTCCATTTCAAAACGGATTCAAGCATTTTTTAATTTATTTTCAATATATATTGTTGATTCAACGACGAATTATTTCTAAAACGCCTTGATTTGATAGTCATAATGTATGTATATGGATATTGAAAATTGAACGAATGACAAGAAAGTAACGTTAATATTCTATATTTAATCAAAAACTTCTTTTTGTCAAATAAGAATGATTAGAAAATTAATAGTTCAGTTGTGTATGATAAATCTAATCTCAAAACAAGTAACAACGCATAATCCGACGTCGCATTTTGTACATTCGCATGGAGTACCACTGCTTCTTTTATGTAACCTGCTGACAACACATTTCCTTCATCTCAAATTGCCAGATACATTTAAAGTCTATATCATTCGAATCAGAAATAAATTAAATATCTCAGCGTATTTGGTGAAATTTCACCATTGTTATTTCAATCAAGTCTGCATCCAAAATACAGCAGTCTCTCGCAAAAAATTCTTGAGAACTATTACTCAGTTTCAGGTTTTAATCGCAGTAAATAATAATACTAAAACCATATGCACCGCAAATGTGATAGTATTACATAATTACTCAACAATCACGCCTCTCTAGCGAAACGAATTTAAGACAAAGAATAACTAACCAAATAAACGAGATTTTTTTTATTTATATTTTATAACCGTCGTTGAACAGCCGACCCAGTTTTTGGGTTTACGACTACTAATGTTCAACTACGTAGCCTAGTAATTTTAAACCCAATCCAGAAGACAAGGAAACTCCTGAATCAAATATTGGATAAAATTTGCCTTCGTGGAGGACTTTTTGATGGAACTAACCCGCATTTGCGTTACATAGAGTAAAAGACCACGAGAACTTTCAACGGTTAGCTTGACGGCGAGGAGACTCTAACCCATGATCCGTCTACCACTGAGGATATTTCACTTGAGTACTTTGATCGGTGCAAGCCGGATGCGGATATCGTATCGACTAGCCATCGCTGGGATTTGAACCCGGTTTACCTCACTTGAAGGTGAATGCTCTAACCCTTGAGCCATCACGGCTCAAATAAACGAGATTATGCTTAACTAAACTAAATTAACGACAATATACGAAATAATTTCTGAACATAAAATCGATACAGCACTAAGCAGCCAAAGCTATCTCCAAATGCTCATTTGAGTCCATAATCTGTACCGACTGGTCCACTGGAAGCACATATTCGCTCATAGGACAAAATGGCTCAAGCTCCCCTGTTGGTATTAGACTTTCTTAGAGTGAACGAGCTCATGGACCTGATCTAGCTCTGCTGGTCATGAGGATGAGAACAACAACAACATAGTTAGGAACTATACTTTAACGAGATTAATGGCCAGTTTAGCGTTAAAAAGATTATATAAAACTTGAAGCCTGTTATAAGAAGCATAGCTTGGATTTAACGAGGAAAACATTTTTATTTGAATATTATTTTATTGAAGCTGTCAGAAAAAATCTATTTTATTACTTGTTGTTGTTGTAGCAGTAAGCCTGCTTGATGAAACCAAGCGTATTTAAGGCAGAGGGGATCGTTCTTGTTTTTCAGTGGCGTCATCTATGGCCAAGAATACGACTTCAATCACATACATGTCACAACCCGTTTATAAGGCAAACCCATTCTTTCATCCACTGATACTAATTTTGACCCGAACCAGAGATTGATCAATCTCCGATTTAGTACCCCCTGAGGTATGATTTGCCACGGAAGACTTCATGACCCGACATATTTAACGTGCACCAGTCACCATTTACTACACAAGGAAACTTCGGCTGGCGGGGATGGAACTCACGACCTCTTGGGCATAGGGCAGACGCCCTAACAACCAGGCTATCACGGCCTATTTGTTGTAATTCCATTCCCTTTGAAGGTTTTAAAACATCAGTTTTGTTCAAAAGAAGAAAAAAGTTGATAAACAATAAAAAGAAGATATACAAAGTTTCTCATATGATGTCATGAATCTCAAAATTGCAATAATTAATAAAAGATGTTGATATACAAACCATTAAATAGATTGTATACTATTAGTTGCTTACGTGCTACTTATTGATTGCAGACTTGTTCCCTGCATGCATGTTATGAATTAATGCTTGTAAAATGCTGAATCTGATGGTGAAATTAAACCTCTATCATACGCATCCGAGATATTAAGCTGTTCTACTTTCCTGGACTCAGTAGGTGATAGTGACAATGTATTTCATTCTATTTTTTAAGATCGAACAATTACCAAAATTAAATCCCAACGAAAAACTCATATGTCATTCCAATTAGTGCAAATAAAAATTATAATATGCAAGCCGGATTTAATTTATTAATTTTTACTGACAATGGTTTAACGAGCTCCCCGATTTAACGACAAATGGTCTTGGTCCATATTAATTCGTTATAGATGAATTCAACGTATTAAGTAATTTTTTAGTTAATTTTATTACTAATACTTGCTCTTGAAGGTGCGATTCCAGCTCCTTACTTTGATTTATAAACTTTTAAAAGTAATGGTGAACACACTAATAGTAAAAATTAAGTCTATAACTCGACTTAATAAAGCGTTATTTTCTTTGTTAAAATTTTTTTTAAAAAATTAAAAATTTTTCGTTCGAAATTTAAATATTTGTGATGATCTTTTCTTTTTCTTGTTTTTCCTTTTGTTACAAACTGTAAACGATGGAAAAAGTATTTTTCTTCTTAAATACATAATAGTCATATATTATCTAATTATCAAAATTATGATTTCCTAACTACAAGTGCAGAAACAGAAGTTTCTAGAACTAAAAATATTGTTATTAGCGATAAAGAAAATGCTCTTGATTTCATTGCTTTTGTTTTCAATGTCCTTTTATACAAAATTAATAATTGACAAATATAAATATTTTTGCCCATAAATGCTTTCTCTTTTTCCGTTTTAATGGATTTATCTACCGAGTGAATAGGGAAATTTATTTCGAAATAAGCTTATCAATGTGACTACTAACTCTACTTGAAGTTATTTCTGACAAAGCATTTCTTATAAATAATTACCCTTTTGTGCTTTGAGTCTCTATTCTGCTTATTATTATGTCATTTGGATGAATGACTAAATAAATTAAGAGACATGGATAGCTAAATAAAGATATATAAATCTTGATTGGATTATTTTTGAATTTACGAACTCTACAGAGCTCATACAGGCACTGTGGGCTCTCATAATTGAATTGAATTTATTTATACGTCATCACATTTTACCAGAAGACATCCTATACTTTCTTCAGGCGCCAGAACACCAGAACTCCAAATTTTTGAAACTATTTAGCATTGAAATAGACTAGATAAAAACAACAACCCTTACAATGTAAGAAATTTAGGAGCGCGCTAAATCTTTATATAGTTCATATTTTTTCTAAACTTAACATTATGCTAGGCTGAGCCATATCGATTTTTTTTTCTTAAATTAAATTGGAGAATTCTATGGTTCAATTTGATGAGTAACATGGACTTAGACGACGTTATGTATCTATGACCAGTTTACCAGTAAACGGATATAATTTATTATCTGCACAAACTTCGGGACATTAATTCTACGAATAAATGGGATTTTTTTTATTTAGCTAATTCTACAGCTTAAATTACACCATTTATTAATAATGAACAGAAATATTTTATGTGTTAATTAGCAGGATATGTAGATATAATTTAAACTGCATAAACTTGGCGTTATAATTAAAATATCAAACATTAATCTTTTTAAAATGTTCTTTTTTTAATTCCATTAATTGACAATAGTGATTTTTTTAACCTAGAATTGCGACTCTTAACCCTTTCTGGTGCCAGTCTGGCAACACTAATTCAACAAATATTGCAAACCACTGGGAATATGAAACTAATTGCTTTTTAACGCTTAGCAACTCCTAATCTTTAAATAACAAAAAACTAACAAATGCTACTTCGATTAGAATATGCAGCCTGAGGCCGCACTTGCTACTGTCTTTCTTGACAAAAATTTTTAATCACAATTTGCTTTTCAGGAAAGGGATGTCAAACTCGCTGCCCGCGGGGCGCATGCGGCCCGAGATGAACATTTTTGCGGCCCGGTCAATACATCCGAAGCAAAGAAAAAATAAAATCGAAATGTGAATTAGAAAGGAAACTAGCTTATAAAATTATAATATACTCTATTTATAAACTATACGGATAATTTTAAATTGCATGCGCAAAAGTGTAAAATTCTAATTGGCTTGCGGCACCTGCCATTCCGGGGATACTGCATCGTATCGAAAATACGCAGAAAACATTTCAAATCTTAGAACAGAATTTGAAACAAGGTTTAAATATTTTAATTCTTTGAAAGACAAATTTTGTTTGTTTTCTTCGATTTTCTTAATAAATATAGGCTCAGTACTCAGTAATATGCAAATGGAAGTGATTGAGATTCAGTGCGATTCAAATTTGAAGGCAAAATTAATTGAAGTGGGTATGCCTGAATTTTAAAAATATTTACCGGCAAGGTTAGAAAATACTCGAAAATTCGCATATGAAATTTTTTCCATGTTTGGAAGTACTTATCAGTGCGAGCACTTATTTTCTGTTATGAATGGAAATAAATCGCTTGTCCGAAACCGTATTAATAACGCTCACGTTGGGTCAATTTTGAAAGTAATCTCGGCCAATAAAACTTCTCCCGAAATAGGAAAGATAGTAGCAGAGAAGAGATGTCAAGTATAAGGCAATAATTTAACTTTATATAATTTTATTACAATGTACTATTCAAAATAAAAATATTTCTTTCTATGAACAATTTTCTTAAATTATTTTTTTGCGGCCCACCTAAAGTTAAGCATTGTTTATTTGGCCCAAGTTAGCTTTTGAGTTTGACACCCCTGGTTTAAATAATATTGTCGTTTGTGCTAATACAAGGAAACGTCCAGGAAGGACCACCTCTGTGTAGCAACCTCCTTCATTTGTGACCACTTTTAGGAGGTGCGGAATGTTTTCCGGAGACTTTGCGTTGATGAAAACCTTTAGGAAAGACCATGAAAACCTCCCTCAGCGGCCTGGTAAACCTCTGAACCAAATGGGGAAAAGGTTAAACCTGGAAGTATGAAAAAATATCAAAAAAAAAAATATTTACAAAACAATAATCAAATGCATACAAAATATTCGTGAGTGGCTGTAAGTCAAAATTGTTTTTTTGTTTTGTTTATGATATCTAAAAAAGATCCATAACTTCATGTTGTAGTCATAGGGCACTAAAGACGATGCTATTAATGATTTATTTTTAGAGTTGAAAGTTAAATAAGAAAAAAAAGTTATTTTAGAAAGAACTAAGCATCTCAAACTAACAAACCTTTTTCTCATTCTTTACAGCTAACTAATTTTTATGATATAAAATTAACCGCAAACATAAACAAAAAAAAATGTTTATTTATTTAAAAAAAGTTATATCTTTCATAATTGGTAAATTTGCTTTTAAATCGTTTTTATTCAAGCTAAATTTTACTCGTCGATCCCGTTTTCATGACGCCAACACAAGTGGCATTTCCTCAGCAAGAAAATGATTCTGAGTAAGATAAAGAAAAAAACATCTTACTAACCAGCAACACTTTATTGTGCTTAAGGAACATTAAAGTAAAGTAGTATGTTGTGAAAGAATATGTACAAATATGTTAATATGCATAAACGACATTATATCTATACATTTTATTTTATTTTACTTAATAATCGTCCTTGAACAGCCGACCCAATTGTATGGGTTTACGACTAATAATGTTTAACTCCGTAGCCTTGTAGTTTTGAATCCAATCCAGAGGACAAAGGAACTCCTGAATAAAGTATTGGGGGGAAATTCGCTTTCGTAGAGGACTTTTTGATGGAACTAACCAGCATTTGCGTTACATGGAGAGGAAAACCACAAATTCCTCCACGGTTAGCCTGACGGCAAAGGAACCTAACCCATGATCCGTCTATCACTGAGGATATTTTACGCCAGCACTGTGGTCAATGCAAGCCGGGTGTGGGATTCGAATCGACCAGGCATCGCTGGGATTCGAAACCGGATTCACCCGGTCCTGATTCACCTCATTGGAAGGAGAACGCTCTGTTCGCTATATTACGCATAACACAATAAAGAGTTAAAGAAACAGAAATTTACTAAAATAAATTAAGATTTTATGATTTTTTGAGTTTTTTTAACTGCGCATAGGCTGCAAGTATATGGAACCCATGATATAAAATAAAAATACGAAAAAAAAAGGAAAAAAAAAGAAATATTATTTTTAAACCATTTTTGCGAGATGTTAGTAAGTACATGAACATCTGTTGTAGCACCTTGTTTTATATGCTCTTACTTTTTGTTTTATTTTCTATTTTTACAGAATTTTTGTTTTATTCTGTATATGTTTTTTTTTTTTAATTTTATGATTTCTCGCTTAACATGTTTTATTTTCGATTTTGTTTCTTTCTTTTATGGTGCTCGTCACACTATAGCACAGGTATATTTCACATTGGTTAAATTAATACTATATTAAAAAGCACTATTCAGGGTACATAATCGTGTAAGCTGACAACCAGATAATATCTTTACGTTGTTCTGTTTTCTGGCTTTTTTTAAAACTTTACTTATTTTTTTCATTATAGCTTTTTCTTTTCTCTTTTAAAAAATATTTTTCATTGCTTTTTTCTCTTTTTTTTGTATTTTAATCTTTACTTTTATATACATACATATTTCTTCATCAAATTTTCTATTTTACCATTGCCTCCCAGTCTTTGTAAAACACGTGGTAAACTTTACATAGAATATTTTAAAAAAATATCCATTTCTATAAATTAGTTTGTAGAAAACTTAGCTTTTTGTTTTATTTTTCAGAGTAGATCATGTCCGCAGAAATTGAAAATTCCAATTTACTGAAAAATAAAAAGAAGAATGACATTTTAGACTTATTTCCAAAAAATGGTCATTGGCAGAGAAAAATCTTTATCATAACCTTCATTACCGCGATTCCCGTAGCTTTACAAAATTTATCCATTTCTTTTTTTGCCCCAAACTTGGACCACTGGTGTTCAAGACCTATAGGGACAAATATCACTGTTGAAAAATGGAAACTTGATGTCTTACCACTACATGATCAAAAGTGTTCAAGGTAAATAACAAATATAATTCTACTCTAAACAAATTCTATAAAAGCTCAAAAATTTTTGTTGTTGTTTCTAATGCTACTTGCCGCACTAGCAAGCCTCCTTGATGAAACCGAGCAAATTTAAGGCAGATGGTGCGTTTCGTACTTTTCAGTGGCCCCATCTATGGCCGGCTTCAGCTAAACACACGTCACACCCGTTTGTAAGGCGGACCCATTCATACATCCACAGATCGTAATTTTTGACCTGGATTAGAGAACGATCGATCTCCAATCCAGTACCCCCTGAGGTATTGATTTGTTATGGAAACATGGAGGACTTTGCAACTCGACAGATTTAGTGTGCATCAGTCACCATCTTTGGCTGGCGGGGTTCGAACCCGCGAACTCTCGTACGTGGGTCCAGCGCCCTACCGACCAGGCTATCCCGGCCGCCAAAATTTTTTGATTTTTCGGCTATTAAGGACTAAATGATGATTTAATATTATTTGATCACGCAGTCCGTTTTACATATAGATAGCTTACATCATCCATAAATATCTATATTTCACTACCTAAATGCAATTCAGCTCGAATTATTATACGTATCATTGCTCGAATTCTTCCGAATCATTTCATAATCCAGTTTCTGTAAATTTTACAACAGATTGTATAGCTATTAATTTATAAAACTTTCTAAGTCCAAGTTCAAAGGTTAATGTTTTATAATAACTTTAAAAAAATTTAAGTAGTTCTGTGCATTATTTTATTTTATTTATGTAAAAATGTTTGCAAATAATACTCTATGAGCTATCTGAAATTAAGACTTAATAGCTTTTAAAAAATTTATGTTTCTAGTTTTTAATGTAACTAAAACCATTATACTTCAATAATTTAAATACCTGTAAAAATCTGCATGAATATTTTTTCAGTATTTTTAGTTTTTATCAATTACAAATATTCAAAAAATTTCGAAATAAATTTTATTTAAAAAAAAAACATTTTTATTTAAAATCATTTTGTTATTTTTTCTTTACAATTAAAATTTACAATGTCTATTTTTATTTAACAATTTCAGAAAAAAGTTAACGGAAAAAACTAATAATATTCTATCTTCCTTCATTTATTATAAATAGTTTTAAAATACATCATATTAAAATTATAAAGAAGTGAAAAATTATTCTTTGTATAAAATTTCAGAGGTAATAAAAACATAATCTACAAAGCTTGTCATTTCTTAGATGATAAATATAATTTAAAATCTTGAAAACTTTAACCCTTTCAAAACCTCTAACTCCTTTAAATAAAAAACAATATCTTTAATTAAGATTTTAAGATAGTGATATTAGGGTATGTCAATTGGAAAAGAATAAGTCACTTACCTTTGAACCCTTTTCTGAAGGCGATATTCCATTCCAATGGCTTTTATCGACCTGCTCTTTTATTTGGCACTTAAGTAAAAAAAAATATTTTCTTTTTTGTTCAGGTAACAAATTTTAAAATAAATATAAACTTCCATTATAATTAAAACAACTGACAGTCAAGAGGAAAGTTTCCAAAAAAACGAGCGAGTCGTTAAATCCCGTTGGATTGTAAATGAGATCCCGAAGCAGCAAAGTTTCATTGAGAATTTTAGTCAGGCGCAACATTTGCTAGTGCGACCATCGATAGTACATTCTGAGTGATGTGACATACAGTTTGTCTAAAGTAAGAACTCCCCTAGCCATCCGACTAAACCAGTGGCGGGGACTATGGTAACGAGGTATAACTATTTCAAGCAGGATTGTGGGGTCGGCGAAAAAAAAGGAATCTTTTTTTTTTGGTCTATTGTGTTAGCCCTAGAGGGAAAAGAAGCTACCTTCCCTAAAATGCGCTATTCTTGTTTCCATCACAGAAGTCTGCCTAAGATTTTGTGGTGGGGGGAGTTCTTGTCATAGACAAACTTTTTATTATTATTTTTTTTTTTTTTTGCACTTCAGGTGTTGTTTTTTAAGAATAGTGATTGCTCAACGTTTAAAAGCAATTCGTTTTATATTTCAATCCGGCAGCAATATTTCAAAATTTGTTGAATTAGTGTTGCCGGATCGACGGCATTGCACCGGAAAAGGTTAAAATGAATTACGTTAATTTTTAATGCTGCGCTGAAGTGTCCTGAAACTTTCCTCCAAGTACGCTTTCATTACTATGAGCAATATAAGTGCAATTCTATCTTGATTTATGTCTAGTAATATGAAATTTTTTCATAGGTACAATTTTTTTAATACTTCCCATGTAAGTACTGAAAATAACAGCTACAATAACTATGGAATAATCCCATGTGAGTCATGGGAATATGACACTTCGTTGTACACGTCAACCATCCTAAGCGAAGTAAGTTTATAAAATTTACTTTTAATATCAACATTTACAGTAAATAAATAATTTTTTATTAAATGACCTCAACTTAAATATACAGTTTTTAAATTTTATTTCCAGTGGGATTTAGTTTGTGAAAAAGAATGGTTAGTTTCCTTGTCAAAATCGCTTTTTGCGGCAGGTACTCTCTTATCTTCTCCTTTTGAAGGATACATTTCTGATAAGTATGAAAATATTTTTATTACATTGAAATTTGTAATTTTCATACATTTCTGAAAACAATGACAATATTTTATTACATTATAATTAATCATTTTAACACATTTTTGATTTTTTTATTGTTATGTAATTAGCACTTTTGATGTATTTCTGACTGCAGTAATTTCATGACATTGTAGTAAACAATTTTGTCAGATTTCTGATAAATTTGACAATCTTTTACTGTGTATTAAAAGTGAAAATTTTATTACTTTACTGATAAGTTTGACAATAATTTTATGATAACAATCATGAAAGTTTTATTCCCTTTCCGATAAGCATAACAATAATAATATTATACTCTAACTGACAATTTTTTTATTCAGTTCTGATAAGTAAAGTAATACTTAATTTCATCGCAATTGATAATGTTTAAAATTAGTTCATTATTACTGACGTCAGTGTTAATTAAAGCCCCAGATAAGTAGGTTAAGTAGTAAAACGCCGCCATTTTGGTGAAAATCGAAACTCTCTTCCTGTATTTGTAGTGTAGAAATACGGAGTTTCTGCTTCTTAAACACCACTTTTTATTGATCAAATTATTCTTGAAGATAACTTAAATATTTACGATTCATTCTTTTAACTTTTTCTCTGAAATTATATATTTTAATTTTATTCTACTCAAGGAAAATAATACCTTATCTATAAATTGAAACTTTCCCATTTCGTCTTTTATAATTTGTTAATACTTTTATAATTGTTTCATTGCAACTGATAATGTTTAAATTTAGTTCAGTATTACTGACATTAGTGTTAATTAAATCCCTAGATAAGTAGGCTAAGTAGTAACACGCCGCCATTCTGGTGAAAATCGAAACTCTCTACCTGTATTTGTAGTGTAGAAATACGGAGTTTCTGCTTCTTAAACACCACTTTTTATTGCTCAAATTATTCTTGAAGATAACTTAAATATTTACGATTTATTCTTTTAATTTTTTCTCTAAAATTATATATTTTAATTTTATTCTACTCAGTAAAAATAATACCTTATCTATAAATTGAAACTTTCCCATTTCGTCTTTTATAATTTGTTAAACCCTTTATAAATGTTTCATTGCTACTGATAATGCTTAAATTTAGTTCGTATTTTTTGAATTAGTGTTAATTAAATCCCTAGATAAGTAGCTTAAGTAGCGACACGCCACCATTTTGGTGAAAATCACAACTCTTTTCCTGTGTTTACAGCGCAGAAATACGGAGTTCCTATTCTTAAGGGCCAATTTTTATTGATCAAATAGAATAATTTGTTAAATGTTTTTTCCGAAACACTTTGACATTTTTTGCAGTTGGTTTTTTATGAGATTCAAAAATTGATATGATTTGGGATTTAAATCATTATGAACATTATCAACAGTGTTCAAAGAAAAAGTCTTTTTTCTTAACAATTCCAATCGTTTTCCTTTAAATCAATACCGACTGTTATTTGGTTTTTCGTAATAAACAATTACTAAAACTTTAAGTACAATTAATTAAATTGAATATGAATTCTTAGTTAAAATTTTAGTTGCAAATAACGAAATCGAAAATATTTCAAAATTGCTATATTATTTTTAAATTACTATATTAAATAAAAATTTGTTTGTAAATTAGAATAAAATATATGCCATAACTATAAAACCAATAAATATTTTTAAGCAGTATTAATATTTTTAGAAGAATTCTATATTTTTTCAAAACATTATATCTTGTCTTTAATTGTATTATGTTATCATCATCTTATCGGTATTACAAAAATATGAGTTAAAGCTATTCAATTTATATAGTAGTAGTTCATTTACGTCGCAATAGAGCTGCACAATGGGCTATTGGCGACTGTCTGGGAAGCATCCCTGAGGATGATCCGAAGACATGCCATCACAAATTTGATCCTCTGCAGAGGGGATGGCACCACTGTTTCGGTAGCCCGACGACCTGCACGCGAAGTCGAGCACTTTACGTTAGAACAGTTTAACGAGGACCAATACCGCACACCCTCAGTCCCTACGCAGACTGATCCAAGTGGTCACCCACCCGCACACTGACCGCAGTCAGTGATGCTTGACTTCGGTGATCTGCTGGGAACCGTGTCTTAACGATCAGTCCACTGCGGGACTATTCAATTTATATAGATTAACTATGAAAGAGATGCCGGCCAGGTGGCCGAGCGATTAGCGCGCCTAACTTCGAAGCCAATGGTTGCGGGTCCGAATCCCACTCTGGACATAGATGTTTCTCTCTCTATGTGCTGTCCACTGTTGTGTGTGAATGTGGCCCACCCTATAAACGGGTTTGTGGCAGTGTGGCGTGGGTAATGTTGCTCGCCTCCGTGAATTTGGTTCACAGGTGCCCACTGGGTAACGTGAAATGAGTAACAATTCCGGCATCTTCTGAGGCGAAAAATAATGTTCAGTGCCTGCCATTTGAAAAAAAACTATGAAAGACATATATTAGTTGGATATTTATAATATTGTACGTTAAAAAAAATTTAAAAATAATTCTTAAAATTTCCAAATTTTAATTTCATTTTTAGCCATTATTTTTCAGTTATAATGTTGAAAGATTTCAAACATGCACTTTAATTTTAGAAATTGGATAAAATGAAACAATTAAACTGTGGGGTATATGTAACCGTAAAAAGAAATTAATGTATATTTTACTGAATCAATACAAACAATTTAAATTGTAATTAATTTAATTTGCTAACAATGATAAATTTGAATAAAACTAAAAATAATGCCTATAAAATGCTTTATTTAACTGAGTCATAATGCTGATAACATATCTTTAAAGGGAAAATATTGGCTATAATCATTAGTTTATTGAAATGGACACATTATTCTTTTATAAAATAGACAAAACAAGCTAAATTAATGTTCAATGTAGTAATTGAGACATTTCTCTAAAACTAAAGAGACAAAATTACGCAAAATCAAGCAAAATAATGAACTATTAAAATATAACAAGACTGTTAATTAAAAAAACAACGCGCTTAAAAATGATTAAAATAAAAGAAAAACTGTCAAGTACATAAACCATATTTAATCAAAATTATCTCCTTATAAATAAATTATCACGTGCATAAGAAGGATAAGATTTTTTCAAAATTAAAAAATAAGATTTTACCATAAGAAAAAAAATATTTGTTATATTTTATAATTTAACGACAGTCTTTCCGCATTTTTCTGTTTGCGACTACCTCTGTTCATCTCAGTAGGCTTTAAATTGGAATCCAATCTGGAAGACAAGGAAACTCCTGGATCAATTATTGGGAGAAATCGCCTTCGTGGATTACTTTTTGATGGAACCAACCCATATTGCATAGAGAAAAAAACCACGAAAACCTTCCACGGTTCGCCTGAAGGCAAGGGGACTCTGACACATGATCCATCGATTACTGAGGATATTTTTACGTTAGCTCTGTGGTCGGAGCGAGCCGGTTGCAGAATTCGTACGAAAATGGGTCACTTCATTGGGAGACCCTGAGCTACCATTGCACAGGTCCACCATGGCTTTTTTTCATGAGCTATGGCTATACCCTGAGCCACCAAGACTCATGAAAAAAAGTATAATGAACATCACTGACAATGACTGTATTTAATGAATTTCCTTCGTAAACTAAAGCATCAGTTTCTTTTAATAGAAAAATGAGTCTTTCTGAGCACAGCAAAATCAAAATTAGCACTTTTAAGAAATTGATTATGATTAAAGATTTAATTAAAGACTTAAGCAATGGGAAGATTTATTGCTGTCTTAAATGTTCTTTTTAATGCCATAGGAAAACGATAAAATTTAAAGCCTAATTTTGAACTATTAGAACACCCAAATGCGTAACAATCTGACATTATTAATTTAAAGTTCTGAAATAATTAAGAAAAGCGAAAATGGAAATAGCAGATCGAACATGACTCTTCACTATCTACACTATTCACCAGAATGGCGACTGTTTACCCATGTGATCGACGGCAGCCAATCTAAATCAATGCGGCACAGAATTCGCGGAGAAAAGAGTTTGATATGACAATAATGATAGTAATTTCTAGCTAAATAATAAATAGCTTTTCTTTCTTTAGTTTCATAGAATAATAATACAGCTTTTTTTTTCATTTTCTTAATTAATTTCAATAAAATTGTAAACCATTTATTACAAAACAAAAGAAAATTCAATTAGTTCATTAAAAAATTTCAAATTACAATTTTTTTTTTTAAAAATAATTCTTACATTTTAATTAAAAATTGAAAAAAATTAAATATGTAGGGGAGAGTCGGGTAGCGCCCGCCCAGCTGGTACCCCCGCCCACTGTCAATTTCATATGTATAGAATATTTTTTCAGGTCAATGGGCCATCGGACATTGTTATATTAAAAAAAGATTATTTTCAAAGTTTCAAGTATTTATGCAGCTGTTAACATGGTAAACAATAGTTTTGAAAATATGTTGAATACAGTAGTCATGAAATTAAGAAAAATTGGTTGAATGTTTCGATTAAACTTCATTTTAATACTAAAAAATCATTTTTTCTATACATACAGCATTAAAGTATGTAGTCTTAAGTTTAATTTGCACAAAGAAAAAAGTCTATATGTGAAAAATTGTTCGAGTAATTACAAATTTACAAAAAAATTGGATTTCGGGTAGCCCCGCTCACATGAATGTCGGGTATCAACGACCTATTTTATTTCGTCGATAAATGTACGGTTGCAAAGATTATTATTTTATGCTTCAAATTTGAATGTTATATGCGTTTTTAACAACAAATATTGTTGTTATTAAATGATAGAATTCACTATAAGTATATAAATATGTAATAAATAAAATAATTTTGTGATAAAAGTGATAAGCGAGGTTTACCTATTGTCAATACCTTGGTCATTTTCATTTACACCTGAAAAAACAGTCAAAAAACATAATTTTTGTAACTGGGCGGGGCTACCCGACACATTTAAAAGAGCTGAAAAACATGTTTTTTTAAATTTATATTTTTTTTATGTTAAACTATTCTTTTTTTGGTTTAATATTTTTGCATTATTTAATTAGATGATAAAACAATAGAAACATACAAAAATATTGATTATTACTCAATATTATACAGAAATACAAGCAATACTCCTTAAGTGAACGGGGCTACACGACTCTCCCCTATATTTTTTTCTTTTTAAAATTTAAATTGTTTTTGAAAATTACTTTAAATTAAAAAAACAATAATTCATAAATAGCATTAAACGTATTAAATACTTACACCTTTACAGAACTGAAATCTAGAATTTGAATGATAAGGAACTTGAATTGAAACCTAGAATTTGAGCCTTTGACCTCTCTGGTAAAAGGTGGAAAGCTTAACCGTTGTGCCACGAATCCCCAAGTGCTGGAGTTTTTTAGTTTAAAAATAAAGAAAATTAACTTATGTGGGACATATTTCACCCAATAAACAGAAGCGCCGGCAATTTTTAACCTTATTCAGAGTTTTCAACCAGTAAATTTGAACTTAATTTTTATGTGATAGGAATTTTACAGGTGCTTAGTTTTCTTGTAAGTGAAAATCTGTTCCGGGAAGTTTAAGTATTTTCTGAATATTATATTTGTCACAAGAAAATGTTTAAAAAGAAATTTATTTTGTTTTGACAGGTATGGCAGGAAGCCTGTAATTGTAGGTTGCAACATCCTTGCTCTTTTATCATCTGTCATATGTGCCTTCTCCACATCGTTTCTCATGTTTTCCATAACAAGATTTTTTATTGCTGTTGGTGCTTCGGGTGCTTTCAACTCTGCTTTTGTTTTATGTGAGTATTTTTACAAGCACATAATATTTTATCATTTTTCAGACTATGATAACTAAACATCAAGTGCTGTCGAATATCAAAAATTTTTTTTTAGCAAGTAGCTACCATTACGACCGGTGGCTGAGTGGTAGCGCTTCACACTCTCGTGCCACAGGTCCTGGGTTCGATCCTCGGATCGAGAAAGATGGACTCAGCTTTTCATCCCTTCAGTGGGTCGATAAAGTGAATACCAAGCATGCTTGGGGACTAAACACTGGGGGTTCCGAGTTCGACTGATCACCAAACCGGAACATCTGTTCTAGCACCTCAAAGCTCAAGGTCAAGAAAACTGAGATGGGCACAGTAGGCCTTGGCTCTCTATGGGCTGTCGTGCCAGTGTGAGTTTAGTTTAGTAGCTAGCATTAATGAGCAGATGCGTGTCCATGCGTGTTTGTGTACCTTCTCCTGAAACCACATAAGAGGTATAAAATGACCTCATTAATTGAATGGGATCTGTTATGCGTATGTGGCTAACTGCAACCCGTCGTAGGTTTAAAAGGGAAATTTAGAAAGATTACTACTTGAATTACGTGCATGATAATTATTAAATATATGATATTTATGAAGTATGAAATAGTCTGCGATAGTTTTGAAATATCAAAAAGTCTGCGATATTTATGAAATATTAAATAATCTGAGGTAATTATGGAATTTATAACTGTGAATTGTTAAATACACAATAATGCAATTCTAATTTTTGTATTAATAATAATAGCGACAGTAAATCATAATGAATTAATTAAATCGTTCAGCGGGAAATTTAGAATAATCAGTCAAAAAAGTGACATTTGAGACGATAATTAAATGTGAAATATGCTAATTGAAACTTATAAAATATTTTTAAAAATAGGGTAAGTTTCTGCATACCCTATTTTAATGATTTGAGGGATCTAGGTCATTTTGATTTCACGGAGAAAGCATTAATGTACAATGTTTTAAAACCCTCTATAACTTATCTGAAACTTAACTTTGGATTATTAAATTTTTATAGGAGTCTTACATGGGCACAGATATTATTTAAATGCTAGTACTTATTTTTAAATAATGCAAAAACTTTTATAATTCAATTTTCATTAAAGCTTAAAAGTGAAAATTTTTTAATGAGAGCTATAAGCTAGCAACTATTACTGATGTAATCTTTAAAATATTTAAAAGAGAAAAAATAGGCTGCAACAGTCTCTTTTTTATCAATAGAGCCAATACAAAAAAATCCCATTTTTCATATGGCTCTACTTAATGAACTAACTGAAAAATTCGAACAAATTTTGGGAATAGGAGCTAACTTGCAGCCACTGACCAAATTTCAAGATGATTGAACAAACAGTTCTTAAGCTATATTAAAGACACACGGACGTAACAACAAACTATATCAAACAACAAACTTTATATATAGATAATCAAGTGCTAGTATGAATTTGAACAACGTGTTATATTCAGACTAAGTAATAAGTTTTAACTAAATAGGTTTATTAGAAGTTAAGAAATCTTGCGTGCAATTTAAAAAAAATTTGAATTTACAAAAGCAAAATCAATACAAAACTGAATAAATAACTTTAAATGAAATACTTGAATTTGTAGATAATTCCAGTTTCAAAAATAAAATTGTTATTTTCTGAACGGATTTCAGTTCAGTTTCTGATTTATTCAGTATGTTTCAATATCTTTGCTGTATCTTAGTAAATTTTTTAAGTATTATCCTATAATTTTGGTGTGAAATTGCTCAGAATCAAACAGGTCATAACATAGATTTTTCCTTCCAAAGAAATTGAAAGTTTTGTTAATAAAAACCTTTTGGACCCCTTAAACTGAATTAAAACGAATTAAATTCATTTTAATAGAAAGTTAAAAAGTCATAAAAGCAATAAATAACATTGTTTTTGTTCTTGTATCTTTCAGTGATGGAAGTTGCTTCTCCAAGTCACAGATCAGTATATGGTTTGAGTGTTGAGCTCGGCTGGTGTTTGGGGTTTATGAGTTTGCCTTTAATTGCCTGGATTCTTCGAGATTGGTTTTGGATTCAATTGACTATTTCGTTACCGAGTGCTTTTCTACTATTCACTTTCTGGTAAGAATAGTAATATTTTAATAGATAATTAAAAAAATGTGTTTCGTATAATTTAAACTTAAACGAAAGACGTTAATGTCGTCCACTTCTTTTTTTCTAAAATTATAAAAATCATTAACCTGTTTTTATTTAACATGCTTAAGAGGCGAAGTAATCTATTTATTCTGAAGTTTTACATTTTCACTAGTTTTTTAGAACTTTAATTTGGGGTTAATCTGATCTTTTATTAAAACTGGGGCGGAAAGGTATATTTTGAAACTGCCAATGATAAGGGTGTCTGGAGAATTAAAAACCATTCGAAAATTACTGAAAAGTATATTTACCTTGATGTTGTCACCGATTTGAAAATAAGGAGATTAAAGTGGCTGTGCTCAGCAGATTAGTGATAAAGCTATGAAAAAGATCTTCGATTCAAAATTTCGTAATTCTATCCTACGTAGAAAAAGATGGTTGGAGGATATTGGCCGAAAAGAACAAAAATTAAGAACTGGAAATCTAAAGACCAGAACAGTGAAAAATTAAAAGCTGTTCTGAGGCAGGCTAATGAGTTGGAGGTAGATCAGTATTTAAAATAATGAAGTTAGTGTCGGCATTGGTTTCGACATGATTTAACATGAATAAAGGTCCTAGTCATACTAGTAGACTAGTAGATGAAGTCTCTGGCCATATTAACATCTCTAGCGATATGCATGAGTGTAATAATACTTATTGGTAGTTAATATTAAAGAGTGTTGGTCATAATATATCAGTTTTGGATTTTTAAAGCTGCTGCATTGAGAGTAAATAAATAATTTTCTATACAGCCCGTTGTGGGCCAGAAGGGTCATGAAGGCGTTGTCTTCCAAACCTCTTAACCAATAACACGATGGTAACAATGTGGGAAGCATCGCGCAACGGTCACCTGTATTTCTCAGACAAGCTGGTACCCATAGATTTGAAGCTGTGTGGGCCTTAAGAAGTCATCGGAGATTAAACTTCGGTGCTTCACAATGACGATTTCGTGTCTTTAACCAATGAACAATCACGGCTAAATTGACAGTAAATACTGTTTCTTAAAGTTATGAAGCTGCGTTCATTTTGTTCTCATTTCAAATTAAAACTTGAAAAATAGGGTTTTGTCCCATCTTAGACTGGGCGATAAATTGATGCATCGGAAAATATCGATTCCATGCAATCATCGCTGATCCGATGTTTGGATTGGCAATTTTTCAAAGCATCGGAAATTGTGATTTACTAAGGATGTGTACGATATTTCGAGATGTATCGTTGACATCGATGTCTACAAGCTCGATGTTGAGCATTGTTCCCGATAGTAGTAGATTTTCTTCCGTATGAGTGTAGTGCAGTGGTTCCCAACCTTTTGTGGACCATCGCCCCTCTCTGACACATATATGGCCCCTTTCTCTTTTTGCTCAAAAAACCATTCATTGTTGCTTGTGAGCAACCAAACACTGAAAATATGCTATGTTATTTGATTTCAATTTAAATTGTAATGCAAATAAGGAGGCACATTTATCCTGTCATTTTTATTAATTAAAAAAAAATTGTACATCTTTTTTTTTCAAAAAGATATGATATTTAAAACAGAATAATCAAAACAAAAGTACATTTTTTTAAGCTCATATTTTAATGTAATCAAGAAAAATTTAAAACGTTAACAACTAAAATTTGAGAAAAAAAAATGAAGAGGGTGAAAGTACATTTTTACCACTTCAATGACTGCCCTGTGCTTGGTGTATTTCAAGTTAAATCTTGAATGTCAGGTTTTATGCTCGTCAGATTTATACGCGAGTCTCCTTTGAAGCAAATGCCCAACCTATCTCTTTGCTTTATGAGCAGCTGGAAGACAGAACTAAATCCTCTCTCCACTAAATATGTTGACGGGAACGAGATGAGAAGCGGCTCAGTTTGCTTCCACAATTGTGGATAAGTGTCCATATGCTTTACCCAAGCTAACTCGTTACCGTATTTTTTAAAGACGACTTTGGCCTCACAGTCATACTTCAAATCTAAAAACTAAGTCTACAAAGAGGAAGTGAGCTTATTCACAACTTCAAAAGAGAAAGGATTGAAAATCGAATTTCGATTGAAAATTGAATTTCTAATTTCATCAAATCTTTAATTCTTGATTCCATAACTGATCAAGGTGATCAGTAAAAATCAAGATTTTATTTTCGAGAATCTCGATATCTGCCATTGAACACTTTTTAAGAGTTGGAAATTGCATTAGCTCTTTGCGACCAATGTTTGAGTTGTAGATATCAAACTTGGCGATGAATAAAGATATGATTCCCTTAGCCTTGATAATGTTCATTTTATTTCCTTGAAGTTTTACGTTGATTTCCTTCATTTTTTCGAAACTATGAGTGAGGTACGCAGTTTCCAACTTGCGTTGCTTCAAACCCTCACTTACAACAGGATCAGTGGTGTCGAGAAACTCAGTAACCGAATTCAGCAATTCGAAGAAGCTGCTCAGTTTCCTTTCAAAAGCCATCTCACAGCTACATGTCGGAGCAGGAATTCGAAATCTTCATCATTTTCATGTCGAAGTTCTCGGAACAATTATATTAGGAGAATTAGCTTTTATTAGGAGAATTAGCTTTTATTTTATTGATGCCAGAAATAACCAATTTTTCGCAGCCAAAAGTTGACGATGAATGACATAATGAATGGTGAGATAACTTCCGGTACTTCTTTTTTAAGGTGACCCAGAAACCCAGTATGACAACCAGACATGATTGGAGCACTATCTGTTGCACAAGCACTTACATTTGTGAGGGGAATTTCTTTTACCTCAAAATACTCTTTGACCAATTTAAAAATCGACGATCCTTTTGTATCTGTGTTCAAAGTTCTTGTAAACAACCTTTCCTCGTTAATCTCCTTACTCTCATTTGTGAATCTCACGTAAGCTAAAACAGCTTTGTTATCTATCACAGTTGATTCATCAATCTGCAACGCAAATTTAACTTCTTTTGATTCAACGTCGGCGGCCATCTCATCAATACGCCTGGAAACAGTATTATTGCTTAGAGGAACAGAGCGACTTATCAGATTTCCGCCTGCGATACCAAAACGTATGACGAAAACGATCCTGCACTTGAATTTTTTTTAATTTTTAACTATCATAATTCTTTGTCTACACCAGAACCATAGGTTTCATATATATTTTCAATTTCAATCTCAAATAGCTTTTATTATTAATATTATTAGCAATTTTTATCTTTTGAGTACTCGTCGCCCCCTGATCGCCCCCTTGAGAAGCTCTATCGCTCCCAGGTTGGGAACCACTGGTGTAGTGTTAACTGTGGCGATGCTCGTCATCTTTCCCCGTCTTTTTCACATCGGGACTCATCGTTTTGCTAACATGATGAATCCGAATGTGATTCAGAATCGAAGCGTTGTTGAATCTTTTAGTTATGGAAGGGTTTTCTTTTAATTGTGTGTGTGCAACTCTTGTTGATTTACTTACACTCAATCCAGTAGGTTTAATTTTTTTAATCGATATTTTTTCAGGCATCCACATCTTTAAATATTGAGAAATAATTATAAGAAAATGTAACTTACTGATAGCGAATTTACTCAGTACTAAATATAAAACATTAATGAACCGAAACATAGCGATGCATAAAAATATCACGATATTAGCGTGACGATACGTCACGATGCCAAAATCTTGACATCGCCCAGTCCTAGTCCCATCATATAGTTTTGTAAATATAAACGTAGGTGTACCAGACACATTCAAACAAGAATTTATGAAATGATGCTTTCCTCGTGGGTCCTAACGTCCTGCCTTATGAATAAAAAAATCAGTTTAAAAATAACTCGTATGTGAACAGAAGCTTAATATTCAGAAAATTAGATCCTCAACAGGTGGAATATGAAAATGAGTTAATAATTTTTTCAAATTCAAAATTAATAATAATCTTTTTTAAATAACAGGTTGCTTTCAGAATCTCCACGATGGCTGGTGGCTCATGGAAGGATTAAAGAAGTTGAAAATGTTTTGACTAAAGATCGCAAAACATCTGTTGTTGACAGGATCAATTTAAGAGAAAATATTAAAGAAATAATTCTCAACAAAAATAAGGTAAGAACTTCTTTTTATAATAAATGCTTAAAAAGAACATAATATAATCTCTGACGGATAAAAAAATTATCTTATTATTTTAATTTCAAAGTAAATGCTTTTTACATGTTTTATACATAAAAAAAGTTTTATTTAATAGTACGAGAATATTAACTTCATAAAAATTTCCATTAAAATTTCTTATAACTTTTTCCTATACTTTATTTTTCCTGGGAGGTATTAAAATGTATAATTGTTTAATTTTAGGAAAACGAGAAAAAGCAAAGTGATAATTTTCTAGGTTTACTAAAAACTCATGGTGTGTGGAAAAACGTGTTAAATTTGTTTTATATATGGTAAGTAAATTACATATAATAAATTTTTTTCTATATTTGAAACTTTTATCGAAAAAGAATGTTCCCTAGCGTTCAAAAAATAAAAATGTAAAAAAATATGAAAAAAAGAAAACCAAAATAAAAATATAACTGAATACATTTTATACTTTATTTTTAAATTATATGTCGAACTAAACAACATTTTATAATAAAATCGGCGTTATTTTAAATTTGTATAAAAATTTAGATAATGTAAAAGGTGATTAAAAGTTTGAGCAATTTGTAAAGATAAAAATGTATATAAATGAGGACAGCGAGAAATGGAAAATCCTCATGTACTAAGTAAGAATTGCTGGAAATATTATGGTGTCCACTCTGAGAGTGAGAATGACCGTCTAGCCCTTTTGGCTATAGAATATAACCAGCATCAAGGAAATTAGCTACATAAGACTTTAATCAAGGTAATCTTTCTTCAGTAAGCGATGTTTATTGATTGAATTGGTTGTTTTGGCCATGTTGTGATGTCGGCAGTGCATCTCAGTGCAGGTCTGGTACCTTACATTAATCCAGCCTCAATCAACTTTTTCAAATTGCCTGTGTCATGCATGCAGCCATATTGAACAAGTTCTTAAACACAAACGTTGTGGGTTTTCCTTCTTGATACATTCTAAACGGCATGAATCAGCAAAGTCTTCAAAGATCTCATATCTTGGAAGATCTTTCCAAGTAGCGTAACGTTTAGAACTTAGAGGAAAGTAAAAAAAACCTCGGAGTTTGTGATCAAGAACCTGTGCCATTGAGTCGCGTGCAAGGAGGGAGCCAAAGTGAAAAAACTGGTTGTGGGAGAGTGTGAATGAGAAATCTGAAATGCAGCTGAGTTTTGTTTCATCGTGGCTCAGTAGATAGGACACTCGCCTCCCAATTGAGGTGAACCAGGTTTGAATCTCAGCGTTGACTGATCGATAACAATTCTACTCTCTCCGACCAGAGTGCCGACACAAACTATCCTCAGTGGTAGACGGATCACGGGTTAGAATCCTCATGTCCGTGACGGGTTTTCGTGCTTTTCCTCCCCATGTAACTCAAATGTGAGTTAGTCCTATCAAAAAGTCACTAGTTTGTCCCAGTGCTTGATCCAGGAGTTCCATTGTCTTCTGGATTGGATTCAAAATTGCAAGGCAACTGAGTTAAGCATCGATGGCCGTAAACTGTTCAATGCCTGTTATAAAATGAAATGTACCGTGGGAAAGAGTATTAGTTAATACAGAGGTGCCATCTATCATGAGAGAAGAGAAATATTTGAGTTTACCTCGGATGGCGATGGATGAAGTTTTGTAGTATCGTCAATGACTCCATGAGAAAGTTCCATGTTTCAAAAGTCCTAGGACACCAATTGAAGAGTTCGTGGAATGACAATTCTTCATATATTATGAGAAAAGGAGGAAATATTGTGGTGTCCGTACTGGTAGTTGTACTACCTTTCAGGCAGTCGTGAGAACGATAACTTAGCCCTCTTGCCTAAAATATATACATAGCTTCAATGAGCTAAGTGACTTCCTAAAACATTCACATGTGATAGTGTTATCATATGCTACTTATATATACCATATTTTTTTAACTATTATTTATTCACTTTAATTAACTCTAAATTTATACATAAAACTTGATTAAATATACCCATAAAATATATATACGTGCTCTTTATTAGAAAAAAATTACATGTATTATGCGTATATTTTAATCAGCTGAGAAACTATTTGTGGTCTTACAATGTATTTACCCTTTTTCTTCATAGGTGTGTACTAGGATTTGTATATTATGGTCTAACATACAATACAAATGAGTTGGCTGGAGATCCATTTATAAACTTTGCCGCATCTGGTGCAGTTGAAATCCCAGGCTATCTCATCTCCATATTTATTATTAAATTCTATGGGAGAAGAAATCCTTTATCAGCATTCCTAATAATCGGTGGTGTTGCTTGTCTTCTGATGTATCCAATTCCTTCTGGTAATCATACTAGTTATTATTCTTGAGCTCAATTTAATGTGCCTTCTGATCTGATGCTTCATTCTGTTATAATAGTTATAACTTTGAACTTTATTTACGAGGGTTGCTATTTATATTTCTGGCCTAATAATGAAAAAACAAATATGTGGGATCGATATTGGTTTTATTGTTTTTCAAAATATTCTTCATGATGATCAATACACTTTTGCATGTGTTTGAACCAATTTTCAAAGCACTTTTTCCAGTCCGATTGAGGTAACTCCAAAACATGCGTTTTGAATGCATCAACCGCTTCTTCGGGGGTCGAAAATCGTTGTCCACGTAATTTATTTTTGATGTGTGGGAATAAGAAGAAGTCATTGGGTGCCAAATCAGGGCTGTACGGCGGATGACCCATCAGTTCGATCTTTCGCTCCGTCAGAAATGCCTTTGTTTGAGTCGATGTGTGAGAGCTCGCATTGTCATGATGAAGAATGATTCGCCTGTTCTTCTGCTTTTTTCGAATTTCTCCGATGACTTCTGGCAAACAAATGGTCGTGTACCATTCAGAATTGACCGTCCTGCGTTGCTCTAACGCCACTGTTGCCACATGACCGTTAATGCCGAAGAAACAGGCAATCATTTGTTTCGATGTGCTTCTTCCTCGAACAACTTTTGTTGGTTTTGCCTCGTCTTGGAAGACCCATACAGTTGATTGCTGTTTTGTTTCCGGCTCATATGCATAGATCCATGATTCGTCACCTGTGTAGATGTTATACACAGCCTTTGATGTACCTTGAACGTATTTTTCCAACATTTCCTTGCACCAATCGACACGAGCCTTTTTTTGAGCGTTTGTCAGATTATGCGGGATCCAACGCGAACAAATTTTTTTTACGCTCAAATGTTCATGCAATATTTTATTGATGCTAGTCATACTAATGTCCAAAGACGCCTCTATCTCACGGTATGTCACATGACGATCTTGCTTTATCAGTTCACGCACAGCATCGATCTTTTCTGGCACAACAACGGATTTTGGACGACCTGCACGGGATTCGTCCTGGATCGAACATCGACCACGATTAAATTCGTTATACCAATTTTTTACAGTGCTGTAGGATGGCGCTTTATCGCTGAATAAAGAATTAAGTTCATCGAAGCACTCTTGTCTTGACAATCCACGTCGAAAGTTATGAAAAATAATGGCACGAAAATGTTCACGATTCAATTCCATTTTTTGAAAGAGAAGAACTTTTCAATTTACTGTCAACAACACAAATGAAGCTATAATGGTAAATCGTCTGCTGAATTTATGTTTAAAAATATCAAACTTTCGATTAAAATCGTCTGCGGTCGCCTAGCAACACTTACTGTTGCCAAGGTCAGAAATATAATTAGCAACCCTCGTAGTATGTTTAATCTTCTTATGTGCCCTATTCCTAGTTGCATGCTATTATTTTTAAACTTATTTCCACATCTTGTCTTCTGATGTATCCAATTCAATCTGGCAACACTATTACATTTCTTGACCTTTACTTAGTGTGTCCTATTTTCTGAAGTACTTACCTCCTAAGGTTTTACTATACTTACGTTTCTTGGAATTTATTTTGTGTGTTTAAAAAATTGTTGTTCAGAAAGCCAAGTTAGCAGCATTATAAATCTACGAAATTTAATGTGAAGTCCATACCATAGGCCATATTATTTAACATGCAATTCAAATCCGGGACTCAACTCTCATATGTAATGGAAGCTTCTTGGCAGTGTTATAGATGCTAGCTGGCTCATCCAATGTTCCTCGTTATATGGAGGTAGGAAAACTTTTAGCCCTTGCACCAGTGTGCAAGTGGTAAAAGAACTAATAATTATAGACTAATAGATCATGATCTAATTATTTGTTCTTTGACTATCAAGCTTTGTCAAATACATTTTAGAATACTTCGACCTCTCCTGAGATTATGTTTACATTAACCCAGTAATTGTGATGAACTGCTTAGTTGAAGACAATCCTTTAAACCGTGGAGAATCAGCAACAACAACATATAACCCATACAATTTAATCCATGCACACATTTTAGAATATATTTCGATCTATTTTAATTTATTATTCAGTCAAATTTTATGTATAAATATTATTCTTTTGCCAGTTTTGAAAAATGAACAAGTGGATTTAGCCTTTGTGCAATTCTTGAAATGTTTTTTGACTTATAACTTAATTATTAATTCTTGGAAAATCATGCTATACTTAAACCATTATTCACTATTTTCGTTAAAACTTGATTTCTCACCTGATTTTTTTCTAAAAATATGGAAGAACAAGAGGCATTAAATTCGTCATTAAAAATAAAAATTTAAGGGAATTTTTTTAATCTATTGAATTTTATTATTCCCTAAGATTTTTCATATTAAATATGAAGAAAAAATCTTGGCAGACTAGAATAAATAATTATAATTATAGATAAACATTTCGATATCTAAAAGTGCCTAATAAGGGAATGATGAACATTTGCAAAGAATTTTGATTTCATACCGGATTTTCTAACTTATTTGAAACATAATGAAAATAAAATATAAACTGATTGGCAATTTTTTAAAAATTGAAGCCATGAAATATTTTTTAGAGATCTGTGTCAAAATAAAACAAAGCCTATTAGAATTCAAATTTATTATGCATTCAAAAAAAATGACCCAATCTTTACAATAATTGCAATTAATTAAGAAACCGCATACTACTCTTGAAGATATGAGAACTTTTTTAGCATATGACATCGAAATGTCATTCATAGATTCAAATTGCGGCAGATCGTGTAATTTTAAAATCCAAAAGCACAGAGCTTTCAGCAGCCCTACTGGAAGTAATTTTGAACTATAAGTACATCTGGTTCATGTAGGGTACATACTAGGTCAGGAGGTAAAATACGTCACGAGGATCTAGAATTGTATAGCAACCTGTGGCCGGAAATGTCACAATATACCACTAGGAGTGCTTGCCTATTATGAACTTCCTGTTCATGATTTGATTATTATTGCCCTTAAACTGTGAAGTTTATTTAACTTAACTGTGAGCTAATTTTATGCTTCGAATAATTACTATCCAATATAACATTAATATAGAGTCAGAAATAGCTGTTTTAACGACATCTAATGACCTTGGGGCTCCTTTGACAGGTTTACCAAGTAGTTCGTCAAAACATTAGATTACAGTGGGTTGTTTTGTAATCCTCATACTTGTGTCTTCTCCATACTTGATATAACTGTACTCATTTACCCAGTCTGCAAAATGCTTTTAATTTATGTATAACATAAGAGTATTGTTATACATAAATAAATTTAAGCTCATATTTATTTAAACATTTTTAAACTTATTTTAATAGGAAAAGAAAAAAATTTTGTTTGCAACATTTACGGGGGTTTTAGCCCCGGATCTTTCAGTCGTGATGATAAATTAAGCACTGAAAAGAACTAAAATCCTTTTTAACTGTCCAACTTATCAAACCGTTATGTTTTTTCTTATTTTAGGACATATTATTAGGATCTAATTTCTTGTTTAAAAAAATATTTTTTTATTTTGCAGATATGTTGTGGATCAGCTTTTGCATCTCGATGTTGGGAAAATTTTGCATCACTTGCGCTTTTGGAATCATTTACATTTATACGGCGGAAATACTACCAACAGTAGTAAGAAATGTGGGAATTTCTTCAGCATCTTTTTGTGCAAGAATTGGTTCGATTTTAGCCCCCTTTGTCAGAGAACTGGTGAGCAGATAGTGAAGATAATATTAATTATTAAGAAATGTATTATAATAGGTTAACATTTTAATAAAATACATCATGAATTTATGCCAACCATAGCATATAGTTAAGTATAGAGAGAAGTAAAAAATTGTTGGGCTATACTTCAGTGAATTGGAACAGAAAGAATATCCCAAAAGTTAACAACACTATATGAATGCGTGTTAAAGATATATATGTATTATTAGATCGTTAATGCATCACAATAACTAAATTATTTTCTATCATAATTGTTCTTATTGGTATTAATCTTTTTTTATTAGACCAACTCACTTAAAGTAAATGTAAACTTTCTGGTTCAATATTTCTATCTGGTTTTAAAGTGTGTCCTTTGCTTAAGAGTTGGTTCGAAAACTGAAGAGCTAATATCATAAATATTAACCTTTATTTTTGGAATTTTTTAATAATTTTAAATGTTACAAACTTTTAAATAATACTTTAAAAAGATTTAGTTGAAATACATTATTAGTTTATTTAACGATGAGAAATTTAAGTTTAGTTTAAAGTGAAATAAAAAAGTTATGTCCAAAAATTTGACTGAGAAATTAAGAAAAAAAACTTGTGTATAAGTGTTAAAGATAACATATATCCTCAGATCCTTAATACACCACAACACGCTATTTTCTTTCATAGTTCTTAATATTAGTGTATTTATTTATTATCATGAGACCACTTATAAGGAATATATATTTCTGGTTTTATATTTAACGTCAACTGTGCAAAAGTGTTTTTCATTATTAAATTGATATAAATGTACCCATAAACATACAACAACTAAATTTAATTACATTATTAACTAGGGAAAATATCCACTTAAAATATACTATCATATCTAACAGCTAAGTAATATTCGAATATATGTAAGAAAAAATAAAATCATGCACTTATTGACAAAACAAATGCGCAATTTTCCCTAAATTTCGTATGTTTGTTGAATAGGGTAATGCTACTCATCCAGTAGTGCCACAGATAATATATGGAATTTTGGCAGTTATTGGAGGCCTCTTAATACTGTTATTACCAGAAACAAATAACTGCACAGTACCTGACACATTTGAAGAAGCAGCACATTTTAGATGGTAAGTAAAACTATCAATAGTTTCATTTGATTTCTCTTACCAATAATACCAAATAGACTGAAATATTAAGAGAAACACAGGTCACTTGACTGATTTAATCTATACTAGAGACCCTATATCTAACATAGTTAGAGAGTTAACGGGTAACACTCTGATAGAGAGAATCAAAATTTACCAAAGATAAACGAAAGAAAGATTTCCTCGTTTACTTAACGTGGAGAAATCGGAAATGTAATTTTAATCAAGCAGAATCTCGAAATTATTGGTAGGCTTTCTCCTTTCTTACTTTCCAACTTAATCATCTAACTCTAATTTTCAACTTCCAATTTTGTTTAAGTACCTTTTATTTACACAAAAATAAAGCCAAATAACCATATATTTTGTAAAAATAATTTGTATTTAAAAACTATGATAGCTATTCTCATTTATATTCAGTTATTTATGCAATTATATAGGAAATAAAAGTTTTTTTTTTTTTGGTGATAAAACGTTTTCTGTCTTGTTATAAAGTTAATTTTAGAAGAAAAAAAAAGTCTTTTTTTTATATTCATAGTTGAATCAAAGAATAAATAATTTCCGCAAGATTAGTGGAGATTGTGTGTCATTAGGCTGATAAGAAAATAAAACGTGGCTCGATATTGTTAACATGATTTTAATGCAGAGTAAGAAAAGGGTCTTTCAAACGTAACGTTAGCATATTTTTAACAATTTAGAACCTGTCCTCCCTTTTCTCCAAAAGCAAGCAAATCACAAATCTCCTCCCAAGCTTATGTAAGAAAGTCGTAACCCCCCTCTTATTTGTTGCTCTAACTTTGACTTCTACAGTAATAATCAAAAACTAGGAATAATATTCAACTAAAATATGACTTAACTTTGCATAAAACAACAATTATGTTTCAATTCATTTTATTAAATTTTGAGTAGAATATTCTTTAGAAATATTTCGTGTTTTTCTTTCCTAGATCAATAACTCTTGACTATTCAAACTCCTTAAAGAATTTTTTTACAACTATTTCATACTTACTTAACTTTTACTTCAAACTTAAAATTTTTAAAGTGTAATTTTTTTATAATTTTTTCGCAACATTTTTCATTGTCTTTAAAAAAAAATTCTGAAAATAAGGGGATTTTAACACATTGCTTATACTTCTTCCTTGTCTTGAAAGAGGAGCAAATCCTGAATCCCCCTTCGTGTTTTGAATAAGCATTGCTCGTACTACTGTTTTTTCCTTGTCTTGAAGGAGGAGCAAATCCTAAATCACCCTTCATGTTTTGAATAAGCATTGCTCATACTCCTGCTTCTTCCCTGTCTTGAAAGAAGAGCAAATCCTAAATCCCCCTTCGTGTTTTGAATAAGCATTGATCATACTCCTGCTTCTTTCTTGTCTTAAAAGAGGAGCAAATCCTAAATCCCCCTTCTTGTTTTGAATAAGCATTGCTCGTACTCCTGTTCTTCCTGTATCATCATAGAGGAGTAAATCCTAAAAACCCCTTAGAAGCTCATGGAATATTTGAAAGGATCCAATGTGATATCTGAGAAAAATTGTCAAATGACAATTGAATTCCGATTTCATTCTTCTATCGTGTCGTTACTCTCTGACTCTGTTAGATTCAGGGTGTCTATTCTACAGGGCTCGAAAAACCACCCGTCGGCCCGTCCTCGGCTGTCAAAAACTCCCATCGGGCAACAAATTTCTCGAACGTCCGCGCGGACGGCCATTTTCCCGTTAATGTTCATGATACATTTTCAATTTTTGTTATCTTGCAATCTTTTTTGAAGGAGTAGATAAATTTTTTTTTCTTTCAAGAATGGGTGTCATTAAAATTTAAGATACATAACATCGTTAAACACTAGAAAACTTCAGCCCTCTGAACCCAAGCTGTTTATAAAGACCTTATGCAGCAAAATGACCCACATGCAGCAACATACAGCGCATGGCGGAACTGATAAACAAGAAGCGTTAAACGCCTTTATGAGCATCTACCTAAATGGAAAACCTCTTTCAGATTTCTGTGCAGAAACCTCTGTAAATCATTGGCTTGATTGTGGAACTGGCAAACGTCATATTTGATTCAATTAAAAAACGCAATACCTACCCTCGGATAAATTGACATTCCAGATAACTTGACCTTTGTCATTTAAATTATTTCATAAAAGAAATAAATTACTTCATAAAAGAAATACTAGGTTACTATTAGTAACCTAGTATTTCCTTTATTACTGTATAATGCAATCCTAGTAACTACTAATTCATTGTGCAATTTATATAAATGTTTGTAATAAATAGGAGAAAATTATATTTTATTTATTTAGAAGCTACTGGTTAGTTTCATAGGAGGACGGGTACATTGTTGGACAAGCTGTTCTCGGGGACGGGTAAAATTTCTGAGTTTTTCGAGCCCTGCTATTCTACGCCGTCTTGGACAAAAGAGAAGAAAAAAAGATTTCTCATAGATATATCTTAAGTTGCGTATTGAAATTGTCTTCTGTTGCATCGTTATCAGAAATAACCAACAACCTTAGGTAGAACACTAAAGAATGAAGTATGTTTCATAAAAGAAGATAGTTTAACTATCTTGTTACAAGTGTCGCATTTAGATAACGAAATGATTTTCTTCCGGTACTTAAAAATATAATAATGGTGGGAAATTGACAGATTATTCATAACTAAACATCAGCAAGATATCCATGAGTACCATAATAAGTAAAGTACGAGCAAATATTATTTGACTATAAGAATGTATTGATCTGGAATTTTTTCTGAATAAAAGTGATAATTAATGAAATTTTCACTGAGATTGGGATATTTTGCTACTTATACATTTATGAGCTATAACATTTTGTAGTATCTCTGCTACTACTAAGACACTAGGGCTGTATCAGCATAAAATATTCAATGTTTCATTGGGAAAAACTTTTGGCAGACAGTCAGTAAAAATATTAAATAGAAGTTTGCACACAGTTTCGATTGACAACGCCATCTGGTGCCCCCCAAAACAAAAATTCGTTGGAAGTTTAACTGGATACCCTTGGATCCAACCTACTTCCTACATAAAATTTCGTGGTTAGTGTAATCTTACAATACGTGATAAAAGAATACAAAATATTTAATTCTATAATAACAGAACTTTCTTTGAAAGAAACGCGCTTAAAGCCAGCAGAATTTTCAAAACGAAGAATAATTGAAGCATTAAGGAAAAAAGCTATGGAAATGAAAATAAAAATATGGCCACCGAAGCCTACGTCTTCAGAGTCTGTGAGTTTTTATTTTTTCACTTTTGTATTATATTCTCAAGATTTTGTTTGAAATTTCTCTTCTGATTTGATTTTATGTATTTCTTGTATTTCTTCCTGGACTTTTACAAAACCCTCGGGGTACTGAGACAGCTAATTTTGACATTTGTCCGCTCTCTCAATAGAAAAGGTTTTGTTCCATGGCTTCCGGAGCTGGTACCCCCTGAAGACGTCGGCTTCAGTGACCATATTTTTATTTTTATTTTAATTGTTTTTTCTTTATTATTTACAATACGTGGCTAATCTTTCTTTTATTTTTTAAATTTTTTACTTACTTTTTAAGTTACAGGAGATGTTTTTTTTTCAAAACATAGTGCGTTGCGTACTAAATGTGCTGACCTTTTATACCTTTTTACGAGTGACGGTGGGTTTAATTTTTAGGTTTTTTTTTCAACGGCACCGATGAGCGTATGTCTTAAATATATAATGGACGCATGTTTAATAAGCTCAAATCTGTATTTAAAGGGCTTTTATAGAGTCAAAACTAATCTATAATCACAATGTATATTCATTTCATTTTAATGCTTTAATTTTTTCATAGCTAATGTAATATTACTTTTCAATCATGTAGCAAAAGTTCTGATAGAAGAAAAGCTAATCACCACATAATTATGAAAGAATTTGAGTGTGAAAAGGCTTAGTTTCTTGCCATTTGGTTAATAGGGTGCATTAAAACTTATTTTTCGAATTTCAAAATTGTAAGTCTATAGTAAATTTTTACTGTGGTCATTTATTTACATTTTTTTCTCAAAATATGAAGTATTTAGGTTTCTTTAATTGATGATTAAGTTTCATTTTTTTAAATTTTGCGTCAAAAACATAATTTTATTTTTTAAAAGCATTTCATAAAAAAATATTTTTATTTATTTAAAAGCATTCATAATTTTATTTATTTAAAAGCAAAAGAGTACAAATTTTAGTTTTTAAATTCAAACAATGTAAAGTTTAAAATGAAAAACTAACATTAAAAAACTATTTGCAGAATATAACATTTAAGTCCCCTAGAATAATGCTGAAGATTAAAATTTTTTATTTGTGACAAAAATATAATTTAATTTTTAAAATAAAGTATAGATACAAAAAAATTATTTGTTTAATTCAAAAATGTAATGTTTAAAATGTGAACTGTAAGTAAAGAAATTATGTACAAAATGTAACATTTAGGTTTCCCTGAAAGGATGCTTTAGTTGTTTAATTTTGTATCAGAAACATAATTTCAATTTTTTAAAAGCATAGATACAAAACAAACTTTAGTTTTTAACTTCAAAAATGTGATGGTAATACCAACTGAAAATTAAAAAATTGTGTTCAGATTTTTACATTCAGGTCCACCGGAATCTAAATGAAACTCTAAATCTTACCCGGAATCAAGGGCGCCGGCAGCGGGGTGCAAGGGGGTGCACTTGCACCCCCCTGGCTTTTTTTAAACAATTAAAGAGATACAGAAAAAAAATTTGGTTATAAAATTTTTTTTATTAAAAATATTTTTATTCAAGAACAAATAATTAAGTAATTATTGATACATAACAATTAAAAAATTGTATAATCAAGCAAGAATTGTAANCACTTTTAACACAATTTGTAAATTGTCATTTTTTTTAAAACATTGGTGGCTGCTATTATTTACAAATATGAGAATCCTCTGCTTTTCCGCTATTTAATAATTTTTCCTCAACTTCTGATTTTTATCAGATTTCCGTTATAATATGATAAAAAATATAATTAGAACTTCTATTAATTTTAAACTTAATGAAATAAATTTTATGTTGTTCACTGAATTGTATAAATTGTGTCCTACTGAAACAAAGCCACTTTGATATTTAAGCATAACAACGAAAAGAATTTATATTAAAATTTATATGCATCAATATATTTACAAGGAATAACTTATATCTTGTCTCATCTAAGCAAGAAGGAAGTCGCGATAATGTCCCTTAATAGCCAAGGGCGCCCTCAGCGGGGTGCAAGGGGGTGCACTTGCACCCCCCTGGCTTTTTTTAAACAATTAATTGGTTATAAAATTTTTTTTATTAAAAATATTTTTATTCAAGAACAAATAATTAAGTAACTATTGATACATAACAATTAAAAAATTGTATAATCAAGCAAGAATTGTAATCATCTTGTTAGCTGTCCAAATCTGTTTATAACTTTTTCAATGAATTCAGAGTCATCTTTTCTTATGCACACTGAGCATGCACAAACTACTTAATCTCTCGTGAAACATTGTAGACGGATTCCATATTTTGATGCGTCGCATTGTACTAAAAGTGCGTTCAATAGTGCACGTAGTCGCTGGAAGAGTTAGGCCTGCTTCCCCGCTACAGCTGGATAAAACGGTGTGGCCTCTATAACTAAATCGATGTATTCGAGGGATTCATAAGATATTGAAATAGATGAAAAAAATTAACAGATGGAGGCATATGTAATGACAAAACAAAATGTAACAGAATATTTTCACTTTTTTAGGGGGAAGGGTAGTTTGTTAGAGGGTTGCACCCCCTTTTATATTATTCTGCCGGCGCCCTTGCCCGAAATCCATATATGAGTAGCATAATCTAAAAAAGATAAATCTAAATTTCCAAGAGAAAATAGGAAAGTTTCTAATTTATATATTTAAAAATATAAAATTATTAAATATGTAAGCTTATTGACAAATTTTTATCAATTTGAAATTTTGAATATCGAAGAAAAAAGATTACTTCTATCCACCCTATTAGTTAAACTTCAAGAAAAGCAATAAAGCAACGAATTGCCATTGCCATAAGGAGAACAATAAAACAACGATTTGCCATTGCCATAAGGAGAACAATAAAACAGCGATTTGCCATTGCCATAAGGAGAACAAAGCAACAAGAAATAATGAAAAATGAAGAGAATTACAAGAAAAAATATACTGTACATTCATATATTTTTAAATATATTCAACATTGTGCAATTTGTTCCAAAAATTAAAAAAAAAAAACAAAATAAATAAAATTTTAAAACCAATTGCCTAGCTTCTTTATTTTCTACATATTACATATTGTTATAGATCATAAAATGTTTAAGTCATTAAAATATTTATTTCATTTACTTAATTTCTGACTTATTTGGTTGAGATACATTTAAATAACAATTCTGTAGTACAATTTATTTTATATATTTTTTTCTAAATATGTTTAAAAGAAAAACATTTAAAGTTATTTACTTTTAAAATTTTGAAAATACGACTTAATATAATTTCTATATTAAGTCGTTAAGTATTTTTTCTATTTTTTTTTTCGAAATTATTTATTATCGAATCAATTAAATTACTTACATACCTGCCAACTCTTCCAGAAGATTTTATTTTGATATTTAAAGTGGTAGTAAATATATACTATTTTTCTTTTATAATTTTAATTTTTAAATGATTTTGATCACCACTATTCTTACAAAAATTGAGCACATATATTAATATGCGTTACTATCATGGTTGTCAACTTAAGCTTTCTCAAATACAACGTATTTGTTTGCTTAAAATTGAAGTTTTAATTCCATTTTAATACCACTGGGAAAAATTATAATGGAAAGGATTAAAAGTTGGCAGGTATGTACTTATACTAATTTCACTCAAAGATACTATTTGGTAAAAATACTACTAAAAATATTATCTGGTAAGTTAGAGCTTGTTTTTATTATTATTTTGATTATGTTTATTATTTTGATTTGAAATATATTTAAGTAACAATTCTGTCGCACAATTTATTTTATATATTTTTTTCTAAATATGTTTAAAAGCAACCGATTGAAAGTTATTCACTTTTAAAATATTAAAAATATGATTTAATGCAATTGTTAAGTGTATATTTTTTCAATTTCTTTCCTTCAAATTATTTGCAATCAAATCAATGAAATACTAATTTCACCCAAGAATTCTATATAGTAAATTAGAGTCAGTTTTTGATACTATTTGGTAAAAATGCTTCTAAAAATACTAAAAATACTATTTGGAAAGTTTGAGTTCACTTTCATAATTATTTCGATTGATTCATAAAACATTTTCAAAATTTGATTGAGCAAAAAATTAAAAAAAAAAGAAAAAAAACATAATTTTCCAGCTAAAACATAAGTTTATTGCTCATTTGAAATATTGTTCTCAATTTTTAGTAGTTGAAATTATTATTTTCTTCTAATGACAACTCATTATCTTCATTTATGGAATTAACAGGGTTTTAATTTGAAATTTACTTTTTAGAATTTCAAACATTTTTATTCATAAGCAATTGGACAAAACAAGTACACTAATTAAATTTTTTTTAAAATTTGTGTAAGATTCGACGCTATAAAAATAATAAAGTTTAAATTTATTCACTCAGTAACTCAAATAGTGAACAAATGTCGAAATAGAATTTAAAACTGTATCAAACCACTGCAGCTCCTAGTGTTTGCTTGAGACATGATTCATCTCAAAATCTTGATAAATAGGAACCATAAAAAAATGAATAAACGAAAAAGGAAAATAAATAATTTTGTTTTTTTTATTGCAATTCATCAAAACGATTTTTAATATTTTTTTCTGAAATTAATAATTTTTCCATTCTAAATACGCATCTTACAAAAAAAAATTTTTTTTTAAATTTTACATTATCAGAGCCTCTTTCATATTCCCAATACGATTAAATTTTCATACACATTATTGAAAATTTAAGTTATTTTTTAGCGCACACTATCCATACAAAATATGTGATCTCAGAGCAAGTTTTTATTTTAACACAATAAGCTCATTACTGAAATAATGTCCGATAAGTGAAAAATAATTTTGATCATCAATAAGCAATTTAGTTATCTACAATGAGAAGGATATTCATTATGTGTTATGAAATATGGGCACTGTTTCCACGAGTTGTGAGAAAACTCGCCAAAAAGCGATGCCAAATGTGCTATTTACAGCCACTGAAATGAAGCGTCGTCAGAAATAGGTCGATATAATCTCTGCCTTCTTTCTAAGAAGCGAAGTTCTCTTCGTCAGGAAATAGAATTAATATTTGAGCTGTTGATTTAGTACAAACATTTAATGTTCTTTTACGAAAATACATGTTGACAAACACGCGAGGAATCCCTATAGTAGTGAAGTCCCGATACAGTAACCATGGCAACTGAACGATTGGCGATCTTTTTTCTTCTATAACTTTGCAGGATGATTTTCCTGATCGCAGGAGTTTAAAATAGAATCGAACAAACAGCAGTGGAGTAAAAAACGGAGGCAACCACGTGACTCATGAAAACAAATATTACCTCATATTGTTACATATGACCTAAAAAAGTAAGTTAATGTTTATTTTTAGAGAAAGTTGTTTTTCTATTATGATCTTTAAATTATTATATTTTGCTGTTAAAACTTAGTTTTGAAAATAAATCTAACACCGTTGTTTACATTGTTATTTTACATATTTTTAAACTACATAACCGAATAGTAACAAACCTTAAACAGTATAGTTTGTGTGAGTGTTTTTATGTGAAATTTTTTCTTTCTGTATAGTTAAAAGCATTGCTTAAAACAAAATATAATTCTCAATTTGTTTTACTCAAATGTTACTAACTAAATGGAAGTTGAATATATTTTTGTTATCTTATATACGCATATATTTTTTACATAAAGTTGTTCAATGTAAGGAAGTATAAAATGTAAGATGTTCTAAATTATGATTAGTCTGCTATTTCAATTTTTCTTCATTTATTTAAAAAAAATTAGTATTCTATTTTTGGAATATCTCTAAATCCTTATACTTAAATGTGAGATTTTCTGTTTTTGGTTAATAGCCATGGAGAAAATGAATTCAAAATTATTAAGCATATTATAACTAAAGTTTAGACCGCTATTATTATGTCTGTCGTATTATTTATGGAACTAAAAAATTATAGCATAGCAAAAATTAAAACATAAAAATATAGCAAGTATCAAAGAAAGACATTAAATTAATTTAAAATTTTAATATTTTTTAAAATAACTTATTGTAGATTTTCACAGTATTGCTAATACGTTTTTCTTACAGCAGACTTGTCATCCTAAATTATTTCTATTATGAGTTAATGTTCCAATTTTTTTAAAGAAGAATTTACAACTTTTTTTAATTAAATTTTTAGACAGATTATGAACTAAAATCATTGTTTAATATTTGAAGTTACGTTTATTTTTGTTAAAGGTGTGCTTAGAATAAATCTTGTGAAGTACTCCCTTTTAGGTTTTTAATTTAAACGAACGAAATTTGAATTGATTTACTAAAATAGTAATAGTACGGCTTGTACATAACTCTTAAAGTTTAATTTTTGTGTTGTTTAAAACTTGGATGTTGCATATTTAGATATTTTCGTATAAATAGAAGAAAAAAATTTAAAACAGTAAATTAGCAGAGATGGCAATTGTGAAATTAGCTATCGACTTTCTTACAAATAACCTAGGTTCGAATCCCCCCCCCACAGCTGATGTTCTCTATCTGCTTTCTTCACAAAAGTAACATAAAATACATAACTCTCCTTGTAGACTGATAATAGGCTAGAGTCAATTTCCAATGTATTGTATTTGCTTCAGATTTTTTTATTGTATAAAAAGCAAAAATTTGTTTTCGTATTTCAAATGCGGATTAGCAACGAAAGATAATTGACACAAATGCTCCAATGATTTCTAAATTGAATTCAAAATTATAACTCAAAATTCAAAGCCAAAATAAACATTCATGGTATCATTGGCCATTTTTTTTAATTCTATGATTTTTATTTTATAAGGGTACTACTTTAAACACCATGGGCTACTTACGAAAACACTAAGAGCAGTATGTATTTCCATTGAGTCATGGTGGCTCAGGGAATCGAGCGCTCGCCTCCCAATGAGGTGAGCCGAGTAAGAATCCCAGCGACGGCTGTTCCAGATGAATTACACTCCCGGCTCGCACCGACCACAGTGTTGACGTAAACTATCCCATGGCTTTCCTCTCCATGTAACGCAAATGAGGGTTAGTTCCATCAAAAAGTCCTTCCCGAAGGCAAATTTCTCCCTGTACTGGCCCAAGAGTTCCCTAGTCTTCTTGATTGGGTTCAAAATTACAAGGTAATTAATTAGAGCATTAGTAGTTGTAAACTCAAAAATTGGGACAGTTATAAAACAAAATATATTGACATCAAATTCCCATGTTTAATTTCTGATTTACCTTATTCATATAATAGGATGCTGTAACCCTCTAAGCCAAATAAAGAGCACTTCGAGTTAGATCAATTGACAGGAATTATCAGTAAAAAAAAAAACGTTTTTTATGCACATAATATCATCTGCAATATCCGAGAGATTTATCTTAAAAGTGTAAGGTTTTATTACTTTTAGGAAGTTGTCTTCCAATATCTAAGCGAAATTGCTATCCAAATTACTTCCGACTTCAACCACTCGATTACGGCAAGTTGGCTTTTAAACTATTTATTCTAAGTAAATAGGGAAATTTCGCACTTTTACGTTAGCTTCCCTACGCCCCCATACGTGAGATTTGAAGAAACTGCGCACGTGCTTGCTTTTATTTTAGATGCTTCCTATGTTTACGTTACGTTGGCGTGATTACAAAGAGAAGGCTATAACTACAACTCTTGTTTATAGCTGTTAAATGTTGTTTTCTGTTTAAGTCTACCTTCCAACTAAAAACATGGAATACGAATTTAAAGCAATATACTTATGAAATTCAGAATTAAATCGCGTGATATTACAATTAATTGGTTTAATAAAAAAAAATATTGGTTTTTGTTTAACATTATGGTTGTCTAATTGCCCTAGTTCCATAATAAAGTAGATGCATTTTCGTAATTTTAAAATTATAAATTATTAATATTTTATTATTATTAATATTGTTAATATTTTATAATTATTAATATTATTAATATTTTATAATTATTAATATTATTAATATTTTATTATTTTTAATATTATTAATATTTTTTTAATTAATATTATTAATATTTTATTATTATTAATATTATTAATATTGCATTATTATTAATATTATTTTATTATTATTAATATTATTAATATTGCATTATTATTAATATTATTAATATTGTATTATTATTAATATTATTAATATTTTATTATTATTATTAATATTTTAAAATTATTAACATCTTTTTAATTAGAAAATGTAGTTAGAAGATGTTTGATGTCAATAATATTCAATTCGCTAATTTACGAAATCTCCCTAATAATAACGGTACTTACGTATTAAACAGCCGACCATTTTCGCCAATATCGTGTCAGAGTTAGTTTGGTATCTTTCAAATTTATTTTAATGCATTAAATGATTATAAAAATTAATAGACAAAATACAAAAGTAACTCAATGCAAAAATTAGATGCTGAAAATGAGATATTTAAATTTGAACCATTTCCAGATTTGTTTTCAGAGATGGTGAAAATGGTCGACGGAATAATGCTTAAGTACCATAATAACCTTTTCTCCTGAGTGAAGGTTAACACGTGGCATGCGTGTCACAAATGGTAATTATGGTAGTAAATGGTAATAATTCTTTTTTTTAGAAAAAATAACATTGAAAATTAATTTTCTGTTATCATTATTAAAATTGGATTTTATTATAGTAAATCTATTTCCGTATTTATTTCATCTTATGATAATAGCTCTAAACTTAATTTGAACGGAACTGTTTTTTTATTTATGTTTTCTACATCCGCTCTATTTGATGAGAATTTGGACCACGATAGGTGAAATAGAAATGAAACATCAAACTGCTAGGAGACTTTTAATTCGTGTTTTTCCACAGCAAATCAATAAACTGTAGAAGTTTCTATTTTTAGAAGCAATACAAGATTCAAAACCTGATATCTTTGATGTTTTATTAAGCATATTTATTGATTGAAGTTGAATTCTAACCATTGATAGATAGAATTCGTATTTATTAAAGAAATTCAATCAATTAAAATTATTTTTATACTGTATATAGTTTCTTTCTCTAAATATTTTAATTTTTAAACTTTTGCTTATTTATATATTTTTGAGTATTAATTTAGAGGTTATTTTTTTCTCTGTAACATTTATCTATACGTATAACAAAATAAAGAATTCGTGTCCGTCTGCATACCAAAATTCCGTTATAAAGTAAGCTAAAAAAATACGACATTCTACGTAAAGCTAAAAGAATAAAATTGTAAACAAATACCGATTTTTGATTTTTTAATTATATTTTCAATGCAGAGATATTTAAAAAATGGAATTTTCTCATTGGCTTAGAGGAAGTCACTGTTTTATAATATGCCAAAGATTCAGTTTTATCAAATATTTTAAAGAAAGCATAAGTGATGTTTCCTAGCTTATAGCTTTAATTGAAAAATTTGTTTATTGCATGTCCTGTAATATTTAAATATTTTTTGTTCGTTATCACAGTTTATCTGAATGATCAGCTTGATCGTTGTATCATAGGTGGACTACGTGACCAAATTAGTATTTCTAAAGTTATCTGAATCCACGTGTTAGTTTTGTTTCGAGTTATGCTTTTAAAAAGTATTGTTATGGAACTAAATCATTTAAAACCAATTTTTATGGTAAACATGAAATGTAATGTAAGTTTTTACTTAGACTACCAGTTTTTTTCTCTTTGCAGCGTTTAGCGTTAAGAAACAACGGGCTTAATCCATTTATACGTTTGAGAATAGAGAGCAATTCTGAATTCAGTACTCAAAATTAATAATGCAAGTAAGTGAAAAACTCCCTTACGAGAGTTCACATATTTCCCCCTTTTATTTCGTAAAATGCATTTTTGTTGATAATATTGACAGCAGTTCTTAATATTCAATATTATGGAATGTTCATCTTATGAAAGATAAATGTTTTTTACAGCGATATCGTAAAATTCAAATCATGACTTAATGAAATTTTTTTATTACTTCAAACAAAGCCAGACAGCTAAATATTTTTATCATTCATAATCAAATGACTGGAATAGCCTGTTTGGTAGGACGCTGGGCCCATGTCCAAGAGGTCGTGAGTTTGACCAAATAAATAGTGACTGGGGCTAGTTAAATCATTCGGGTCACAAAGTTTTCCATGTTCTCATAACAAATCATACCTCTGGGAGTACTGAATTGGAGATTTATCGTTCTCTGTCTCAGGTTAAAATTATGGGCTGTGGATGAATGAATGGGTAAATAAATGGGTCCACCCAAAAAACTGGATGTGACGTGTGTGACTGAAACTGTATTCTTGGTCATAGATGGCGCCACTGAAAACAAGAAACACACCCTCTGCCTTCAATTTATTTGTTTTCACCAAGCAGACTTGCTAGTATTGGCAAGTGGCATTAGAAACAACAACAGCATCAATCTTTATACCATTTATTATTCTACAATCATTATGATTCATTATTTTTCAGAAGCATTTATTATTCCACGACCATTATCATTTATCATTCAGTTGTATTATACGTCATTACATACATTCATTATCATGTATTCTAAATTTATTATTATACATTCTTTATTCATCAACTACTTGCAACATTTATTATTTTATATTCATTTTCATCCGTATCCGATTCGTATCATTCTTAATTCTGCATTTATCAGTCATCATCTCTAATTGTTTAATTCATTATCTTTAATTAATTACTATTCATATTTGACTTGATCATTCCTTAACTTGAATTCGCGTTGACACTTTCCGTCGTAACCCAACGTTTTTAACCCTAAATATTTATTTAACGAAACTGTCACGTCGGACGCACAGAACTACTTTGATACAATTTAAAATATCTCAATTTTGGATCTTGTACAAAAAATGATTCACATAATTTTCTTCTTACTCATTGTAATCCAGATCAATTCAATTCATTTCCGACCAACTAAAATTCTATTTATATTATTTATTGCCACTGGAAAAAGAAAAAGTCGAAAGTTAAATGCTTAAAATTTTTATTTCATTTAAAGTGTAAGAAAAGTTCAAGCGAGTTGAACCATCCTACTATCAATCAAACTTTACATCAACTATAATATAAAGGTAATTTGTACAATATAATTATTCTTTTTAACTTAATTATTAGATACAGGGCCGTGGTGGCTCATGGATAGAGCGTTCGCCTTAAAATGAGATGAACGGGGTTCGAATCCCAATGTTGGCTGGTAGATACGAATTCCGCACCTGAATGAACATCGACCACAATGCTGACGTAAATTATAATCAGTGATAGACGGATTATAGGTTAGAGTCTCCGACGTCAGGCTAACTGTGGGAAGTTTTCGGGGTTTTCCTTTCCATGTAACGTAAATGCAGGTTTGTTCCATCAAAAAGTCCTCCTCAAAGGCAAATTTTTCCCAATACTTGATAAAGAAGTTCAATTATTTTCGAGATTAGATTTAACATTTTTCTACGACACGGAGTTGAACATCAGTAGTCATAAACCCAAAACTGAGCCGGCTGTTCAACGACGGTTATATTATGAAATAAAATTCTTTAATACAATAGAACTTTAAGGGAAACATTGTTCAAACTTAACACCTTAAAAAGGTTACAGCCGATTAGTTCCATTATATGGTTAATTGTGGCAATATTACGTTAATTAAATGCTGAATTGATTTTTGCGAAAGTGTGTTCATGAAATTTTGATAGTTCTAATTTTTTGTTTCAGGATCTACCATGACAGCAGACGTTGAAAACTCCACATTATTGGAAAATAAAACTAAACTTGACATATTAGATTTAGTTGGAAACAATGGGCCGTGGCAACGCCTGATATTTATAGTGAGCTTAATTTGTGCCATTCCCATTGCTTCACAAAATTTAGTTATCACTTTCTTTGCTCCAAATCTGGATCATTGGTGCGCTAGACCAACTGGTGTAAATATCTCCGCTGAAGAATGGAAACTTCGAGCTCTACCTGCACATGACCAAAAATGTTCCAAGTAACTATAAACTTTGTTCTAAACTTAAACACATAAGAAATTGTCAATATTCAAATAAGAATGATATCATCAAATAAACCACTGACTTTTAAACTACTTAATTTAAGAAATTCTTGAAACACATTTTGAGATAAACTTAAGATAAAATTAACGTAATATGGCTGGTGTTTTAAATGTAAACAACAACAATCTCGATCTCTTGACCTGCTCTACATCCGGTTGCGAAGTATACAGCTGCTTAGTACAACTTATTCGGCGTGGTGATATTTTCAATCAGATAAGTTTGTTTTCAATACAAGGAATAAATTATTTAATTTCTGAAAGCAAAATTGCTGTATTTCATAAGATATTAATGATATTAAGTAATTGTGGTGAGTTTGAAGTCAAAATTTGTTTTAGTTACTTATAGATGAGATTGAAATAGGTGACATGCTTGCTAGGTTTAGTAAGAACTCTCTTTTTTTGCAGTCCCGATTTGGCCTCTTTTTATTTGTTTATCACTGTTTGTTCTTATTGCAAGCTGTGCACCATCATACGTTAGTGTTAGCATATTGTTCGAGGAGCGAGATTAAGTTTATTTTACAAATTATCATTTAAGTTTAAATTTCGAAGTTGGTATATTATTGACAAGGTAAGAAGTGTTTTATAACGATTCGTTTTTTCTAATGATGATTCTTACGTTTAGAAAGAACAGGTCTTCAAATGACTGTACTTATATTATTATGTACTGTAAAAATAGAGTTCAAGTGTACTTATAACGATACTTTTTTTAAACACAAATAAATCAGGTAACAAATACACGTATACAAAGAATACTATTCAAAGGAGTCTCAAAACCAAATGATCACGATATGAGCCAAACAGCTTCAAAATGCACAGCTAAAAGTAATGCGGAAGTGTAGGCAATCAAGAGCTTACAGTGCACGCTAATGTGGAAAATATCATCCAAATGGAAAATATAATAACTCGATTCTTACATCCAATAATTCTATTTCGTACTGTTTCATCCAGAACCATAGAAAAGTTTGTTTTAAATTTTTGTGAATTATTTTATTCTGAAGTCCTATGTGTAGTACTAAAATCGGCTCTGCTCGGAAAAACATCTTTTGTGATTACAGTTTTCGCTTTGCCCTATGCTTTTTCAGAAATACAGACCCAGGTTTTAACTTTTGTCCTACTTCTCTTTCTTAACCAAATTCAGTTAACTTCCAAAGTATAGTTTTTTCATATAATTATATTTAAAGGTTTTTGCGGATTAAATTTCGAATGATTTCTATAAGTTTAACTTGAGATTGTCTTATTAGATCGATGTTTTTAGTTTCTCTGTAAAATTTCATTTGCAAAACTATTCGTAAGCTTTTTTTTAGGTTAGCTAAAAAGAAAGTTAAATATTTTTTTAAAATTTAAAATAGTGTTAAGTTTAAGCGATATGCGCTAGTTTTAGGAGTTAAGAGAGTCAATTCTACTTTTATCTCCCCACTGACGAAATATCTTATTTAGTGCTTGTGTTATGTAGCGGAACGATTCATTATTAAAAAACTTTTTTGTGAAAATTTCCTGTAAAAGTCAGGTGGTAAATTTTTGTCTGGTGAATAAATAACCGGTCTTTTTACTGTTGTTAAAAGTCAGCGTATTTTTTATTATAGTGTTCTTGATAAAAGCATGTATATGGAACTTTATTGTTCTCTATTTCATTATTACAAAAAAAAAAAAAAAAAAAAAAAAAAAAAAAAAAAAAAAAAAAAAAAAAAAAANAAAAAAAAAAAAAAAAAAAAACAGAAATTCTAATAGAATATTTAAAAAAAATTAGGATTAAATCCGTAGGACCATTTCAAATATAAAATTCAATTTGGTATTTGTCGTGAAATATTTTTTAGCATATTAAAAAAATGTTTTCTAATTTTGTTCTTTTCTTACTTTTCTTGACTATTTCAGAATTTAAACTATAGCACACTGTTTCTAAGTAGTGTTTTGTAGGTTAGTGAGCCTATATAAAGGACATTTTTGCTCCTTAACACTAAACAGCATGGGCAAATTATAATCACAACTGTCAACACTTACTAATTGTTCGCAGTATTTCATTTTTAGATTTTAAGTGATAATGAATTTTAAAAATTTCTTCTTAAATCCTATATTTATGAATATAATTCAACAAGATTTTTACCACCATTAAATGAAAATAAATCAATCTTATATATAAAAGCAAGCGGTACTCGTTTTATTGAAAGTTGAGCAGGTAGTTTCACTACTTCTCTCCATGCTCCCGGCCCAAAAGACTAAGAAGTGGAGTCTCACATGATGTTTTTTTTTCCTCTTTTTTTTACACTTTCTTTTCAGGTTCATCTGAACCAACAGTACATGTCCCCTTTTAGGGTTAATACAAGATGGATGGAAAATGGGCCAACTAGGCCACAGATGCCCAGCTCTTATGGAACAAATCGTGTTATCAACATGTTTTTTCCGATGAATTTCGCAATAATCAATACAATGATGGACGGGAAGGCGTAAGGCAATACGGGAGGGGGGTGCTCTCACAGTGTATTATCCAGCGTCATGGTGTGGGGAGCTATTGGGCATAATTGTCTCTCTCATCTAGAGCAAATTGAAGTCAACTTCAATAGTGATCGCTCATCGCCCATTTGCTCAGTTAGAACGTCACACTTATAAAATAGTGATTTCTGAGCCGCGGTGGCTCAGGAGATAGTGTTGACCCCCCAATGTGGTAATCAGGTTTGAATACGAGCGGTGGCTGTTTAGCACGAATTCTGCTCCTGGCTCGTACTGACCACGTTGCTGACGTAAAATATCCTCAGCGGTAAATGGATCATGGGTTAGAATCCTCCTGCCATCAGGCTAACCATGAGATACTTTCGTGGTTTTCCTCTCCGTGTAACGCAAATGCGGAGAGGGTAGTACCATCAAAGAGATCTCCACAAAGGCTAGTGTGTAGCAACGCTCAGAGATGCCAACTGCTCCGGACACGCCAAAATAATTTAAAAAAACGGTAAATTACAACGAAGTAAATTTTGAAAATACTGGACTAATTTTGCTTGCTTTTTAAAAGTTGTAACATGACCTAAGTACTATGAAGTGGTGAATTATATAAGCCTATGAATTATTTGGGAATTGAGGTGGATAAAAATCTACTTAGTTGAATTTATTAAACCAAGAATCACAATTGGTAAGCTACCACCTTAAAATATATATTTGCTGTCCGGAGCAAGTTGGCATCTCTGAATGCTTGATCCAGGACTTCCATTGTCTTCGAGTTCCAAATTGCAGAGATACGTGGTTGAACATTGATAGTCGTAAACACCGGCTATGAAATAAAATATAAAATAGTGATCGCTTTATAAGGAAATTCTGGAGTCAGAGATCATTTCCATTCTTCGATGCATTGTGAGTGCAGAGATGCCAACTTGCTCCGGACAGCGAATAAATATTTTAAGGTGGTAGCTTATTAATTGTAATTCTTGGTTAAATAAATTCAATTTATTAAATTTTTATCTACCACTATTTCTAATTTATTCGTAGGTTTATATAATTCTCTACTTTTATAATTAAGTCACTCTAAACTTTTTAAAAAGCAGGTAAAATTAGTCAAGTAATTGCAAAAATTCGTTTGTAATTATTAACCGTTTTTTAAATTATTTTGGCGTGTCCGGAGCAGTTGGCATCTCTGTGAGTGCTGTACTTCAGCAGGATTACGCTCGTACACATATTAGTAAGACTGCAAAGTGTTTTTCAACGCACAACTGACTTCGCTTCTTTCATTGCCTACTTATTCTTCGGATATTTTGCCCATTGAGCATGTCCGGGACTTTATTAGTGGGCGACTCGCTCGTGCAACTGGTGAGGCATGTAGTAAAACCGAACTTGGACGTCAAGTTGAATAAAGATGGAATGTCATTCCCCAGAATTACTATCAATAATTCATGATATCATGATTCAATGCCACGATGTTTACAGGATCTCATTGTGGCAGACACACAAAATACAGATTTCCGAATTTCTTTTTGTTTTGTAAATTTGATCATTTATTTATACCACTATCAGTATTACGTGGAATAAATTTCATTAATTTCTGACAATTCCCTCACGCTGTAGTGATTTTCAGACACATTAGTGCAATTTAGATTTGATAAAAATTAATACTTACATAATTTATTTCAGGTTCAAGTATTTTAACATAACCGATGTGTATCCTGTAAATATTAATTACACTGACTCTGATATTGTTCCTTGTGATTCGTGGGAGTATGATAACTCTATCTATGTTTCGACAGTCCTAAGCAAAGTAAGTATAGTAATTTTCTGCTACTAAAGTTAGTATATTTTACTAACAAAGTAACAGAAAAATAAATAATTGATTAAATGTTACATTTTCTGCACATGTGTATACTATGACTAATCTAAAACACACAATTCTGCGCTCGTTCAAAAATTCGATAGTTTTGTGGAAACATAAAGGATCACGACGTAAAGGAAAATGTATCCTAACTTTAAACAACCACAATGAAGCCGAAAATGAATCCTAGCAGCAATGTAACTTGAGCACCAATATTCACGAATCTTAGCTCAATAATGGTTCAAAGAGCCGTTATTTTTCCGATATTGGCCCTATATAGAATTGTCCAATTCATCCGATATTTTACAGCCACTTTACAACCGATATCTGCCCTATTGTCGGATTCATCCGATATTTAATATTCATTATTCAGCCAATATAGGCCCTGTATTTGTCCCCATATAAGCTGATATTGGTCTTATATGGTACAAATATTTTAAAATCTAAACATCCAAATATTGGTCCATCGGTGCATAATCATGTAGGACCCATATTGAGCTAATTTTCAGCCCATCTGGGGCCAATTTAATTGTTGCTAGGAAAGTTCATTTTTTAGCCTTTTTTTAAACAAAAATTTCGTTTTTGTAATAATAAATAGATTTTGAATATTTTTTTAGTTTTTGTTTTTATTATTAAAAATGGGAAATGAAACTTAGCCGCCACAAGTGGATTGCAAAAATCTTATGCAGATGAAAAATATTTAAATTCTTTTTAATTAGCTATTGCAATTTTTATAATTTTGTTTATCATGGACAAATAACTGAAAAATTACCAATTTATGGCTATTTGCCCAGTTTTTGTTGTTTGAAATCCTATGTGCAATATTTTTTGGCTGCAGTTTTACACAGTCAAGTAAAAACCATTTCTTTTCAAAATTTTGATTCTGGTTGAATCACTTATCCGTTCCTTTAACCACGTATCGCCCATGGGCTGCAATAGCGGCACAACTCAAAAAATCCTGTTTTGAGATAAGTGGGTTTAAAGCTTTCATTGCTAAGGAAAATGCTTTAGTTTGCTTAAACAAAGATTACCTTCAAGTTGAATTATGAGTTGTGCAAGTATTGCTACTGAAAAGAATGTGTACTTTCGTATTCATACATGTTCTTAGCCCAAAACGCGTGTTTTTTGAGTTGTGCCAGTATTGCAACACATGAGCGATATTATCTTACGAGTTTGCTTCAATCTTAATAAGGTGTCAAGTAGAACTATTGTATCTTGTAAATTAAACTTTGTGGAAATATAGTACAAATGTATAATATCGTACAAATTAAATTTGAAAACATGATACTATAGTTCAACTTGAATGGAAATATGGATAAATTTAGCACCAATTTAATTTAGCAGTAAATTTAAAAGACAATATAGTTCCAGGTACTGACGTTATGGTGCTATGCCAACTCTACTCCCTCTCCCTTAAAAAACAGCCACTAATGGTGGCTGAATATATCATCCAAAAAATTTTTGTCCATAAAAATTTTTGACGGTCGTACACTATTAATAAAAAAAAATGAACTCGTTATCTGTTAGAAAAATAGAGTTCAAGTGAAAATTAAAAAACAGAAAAGTGTTATTTTTGCTCCATTAAAGGTGTTAGTGAAGCAGAAAAAAAAGCAAGCTTTTATTCTTTTTTTATGTTTTGTTTGCAACTCACCCTAATATATACATTTTCTTATAGTGGGATTTAGTTTGTGAACAAGAATGGTTAGTTTCCTTGTCAAAATCAGTATTTGTAGCGGGCTATTTGTTTTCCGCAACTGTGATTGGACATTTCGCAGATAAGTAAGTAATTTTATTTATTGTTTTTACGCATATTAAAATCCTATTATTTTCAATGTTCTTGCCTTAATGCTGGAACGCAGAGTTTAATTTATTATTTTGTTCAATATCTACTTAGTGCAATAACTTCTTTTCTGTAAGGTACTACAAAACGATGTCGATATTGCTATGCGCATTTCTACATTTTTTAAAACTTTTAGAAACGTTTTATTATATTCGAGTGGGTCTACCATTTTAAATATTGCTGAAGCTAAAATATTAATTTTGGGTACCTTTGCTCATACCAATAGAAAATAAATCAAAAAATAAGTATTGAAATATAATCTATTTGGAAATATATGTAAAGTAAATCAAATTTAATTATTACATTTGACTCATCTCAACATAAGAGACAAAATGAAGCATAAGTCAATATTAACTTGATAATTTATTCAACCTGTTGTTTTAAAATGAAGTGAATCGTTTTATAATCCCTTTTAACAGGTATGGCGCAAGGTCTATCGATTTCTCCTTGGTATATTGCGTAAATAAATTTAAATATTTCTGTATTTTTCCTTCTTAAACTAATGACTTTTAAAGTAATCCAGTCACTCTTTTAAACGATATGACTTTCATTTTTCTCACCAAATATCGACTGTGTAAAGTCTGTTATTGATTTATACAAAAAAAACAGTCTCAAATGAAAAACAGAAACGAGGTTAACAACACGTGTTGTATAAGTACACTAAAATATTTTCAAGATTTCGTTTCGTCTTAGTTCATTAAATGTTTTAAAAGAAAATAGTAAATTTATGTATCGCATAAAGCATAAAAACGATAGATATTAAGTTATATATCATTCTACATCATAGTGTTTTTAAAGAAACTAAAAAAAATTTCTGTCGAAAGACAGTTTATGTTTATAGTTTTTTTTTCTTTTTTTTTTTTANTTTTTTTTTTTTTTTTTTTTTTTTTTTTTTAATGTGATTTATATTTAATCCCCATTTTAAATCATACTCGAAAATTTCTCCTCGCGAAAAATGTGTATTTACGATGTACCTAGCAAATTGTTTAATTTATGACTTAGAAAATAGTTTGATACCGTTTAATATGTTTGCAATATAATTTGTAGTACTTAATTAAAGAGTATAACCCCATGCGTGCTGGGTTTACCAATTCTCGTAACTGTTTTCGCTATTGGATACCTTGAAGTGATGTCATCCTAGGTAAATCATGGTATTTGTCGATTCAGAAGCCAATCAGGTTTGACACACATGCGTGACCTATGATGTCAGCGACAGCTAATCTTTATCAGCAAAATGGCATATTAAAGTTGAGCTCAAGTTTCTTTACATAACTTATCGTTAATTAACATTCTAATTTAACTAAATACCGAGTCGTATCAGACATCGAATTAGTTGAAATATAATTCTTTCTCGTCTACTTCTTTTACTTAACTTAGATTTATTATTTGTTTCTGTATTTTTTGTAACCGTGATATTGTTTTAAGTACCTAGCAACTTCGATGCATAATTAGTTTGTTTTTGTTCCACATGGCTTTGTGTCTGTCTTTGTGTTAAGAGTCGGTGTAAAGATGCAGGGAAAGAATTGAAATCTTTGAGAAAGAATCTGTGGGTGATATTGTAACCGTGACCGTTAATTGAAGACCGTGGTATTGTTTTAAGTACCTGGCAACTTCGATGCATAATTAGTTTGTTTTTGTTCCACATGGCTTAGTGTCTGTCTTTGTGTTAAGAGTCGGTGTAAAGATGCAGGGAAAGAATTGAAATCTTTGAGAACGAATCTTTGGGAAAAAATTTAGAAAACGTGTCACTTAAAAGAATTGATACTTGACGGGCTTGGTTTACTCGAAATACAACGGAAAGAGCAGTTTATAAAGTAAGCAAATGCCACGTTTAAACAACCAATCAGGATCGAGATAACGACGCTATGTCACTTGCAACTATCCCATTAATTCTGATTTAAAACACGTGTTTAGGCATAGCACTTCACTTCTTCTCGAGTTGCAAGAACTTTACCCCTTTCAGATTACTCCTCGCTTCAAGCTCAATTCGCTCACTCCTTAGAAGCTTATATCTTTGCATGCTTGTTGATGCTTTTATTTAAAATGAAGTTCTAAAAATATGCTACATTTATTACCTTAGAAACTTTTGGATTAACGAACAATTAATTCAATTCGTATATATTAGGGTTTTATGTATAGAAAATTATCAATTTCGGTGTTTGTTAACACGTCATTTTCTTTGTTCATAAGTAACTTTCTTTACTTGTAACATCTTTATTCTAAAATGAACTCCTTAGATAATCAAAAACCAAAGGTAAATGTTTACATAAAAGGAAATGCATAGTTTGGTTGATAAAATGCATCCTCTCTCCAGCATTAATATTGAAACAACGTTAAAGAATATAGCTAACAACATTAAAGAATACGCTAGAATATAGCTCTAAATTAATATTTAGTCTGTGTTACTTAACAACAATAATATAATTAAAACAAAATTATGGAACAGTTGGTTTATAGGAAAAGTTCGCTTTTAACCATTCATTTCTGTCCAACTTATAGTTCAGTTTGTTTTAGTTTCTCTTTGTCAACTCGATAAAAATATTCTTTTTCATTTGAAATTTCAGTTCTTTGTGGCTAACGTAAAAATAAAAAAAAATCATACGCCTTTTAACAATGCATGCATTAGTGTTTTATATAATGAGATAATATATTGAGCGATATTTCCTTTAAGTGTCGCTGCTATAAGAATTACATTTAATGACATTACCTTCATGTTGATAGAAGTAACACATGTTTCTCTTGTTAATTTTCCCATGGATTATTAATATTCTGACAAGGAAGGATGCGTCTGAAGAAAGAAGAATATTGTTATTTCTTATGTACTATTTCAAATTGTTTTTGCATACCTTTGTCATCAAAATTAATGCAGTTTCGAATTCAACTGTCATTGGTACAAAATATAAACGTTCTTCTGCTTAATCTAAATTGCACTTCGTGAAAATACAATAATATATCTTAAAAGAAATAAAATCGATTTTTCTATAACAAGAAATAAGTTTGCTAAAAGTTTCGCACAGCAACCCTTTTTTTACGCACTATTATTCTAGTCTGTAAAATAATTTTCGCCAAAAATAAACTAGTAACTCGTCGAGTACACTTTCTTTTAGTAGTATTTATTTACATAAACATTACTTTGACATATCTACATCCTCATTGAATGTAATAAGTCTGAAAAAATAAGACAGATTAAAAATTACTAAAACATTTTTCAATTAGCATGCCACACGTAAAGATGCCGTTGCCATTCGCAAAGAGTCAGGTTTTTCAATGCTCTTTGAAATTTCATTGGTTATGGCTATATAAATTCCATCTACAGTAAAAGTTTCATAAAATAACTTAGTAACCACTTGAAGTGGTTCACTTCTAATTTTTATCCTTTCGTTACGAGCGCTGTATTTAGCCGTTATCCACGCGATGACCTGTGTGTACGAACGCTGTATTTAGCCGGCATCGGCGAGACAACCTGTGTGCATGAGTGACGTATAGCATGCATCCTCTTGATAAACCATATGAACGAGCACCGTATTTAGCCGGCGACCACTCGACGTCCTGTGTGTACGAATGACGTATTTAAACTGCATCCACGTGATAAACTGTATGTACGAGCACCGTATTTAGCCTGCATCGACGCAATGACTTGTGTGTATGCGCGTCGTGTTTAGCTGGCATCCATGCGACGACCAATGTGTACGAACGCTGTCTTTAGCCGAGATCCACGGGATGACCTGCGTGTACGAGCGATGTATTTAGCCTACATCCACCTGATAAACTGTATGTACTAGCTCTGTATTTAGTCAGCATCCATGTTATGAACTGTATGTACGAGCACCGTATTTAGCCTGCATCGACGCACTGACTGACTTGTGTGTACGAGCGTCGTATTTAGCTGGCATCCATGCGACAACCAATGTGTACGGCTGTCTTTAGCCGACATCCACAGGGTGATCTGCGTGTACGAGCGATGTATTTAGCCTACATCAACCTGATAAACTGCATGTACGAGAGCAGTGCTCAGCCCGTGTCAGCGGGATATTGTTTGATAATTATGATTACATCTAAAAGCGCATTTTGAATGCACTAAATATGTTTTACAAGTCGAAGGCCTTTTTATTTGTTATACTTGTAAACTCTCCAAATATATTGTTACGTAACACTTAAATGAGATGAGCAATTTAAAAACATTAGCTTACCGACAAATGTGCACACTTCACGGTGTGGTACACCGTTCAGTGACGTCACTTCAGTGTACCTGACTGTTATAACGAAAGGGTTAAACAAAAACATAGGCACAGCATTTTTAGGACAAGCCCATAGCTTCTTGTAAATGGTACGGTTGTTTTACCAATTTCACCACTCTTCACACGTTTTATCTTTCCATTATTATAGCAAATCTTGCTTAGTAATGGAAATGCCGATGACAGTTTATTCCAACTTCTTACGGAAACGTAGTACCGTAGGGAAAAAACAAGATTGGACGAAACCATGGTAAACGGAAGTGGGAAAGTGTGGAGAATGGGAGTCTCGAGACACCTATTCTATTTACTAAGAAGTAAATATAATAGAACTTCTGTAGAAGTTAGAATAATACTCACAAAATTAACTTTTTTTCTTGTTGACAGGTATGGCAGAAAGCCTATAATTGTGAGTTGCAACATTATTGCTCTCTTCTCATCTGTCATATGTGCCTTTTCCACATCATTTCTCATGTTTTCTGTTCTAAGATTTCTTATTGCTGTTGGTGTTTCGGGTGTTTTTAACGCTGCTTTCGTTTTATGTGAGTATTGAGTATTTTCCACTTTATTATAAATTTAATTATCTCTGAATTTCAATATCTCCTCTAATTACGTAAATACAATAATGTATTATGCACAATACGAAGAGTCAGATTTAAAAATATGCATACATAAACACTTATAACAAAAAAAAAATTGCTAAATAACGTCTTTTTTTTCCAATTTTGCACAAACTTTAAAATAAATAGAGATGTGTCATACCTGGTGTCCCAAAAATAATGAAAAATTGAAAAATCATTTGAAGAAAAATAGAAGAAGATGGAAATATATGTTTTGCTGTGTTTTGCTTCAGAAACTAGTTTATTCTATAAATTTTAAAGTTACTGAGTTCGTCAACGGTAACTACAAAAAAAATAACGAATGAATGAATAAATGAAATACTATTTTCTGTAATATGTCAGACAATTTCAACTGATATATTTATTCGAGCATCTGTTCATTTTAGTCCTTGGACTTATACAACGTTGCTAATTCAAACGGTTGTTGTTTTGAAAACATTGTTTAATATTTAATTTCAGTTCACGGTGTTATCTGTAGACGAGCTTAGTTATTAATTTTGAAACATGGTCAGAATATATTTCCAGTTTTATCAGTAAATCGCAAAAAGCCTTAAATTTTTATATCTATCCAATTTTAAGTTGATTTTTTTCAAAGTTTGTCAATGGTTAACAGTAAATACAAAAAAAAAGAAGAGAAAAAAGAAATGATAACATGTTTTCAGTAATTTTTTTGACAACTGTTATGTTTTGACAACTGTTAAAACATGCACGTATGGGAGAAAAAATTCGAACTTATATGTCTTAAATATTTGATTGTAATGTGGTAACAACATCAAAAAGATACCGTTATTTGTTAAGGTGTATTGTGTTTCTAGTTATTTTTGAAGGCATTTTTAGCGCCTCTTCGAAAATTTACATCACTCAGTCTGATATTATTTTTAAAAATATATTTTTGATGATACTATTTATACGTATATATTTATTATTTTTTATAATTTTTGATATTATTTTTACAATTGTTAAGAAAGATGGTAGATTATGTTTTAAATTCATATATTAATATTCAATCTGGTTTGTTGTTGACATTTGTTTAATTTAACTACGCTACACTGCTTGATAGGTTTTTATTAATTCGATTTTATAATGACGGAGGAGATTGAATTTTGAAAAAATAATTTCGAACAATCCGAACTGTATCAGTCAGTACCTACTGACTGCTACAAGCAGAACTGTTGTTATTATTTTTATATTTATTATTATTTATCACATTTTATCACAGAATCGAATTTAGACCAAAACAAAATTCCGACCACCTTCTGGTTTACTTATTTTTCAAATTACGTGACTAGTGACTATTCAATTTCTTCCTGATTCCCAAAGTTTTTTTTTAGTCAATCTGAATTCCAACTAGCTAGAGATTCGAACTGAAGCTCTTTATAGGATGAAAACATTAGTTTCCTGATAAATAGAATTTATATCGCCATTTTACAACCTAATATAAGTTATCGTCAATTAAAATTTCGACCACCTTCCGACTAACTAGAGTGGCCACTGGAGATCTGCTCTGTGCTTGATGCTAATAAAAGTTACAATTGTTTCCTAAGCCCACAATCGAAATTTTGACTACTTTTCGACACAAGCAAGCGATTACATAACTAAATAAAATTTTGGGAAACTACCTTTTCCATGCAAGCGGGAAAAAAAATAATTTAATTTTTACCAGATTTAAAGCGAAACTCAGTGAATGCATCGATTTCATAATTAACTTCTATTATTTGGAAAATTTCACCCTCTTCTACGTTTTTGGAAATGGATGTGCCTAACATTTCTTTCGTTTTGCGTCCCATAAAAATGGAACTTTTCCTCTATTCAGTTCATTTGAAAAACGTTGTTTTAAAATTTGTATTTATTTATTTTCTGATTTTAGATTTTGTAATTTACTGCAATATTTTATCAGTTTTGAAATTTTATTTATTTATTTTTTGATTTTAGTTTTTGTAATTTACTGCAATGTTTCATATTTTTCAGTGATGGAAGTTGTGTCTCCTGCATACAGACCAATATACGGCTTGAGTATTAATTTCGGTTGGTGTCTTGGATTTGTGTCTCTGCCTCTGATTGCTTGGATAATTCGTGATTGGTTTTGGATTCAACTTTTTATAACTGTGCCAAATGTCTTCTTGCTGTCCAGTTATTGGTAAGAACAGAAAGGTGCTGTCTAAAAAAAGTTAACTCCTTTATAATTATTGTTGCTTGACGCTATAAGATAACGCAAGATTTTTAAGAAAAAATTATTCTTAATAACAATTTTGTCTTAAAAATTTAGCGTCTTCTTATCTTAAAAATTTATTGCTGTAAACTACTTTCGGTAGTAAGCCTGAAAGTTTAAATTTTCAGTTAGTAGCCAGGGAATGGTAGGCTCCAGTAGCCTAGTAGCCACTTTTTTCTCTGGCCACATTCATTACGTTATAGGTCCTTTTCATTTATTAGCCACGTTTTGAAAACTTCCTTTTTGCTTGGATAAAATTCGAAACCATGGTAAACGGAAGTGGGAAAGTGTGGAGAATGGGAGTCTCGAGNGATTGCGTAGCAATTCTCGGTGGTTGGCGAGCGTTAGCGAGCAGAGGGATGAGCGTCCTAGTTAGAAATATTCTGCTGCTGTATAAAGTTAATTTAACATTAAAAATAATATAAATATGCGATAAAGTTTAGTTTAATATATTTACTTTTTAAAAAAAAAACATTTCTTTGAAAATATTTGGGGAGGTGTAATACGTTTAATAAATACATTACAGCTTTGAATTAATTCGTTAGAATTAATTGTAATTGAATTAATAATAATTGTTATCGAACTCTCCTTCCACATGAATCTTTCCATCACAAATTGATGGATTCAAGGATCAAAAGTTTGAAAGTTGACACTGGACATTTGAATGAAAATTCAGTTTTCCAGAATCACTCAGCAGAGTGGTTGGTTGTTTGTTTAATTTAAGTAGCCACTCTTTTTTGTTGACACGCCACGTAGTGAGTGGTTATTTTCCGACATATTATTTAAAAAAAAGTTTGTTTTATGATTTCAGCGTTTGATGTGTTCTGCGTACTGTCATTGATAAATTTAAAAATATTTATTTTTGTAGTTGCTGTAGGCAGGAAATGAAGTTTTGAACGTTAAGTTGCAGAACTATAATGCCGATAGTCGTTCTGTACTAATGTGTAGTTCACAGGCAAATTTTAGGTGGCCTAGCGGTTAGCGTTTCTGACTGTGAAGCCAATGGCTAGGGGTTCGAATCCCGCTCTGGGCATGGATGTTTCTCTCTATATGTTGTCCTCTGATGTGTGAATGTGGCCCACCCTATGAACGGGTATTTGTGGCAGTCTGGCGTGGGTAATGTTGCTCGCCTCCGTTACTTAGGTTCACAATAAAACTCTTTCTGCACCATGGCAAAACAATAATTCAAACACACGCATATTGATTCTCTTAGTTAGACAGTTATGCTTTTTCATTGTTTGCTAAGAACTAGTTGAATGCCAAGAGACGGACCAAATTTAAATGATCATTTCTCAAAGTAATTTTCAGAAGAAAAAAAATTATGAAAAAGAACTCTTATTCTAACGTAATTTAATATGCATATTATCGTTGCTTGAATGTAAGATTTAAACTTTAGCTGAGAGCTGGTATAACGTGTAGACCATGCAAAAGATTATTTGCTGAAATTTTCTTGATTGTCTTCTTCATATTGGCCATTTGAGGTGATTATGGGCATAGACACTTGACTTTCTTCATCTTCTTCAAATCTTTCTTCAAATTTGTACGCTCTAATTCGTAACTTAACTTTAATTTTCATGAATATCTTTGTATAGACCGCTGACGGCTTAATTCGGCACTTATTTTACTTGTTTTTTTCCAGCATCCTTGCAATCTTTTCCGTAAAAAGATGGCTTCTTCTTTACAAATGGTTGCTAATGTTCTCAATTCGCTAGTCAACATGAGAATCGAATTGAATTTAGGGTTGGGCTTAAAAAAGCTTAAGTGTATACCACAAAAGTGCATACCACGAAAAAGCTTAAGTGCATACCACAACATTTAAAACAAGCACTTCTTATGTGAAGATTCGGCCCACCACAGATATATTCTACGGCTTTAAAAAGTTAATTTAACATTAAAAATAATATACCTTCAAGCTGATCTAATATCGGTGCTGGTAACAAGAGTTATGATGCCTAGTTCCACTTCCTAGCAGCTTAATGTTTATTATAATATTATATATTAGTATAATATTATATATTAGTATATTATATATAATAATGTTATTTATTATAATATTTATTATAATATTATTTATTATAATATTTATTATAATATTATTTATTATAATATTATTTATTATAATATTATTTATTATAATATTATCTATACGTTAAGTTCCCGTCGATCACACTTTCTTAAAATCTCTTCCTACTTCAATTATTATTTTCTTTACAATTTTATAAATTCGCGACAATTTTATATATCCCGACAATTTTATAAATTCTTTACATTCCCGACAAACCGTACAAGTTGGTAACTAGAGCTTGAACTTTTTGAATTTATTTTTTAAATGCAAATAGTGCAAGGAGATGTCTTAAAAAAATAAAGTTGAAGGTGATAATAAATTGAAACAGCTTTTTTTTTTCTTAAAAAAGATGCCAGTTTTAGAAACCTTTTAACTATGAATAACTATGTTTAAAAAATAGAAAACTGCTATTAAATATTTCGAAACTTAAGTTACAAAATTAATAATTTTTTTGCTGTTAGACAAAAAAAAAATTAATAATTTTACAACTTATTTTTGTTAAAAATTATTTTTAAAAATTTGATAATGAAAATATAAACAAAACAAAAAATTTTTGTAACTTATTTTTGTTAAAAATTATTTTTAAAAATTTTATAATGAAAAAATATTTTTTAGCTAGATGCAGGAAGCAATTTTTTGCATGCAAAAATAGTGATTTAGAAAAAATTATTCAAATAAATTTGGTTCGATTGGAGTACAAAATAATTAACTGTCTTGTGACGTCTATCTAGATATTATAATCATGAATTAAAAATTTGTACTTCTTTTGAATGTAAGGTTGCTTCCAGAATCTCCAAGATGGTTAATGTCCCAAGGAAACATCGAAGAAGTTGAGAGAATTTTGACTAGAGCTGCAAAAATGAATAACGTAGACACGTCTGATTTGAGTAAAAATGTTAAAGAAATTATGGTTGCTAAAAAAACGGTAAATTGGATTTTTATATCATATGAAAAAAATTTCCTAAATGAAACTAATTCCGGAATGTTTAATCTATGTATATAATTATTTTATATGGCCCCATAAACTCTAGTATTTCTCTATTCATTGGTAATACCACTCTTATTTTTCATTTTGCTACGTTGTCCTAAGTAATAATTTAAGTAGTGTTAAAAATTAGTTATACGTTTGGCGTTTGTTTATAATAGTTTTGTTTGGTTGTTTTAAGTAATAATGTAAGTATTGTCAACCATTATCTATTTAGTATAACAAATATTCGTAAAATCAAATGTTATCTATGTTATATACTGGTGAATTTGAGTTGAATAATTGTAGTGGTAGAGACGGTACACGTGACAGATATTGTGCATCGGTTACAGAATTGTACATATTCCGAAAGGAACATGGATTTCAATGTTATTCAGGAAACGTTGCCTTGAAATCTGATTATGTTTTAAATTAAAAATTATTTCAATTTCAGGAAGGGGAAGAGAGAGAAAAACCAAGTGGTAACTTTTTGGATTTATTAAGAACTCCGGGACTGTGGCAGAAAACGCTGAATTTATTTTACCTTTGGTAAGTTTGTTTTTGTATATTTTGTATATTAAGATAAACTTTTCATTGTTCTTTCACCTCACTCTCAGAAATGAAACTCGCATTTTTGACGATTCCTTAAGCAGCGTTTCGTTAAGATTGAAAATAATTTCGACACGAAATCGCAAGATTTGTGACGAAACCCGAACTCCCAAACTGAAATATTTCCACAACTTGGAACCTCAACTCGCAGTGCGCTGTGAGAGATTGTTAACTATAACGGCTAAACTAGAATGAAGACTAGACGATCGAAAATAAAGTAACGAAGTTTGAAGACCACCCTTTATGGTGGTCAAGAAGTTAGCCTCGTACCAGGAAGATCCTGAGTTCGAAACCTACATTGGGTGTAATTTATCTCTCTGTTCTATCTGTCTTTCTTGTTTTGCTAAGGCAACATTGATCCAGCTATATGATGCCCATGATAAACTGATTATTAGAAAAGTTAGATACATTAGTCACTACGATTTTTTTGGAGGGGGAATAAATTGACGAAATATTTCCTCACTTTGACGAAATGTTCGCTCGCAGCATATACCAGGAAACGGTTTTGTCAGAAACACAGAATGTTTTGAGAAATTTGAGTATCCATTTTTTAAAGTACTCCATAAATCATTTGAAATACTGAAATAGTGAGTTCAAGCAAACCTAGAGCAAACAATGAAGTTATGAATACTGAAAAGAAATTTTTCAAAATATCAAAATGAGAACAAATTCTGAGAAGACTTAAGATTATGCAATGTGGAAGTTCTCTTCCAATAATTTGATGAGTCTTCACATTTGTGCAAATTTTTTTCAGCAATTGGAACTTCATTTCATGCCCTAGTTTTTGCCAAAACTCACTTTTTTAATACTTCAAATTTTAAATTAGTTACGGGGGTGAAACAGAATTTGCGATGAAAATTTTCTCTCGAGGTATAGGGTCCTCGTAAGAATTATGCGTTTTGAGCTGACGATTCATAAACTATAATCATTCTATAACTTCAGTCTAAACGTGTCGGAACATATAATACCAGCTCAAATTATGCTATGTAAAAACTAATTTTTAATGAGAGAGCTTCACAAAAATGTACTAATTATCTTTAAAATTTGGTCATTATTTTTTAATAAAATATTTTTAATCAGGCTGTCGACTTGATCATATATTACAAGTGAATAAAATATGTTGAGAACAGCACTACAAATTTCATGTTGGCTAGTTCAATTGTTCGTTAGTTACGATAACTATTTTAAAAATTGAAGTTTTGTGCTATACATAAATTATTTTTTTAGATTTTCAACTGTTATTGAAAAAACACTTACAAGAGTACTTGACGAATAATACGATCATTTAGTGCATTAAATTTTTTTTTAAATTATCAAACCATGAGCTATTTTAATGCGTTTATGAACTACTTTTAAATATGCAAAAAAAAAAAAACTAATTTAAAAAATTGTTTTTCTAAGAATTATATAACTCAAAATAGATTTTTCTTAGACCTATTCATACTTACATAAAATAAATTTTATTTATTTAAACTAAGCTTCCATTAATTAAATAATAATCTTTATCTTAAGTCATAGTAATTTTTTGGTCCTTAATAATACGTAAAAATGTGCGCAATAATTACAAACACTTTGTTGACTGTAATGCATATTTATAGGAAGAAAAAAACGTTTTTATTTGCAAGTAATGAGTAAATTGTCAGAGATAAATATGTTAAAGTATGTAAAGTACCATTAAACTTTAGCTTTAAGAAATTAAACATATATTTAAATTTATAACGATTAGACGCAAACCGAATAATTGTTATGCTTTACAACAGAACTCATACAGAACGTTAAGAGAAAACTCATACATTATTAACTATAAATTATTTTAACAGGTGCATAATTGCGTTTATGTATTATGGTCTTTCATACAATACAAATGAGATGGCCGGAGATCCTTTTATAAATTTTGCTGCTTCTGGTGCTATAGAAATACCGGGTTATTTCATCTCTATATTTATCATCAAGTACTATGGTCGAAGGAATCCATTATCGGCGTCTCTGATTATTGGAGCCCTAGCCTGTTTTTTGATGTATCCTCTACCACAAGGTGCGTTTAATTTTTATCAATAGTATATTAACTTCTTAGTAAATTAAACAATCACTGATTTCTGAAAGTATTTATGAGCTTTTCACGCACCCACAGAAAAATATATGTCGAAAAAACTTATGGTTAATATGTTAATTAACGAGAATTATACTTTCTTTAACTTTTAATGATCTGGTTCCGAGAAAAACACGTTCAAATCTCAGCTAATAAGAAGTATTTGTGGAATTTTTAATAAACCATATTGTTAGTTATAGAATTTTTAAGTATACCATATTGTTATTGAGGCCAATGATATTTAATTAATTTTTGTAATGGTTCCTTCTGATAAAAAGTTAAACAGTTAAAGAAAAAAGTAAAAGTTAAAGAAAAGGGCACTTTCTCTATTAAAAAACCCCATGAAAAATATATTTTTTAACCCCTTAACAATTGGTTAATTTTCAAGAAAACGTTCATAAAAGCGCCTATTTTTTTCGCTTTTGTATTTGTATTACGTATTTTATTAGCGCAGACATCTAGTTTAAAATAAACTAACAATCTACAATTACCTTAAAAATATCCTGGTATTGCCATCTTGTGTAAAATGTGAAATAAAATGTTTTCCGGGCAAAAGAAATGAATTAATTTTATTCTTATTGGCGCGTTACTACTGATCACTCCAGCCGCCCGTCAATATCACGGGAGCGAGAAATAGAGGGCGAAAATTCACCCCGTCATTTTCACGGAAGCGAGAAGGAAGGGGTTAAAGCCAGCGATGATAAATTTCTGTATTGGTTATTACTATGATGTTGATTGGTATTTTTTAATAAGGGCTAAATATACTAATATTAGTACCAAGATAGCTTTCTGGTAATATGCTTTTACGGCCTGCAAAAAAGGATATGTTCAAGAGAAAATAGCTGATAGTGGAAATGTGTCTGATTATCAAGAGACTACAACAACAGCATTATGCCAAATTATACAGAATATGATTAATCTTTATTTTGAAGGGATGGACTTTGAAAAGCATATTTTGCTATATCTGGTATCATAAGCCACCGGGAAGGGCAACAAATAAAAAAAAATAGAATTACTTTTAGCTTAATTATATGTCTGTATACGTCTTTCAGTTTAGTACATGATTTTGTAGTGTTGACTAGTACTTATATTTTTTTTATCCTTTACCTTTCATTACGAAGAATGGGTATTCAGCTAGTTTGAAAAAATAAACAGTGCGCGGAAGAAAAAAAACGGACCAACCTGAACAGTTTTTGATTTAAATTATCGGATCTTCACTTTCTAGGACTCAATCTCAATGGTTCGAGAGGTTGATCTCAAATATGCTAATTAATTAGTGTATATGATATTTTAAGTTATAAAATAAGGCAAGAAAAAAAAGGAATTTTTTTGAATAAACATAACTTTTTTTCAACGGATTCGGATTTCTGACCCTCAAAATATAGGTAGTAGTCGCAATCTGGGAAATAAGGTCCCCATAAGTTTGGTCAGGAGAGCTATTCAAAGTTTTAGACCCCACAATGTAAATTTTATTTTTTGCGTATTTCACCACATTTCGAGAACTTTTTAAGCGAATTGCACACAATTTTAAAATTTGTTTATATATAGTTAATTCCTTGCAAAAAATAAGATAGTATATATTTATTTATTTATTATTACATTTTATTATATATTATTATTGCATTATATTCTTATATATTATTATTATTATGTTATTTTATAATATTTATATTTATTTATTTTTTATAATTTTGTTTGATAATAGTCGAAACAAATTTGAATTGTAAGGTATATTCTTTTTCATTATTTTAAATTACTTTGATTTTTATGGCCAAATGCAAATTATGAACAAAACAGGTCGAATAGTTTTTGAGAGATCAAATTATAAAAATGCGACTTTTTTAAAAAAATTTTATTTCTTAGGAACTATTCAATTGATTTTGCTCAAATTTTGTTTTTTGCCAAACAAAATTACCTACTTTAAAAAGATGTAAAAATTGTATACCTTACAAATCAAAATTTTTCGAATATTGTTAAGTAAATAATAATAAATAATGTTTACTGAAATATATTTTTTACATGGAGTTATCTTTGTATAATTCAGCGCAAATTTTTTTTTTCAATTCGTTTAAAAAGTTCTCGAGATATGGTGAAATACGCGAAAAGTAAAGGTGACATTAAGAGGTCCAAACTTTGCAGCGCTCTCTTGGCTAAACTATTTGAACCATATTTCCCTGATTGCAGTTACCTCTTACATTTTGGGGATCAGAAATCCAAATCCTTAGGCAAAAAGATATGTTTATCCAAAGAAAATACATTTTGTTTCTGATTTAGTAACTTTAACCATCGTCTGCTTTAAGTAATTAGCATATTTGAGGTCACTTCCTCGAATCATGGAGATTTAGTTCCAGATCCTGAAGATCCGATCATTAAATCAAAAGTTGTTCAACGTAGTCCATTTTTTTTGCACACTGTACATAGTATTATTGTATTATTTAGGCAGGTTCCCTGATTTATTTTATAAAATTTAAGAAAAATTTTAGCTTAGCCATTCTTTCCTTTATATACCTAACTATCAAATTTCAGAATAGGCTGGTGACCTTTTTTAAGTTAACTATCTCAGAAACTGCTTACATATAGGATTCGTTTAATTTTTATTCTTTCAGATCCTTGGTGGTTAAATGTTATTGTCTCAATGGTGGGAAAATTCTGTATCACCTGTGCTTTTGGAGTTTTATACATTTATACAGCAGAAATCTTCCCAACAGTTGTCAGAAATGTGGGCATGGGTTCTGCTTCTCTTTGTGCAAGGATTGGCTCCATTGTTGCTCCATTTGTTAGAGAATTGGTGAGCACATTTCTTTTAAAAATTATGAATTGTATAGTCTGGTGTCAGAAAAGGGTGATTCAAATTTCATGTTTTCAAAAAACTGTAAGAAATTGTTTGATAATGAGACAGCAAACTATGTACTAGTTGAGTTAGAAGCAGAGATGATTATAACCTTAAAACAAAAAAAGTGTTTACAATGGTGCAGATTGAATTGATAAACTTTATACATGAACTGTAATGAACACTCAAAGTATATTTTAGAATCCTTGTAAAAAATGGATTAAAAAACGAGGCTAATTGAATGTCGCAAAAAATAAGGAAAACAAAATATTTTTCAAATTCTGACCATTCACAATTGAGGACAATAAGTACAAAGACGGGATTGAAATCATCTTAAATCGATTTATTTAAATAACTTAACCAAAGGTGAATGCAATCTAGTTTTAGTAGACAAATAAATTAGTTTTTTATAATTTAAATACCTCTTTCATTCTTCCCATCTTCAATAAGAATTGGTCAAAATTTTGAAACGTTTGTCTTTAATTTTATTTTTTTCCAGCAAAATATTAGTTTGTGTTCGCTAATACACAGATTGTTTTGTCTTCATTTTCTACAAAGAAGCTAAAATGGTAGATTAAGTTTTGTCTCAGTGGAACACTCTCCCCGCCATAACCAACTCTTAGAATGACGCATCTTACAAGCAATCCTATAAGCTGATTGTTCCATAAAAACTCAAAACTTTAAAAATTAATTAATTCTTTTTTTACAGCAAATTCTTTATTTTAAAATACATTTTTCGTTATTAAATTATATTTTTCAGTGTGTTCATGTATGTGTTCCAACTATTTCCAGCTCATTTTACTGCTCATTTTAGTTCAAAGTTCACCGCCTTTTTATGAGAATGCATTTGTAGAAACTAATATAAGGCATCGGTTCGCAATATTTTTCTGTTATCCAAATAAGGAAACACGAAAATATTTCAAAACACAAATATTAACAAAGCAAATAAGTAAAGTAAAATGTATTCAGTATATTTGAGTGTGGGTTTTGTTTGGAGAGCTCTTCTTAACGAGCTTTAAAAAATATCTAGAACATCTTGTTGCTATCAGAATACACTAAAAACGATGCCATCAATGATTTATTTTTAAATTATTATAATTTATTTTCGAGTTGAAAGTTAAATTATCAAAATATTTATTCTAGAAAAAACTAAGCATCTCAAACGAACAAACCTCTTCTCGTCTTTTAAAGCTAACTAATTTTTATGATATAAAATTAAATGCAGACTTAAACGAAAAACATAATTGTATATTTATTTAAAATAATTCTATCATTCATAAAGGTTAAATTTGTTTTTGCACATAATTATATCACTTGAGAACATTTTTATTGACGCATTGATTCTAAATTTTATTCACCGATCTAGTTTTCACGACGCCAACATAAGTGGAATTTCCGCCAAAAAAAAAAAAAAAAAAAAAAAAAAAAAAAAAAAAAAAAAAAAAAAAAAAANAAAAAAAAAAAAAAACACTTATTAAAATTAAAATCGTTTCCGAAAAATCATGTGACTTCGACAACATTTTAAGTCAATGGAGGTAACCCCTAAGAACGACCAACCTCTATTAACGACCACTTTACTGTGGAACAGTGAGTGGTTGTTTTCAGTCATCGACTTAATAATGGCAATCATTTAATAAGGGAATATTCTGTGTTATTTAAAGGGGACTTTTTAAAAATGTATGTTGGTTAGCTACCTCGAAGGAAAGTCCAGTATCAATCAAAAAAATCAAAGAATTAATTTCCATTTAATTTTAAATATTCAATCAAAGAATAGCAACAGTAAATCAAACTATAAAACTTTTTTCGAAGAGAATTGAAAAAATGTCACCCAAATAGTGAATTATTTCACAAAATTTAGCAAGAACGCGACAAAATGTCCCTTTGTTTTATAACCTACGTTCAACAGCAGATTCAGTTTTCGATTTATGACTATCAATGTTCAACTCCGTAGCACTGGAATAAACTAGTTTCCTTGGAGGACTTATTGAAGAGCTAACCCGCATTTGCGTTACATGAAGAGGAAAATCTCGAAAACCTCCTATAGTTATCCCGACGGTAAATGAATTCTTACCCATGAACCGTCTTCTTTTTCCACTGAGGATGTTTTTCGTAAGTGCAGAGATCAATGCGGGCCAGGAGCATGTTTCTTATTCACCAGCCATAGTATCAAGGATCAAATATCTAAATCCAACTAAACAAAATTCATGTTTATTTAGAAAAACTACGTTTTTGAGCTGATTTCGTAACACAAAATATCATCTGCACTAGTTAATTAGTTTATTTAAGATTAGGCCCTCGAACCATAAAGAATGAATCTTAGGCCGGGATAGCCTGGTCAGTAGTGCACTGGGCCCATGTCCGAGAATTCGAACCCCGCCGGCCGAAGACTCCTGACTGATGCACGGTTACTGATGCACATCAAAATTCTGTTAAGTTGCAAAGTCCTCCATATTCCCATAACAGACCAAACCTCTGGGGGTACTGGATTGGAGATCGATCGTTCTCTGATTCAGGTCAAAATTACGATCTGTGGATGAATGAATGGATGTATGAATGGGTCCGCCTTATAAACAGGTGTGACGNAATAGGAGCCTATGTGTCTTCAAAGAAGATATTGCAATCGGATTTACTGTATAGCACGTGCGCCGAAATGATGCGCAGCAATTTCTACTTTCCCCACCTTTGAAATAAATGGAATGATCCAGTCTCAATCAGAGTCAATGTGGGAATCAAGGGCTAGTGAACCAACCAACCATTCTTAGTCGATCTTATCTAATCATTAGATCAAATGGTATTGAGATTTTAATCACTTTTACTGTTATATCATCAAAAATGGTCAAAATTTTGTCAATATCAATGGCTATTTATATAGTACGCATATTTAACAGGGACATGCCACGCATGCTGTTGTGCCACAAATTATATATGGAGTACTGGCAGGTATTGCTGGTCTCTTAGTCTTGTTGCTACCGGAAACAAATAATTGTCGCGTACCAGATACTTTGGAAGAAGCAGCAAAATTTACCAGGTAAAATATTCTTAATATTCTTAATCTTTTGCACTGTAAGAAAATCAGAGTTGATTCATTAGTCTCGTAAGATTTATGTTAAGTTTTAATATTTGCTTGTATTAACTAATAGCGCAAAATTGAAAATAGCATTATTGGAAAAAGAAACATAAAATAAATGACTGATTTTCTCATGCTAGTATCGCTATGATATAACTATAGATATCTATCGCAAGTATATAAAAAGTTATAAATCGATTTCACCGCATTCGTTTTCAACATACTAAAATCACATTCTTAATTTTTATGTTAAAAATTTAAAAATTTTTTATCTTTAGGCTTAGGTTTTCGTTAAAAATGTAACAGCAAAGTAAAGGCTTAATGATCTTATTAAAATGGGTGAATTGACGATTTTACTTTAGAAATCTTTCGTTGGGCTATGTTAAAAAGAAATCAGCAATTCAAAACTCCTTGTAACAACTTTGTATAAATCAGCTTTTTCTTTTAAGTGCTATTATTAATCGAAAAGAAAAGATGAAAGCTGAGATTGACTATCATTTGTTCGCTTCTGCAATCAGAAAAAATAATATTAATCAAATTCCTAAAACATATTTTGATCCGCTTTATTTAAAATACTGAATGAATTAAAATTATTCTATTAACTTTGATTGTCCTAAGAAAAAAAATATACCCAGTTCTGTAAACAGACAATTAAATAAATTTTTGTGAAAGTTGGTATTAAATGAAATTTATTAAAAATTTAGTTGTGTAATGGAATGGAATGTGATTAGTATTTCTGATACAACTTATTACTGACATCTTGTATTACCTTATGCGAAAATAGGCTTGTACTTTCCTTTGTACATCATATCTCATACTAACTAATAAAATTTCTCTTAATGTAAATAAAAAAATTATAATGGTTTTTTTTTGCATAGTATATGCTATAGATTGATTGTTATTAAGATTTTTCAGTGTATCTAGGAGGTTGAACTTTTTATAACGACGGGGTAAAACAAGAATAATATTGCAACGCTGATTAAATATTCTACGCTCAACCAACACAAATGCTGCGTCTATAATCTTCAATTTGTATAAAATATTTTTAAAAAATTATATGATAGTAAAGCTGAAATATATCTTGCACAAAAATGCTTTATTTTGGGGTCCTTTTACCTGAATCTATCTAAATTTTGCAGTTACTTTTCAAGATTTAAATTCTGAAAACTATTAGGACGTTAAACTGTTGCACCATATTATTTAAAATAATTGTCAAAATGTTAATTTTGCTACTATAACTTTATTAATAGAAATAGCATATGGATAAATAATTAGTAAAATTTCATATCTGAAATATTTCGTTAAATACAACCAAAATATGACCAAATATTTGAGAAATAAATTGAAAAAAAGAAAATAAATAAAAGCGTATGGTTCACTAAGTTTTGCTTCAGAGAATTTAAAAATTTGTAACTAAGTTCCTTAACAAATGGTGCTGCTGGCTGTCAATCCATAAAACTATGTTTTTTACTACATGCCAGATCATTCCAGTTAAAATATTTGCTCAAACTTCTGATAATTTTGTTTCCAGATTATGCCACATTTTTGCTACAAATGCTAGTTTTTTGAAAACATTGTTTTGTATCTTTTTCATAAGTTATTAGCGCCATATTTTATGGAACTTTTTAACCATTTGGTAGAAAAAGCAGTCACTTGTTTTCTAAGCAAAACTAAGTGATAGCGATTTATTTTATGGACTCGCTGTACATTTAAAATTTAACGTGCTTTTTTTAAATTTGTACATAATATTTATTTCATTTAAAATATTACAGGAAAAGGAGTTGTGTGAGAGAGACTAATCACCTACCCATGCAAGAGTTGGTGAGTGAAAAGACTTAAGTTGGTTTACATGCAAACTAGCATGTTCAAGTGCATTATAGAACACGTATCATGAAAAGGTTGAATCTCATCATTTGCTTAAACAAAAAGCATTAAATGTGCTTTAAATATTTATTTGTTTGCATAATGTAAATTATTTTTGCATGAGTTGAACTGAGTTTAGCATACCATTTTAGTTTTTAAAGCACACTTTTTATTTGTTACTTTAGAGATTTTTCAATGGTCATATTTCGTTACTTAATTGTTATTACTTAATTTAATATTTATTGATGAAGTACAAAATGCTAGCATAGCATAAAATGCTTGAAAAACCTATTATAAATAAATGATATTGTTAAGAATATTTTTTTAATAAAACAACCATTTATTTCTAATAAAAATTAGCAAAAAGCGAAAGGATTCGTGAAACCTTGTTTAAATTTTTAACTCATCACTAGTTACTAACATACGACTTTTAATTAAAATTGAAAGGTGTAAAATGAGAAATTCGCATCACTCTAAATATTTGCATGATTCAAAACATTAAAATCAATGTAATGAAATAAATACAACACGAAAATTTACATTAAAATAAATGGAAATTCAATTAAAATAAATGGCATTCGCGTACAAATCATAAAAATTATTAGCATCATTTAAAAATTTGTGACAGTAATCTATTCATTTATTTGTAAATAAGTTTACTCATTTATCTACTTAAAATGATGTAAAAATTGAACAAAACAACTTGTACAGTTTATTCTTCATTTATTGACAAATGATCAATTAATATGGAAGCCAAAAATTTGTATTGCCAAAGATTTTTATTCATTCATTTACAAATGATGAATATGAAGCAAAGAATTTAACGTTCTGCCAATTTTAGACAATTGAACTTGCAAAATAAATTTAAAGAAGGGAATAAGTTTACAATCGCTTATAAAATTTTTTAAAGTAAAGCATGTAAAGAATAAAGTTTATTGATGTTGGAGGTAAACTATACAAAAAAGTACCGTATAGGAAAACAAACAATGTCATAGAAGCGTTTAGCTACTCTCCATTTGCTAACAAATGATAAATTAAAATCAGAATCTTATAAATTACATGAAAAGTAATTCCATTGAAAAGATACGAATACAATTTCGAAATCAATTTTACGAAAAAAATACTAACTGTGTATTATTTATTTATTTACAATTAATAAAGGTTTAATAACATTGGAGAATCATTAACTTAAAAATGATAAAAGCGGAGCAATGTTATCATTTTTAATATCACAACATAATCAATTTGAAATAAAGAAATCAGAGTAATACTAGAGGATCATTTACTTAAAAATGATAAAAATGAAGAGTTATTAGAAGATCATTTACTTAAAATGAAATAGCACTATCATTTGTTATGTACTATTATCTATAGTGATAAAAATAAAATAAATTTAGGGTATCATTTACCTTAAAAATGAACACAATGAAATAATATTAGAAGATCATTTACTTAAAATGAAATAACACTGTCATTTGTTATGTACTATTATCTATAGTGATAAAAATAAAATAAATTTAGGGTATCATTTACCTTAAAAATGAACACAATGAAATAATATTAGAAGATCATTTAGTCCAATATGAAGGAAATTAAGACATATTTGGGGATAATTTATTTGAAACTATGAAAATGAGGCAATATTGCAATTCGCTTCTATTTGCCGTCAGAAAAAACGTCACAGAAAAATACGGATACGTATTTCTCTAATAAGTGGTCTTGAAGTGTAACTTAATGAAATAATACTGTTTAATATAACAATAACGATCTGTTCAGTGCAGCAGAAGAAACGGACCACCCTGAATAACTTTTAATCTGATGATCGCATCTTCACATTCTAGGAATCAGTCTTAATGGGTGACGAAATCAGACACAAAAATGTATTTTTTTCTGAACAAACATATTTTTTTCCAGATAGATTCGAATTTCTGACCGCAATCTGGGAAATATGGTCCCCATAGTTTGATCAGTAGGGATATCCTAAGTTTGGATCCTTTAATGATAAATTTATTTTTTGCGAATTTTGCCATAATTTAAGAATTTTTTAAGCAAATTGAAAAAATTTCTGCACACAATTGTTAAATTTGTTTATCTACAGGTAATTCCATGCAAAAAATTTATGTTAGTAAATATTTATTATTTTATTTAAAAATAGTCAAAAAATTTTGAATTGTAAGGAATGCAATTTATTACATTATTTTAAAGCATGTAAATTTNTTTAGGGTATCATTTACCTTAAAAATGAACACAATGAAATAATATTAGAAGATCATTTAGTTCAATATGAAGGAAATGAAGACATATTTGGGGATAATTTATTTGAAACTATAAAAATGAGGCAATATTGCAATTTGCTTCTATTTACCGTCAGAAAAAACGTAACAGAAAAATACGGATCCATGTTCCCTGACAAGTGGTCTTGAAGTGTAACTGAATGAAATAATACTGTTTAGTATAGCAATAACAATCTGTACAGTGCTTCAGAAAAAAACGGAGCACCCTGAATAACTTTTAATCTGATGATCGCATCTTCACATTTTAGGAATTAGTCTTAATGGGTGGCCTCAAATATACTAATTCATTGGTTCAGACAATATTTTAAGTTACGAAATCAGGCACAAAAATGTATTTTTTTCTGAATAAACATACTTTTTTTCCGATAGATTCGGATTTCTGACCGCAATCTGGGAAATATGGTCCTCATAGTTTGATCAGTAGGGATATCCTAAGTTTGGATCCTTTAATGATAAATTTATTTTTTTGCGAATTTTGCCATAATTCAAGAATTTTTTAAGCAAATTGAAAAAATGTCTGCACACAATTGTTAAATTTGCTTATCTACAGGTAATCCCATGCAAAAGATTCATGTTAGTAAATATTTATTATTTTATTTAAAAATAGTGCAAAAATTTTGAATTGTAAGGTATGCAATTTTTTACATTATTTTAAAGCATGCAAATTTACATGGTAAGATAAAATGTGAGCGAAATCGGTCGAATAGTTCCCGAGAAACTGATTTTTAAAGCAGACGTATAGTTAAAATTCGAGTTTTCAGGAACTATTCAACCATTTTTGCTCAAATTTTTAATTTTGCTATGTAAAATTACATACTTTAAAATTATATAAAAAAAATTGCTTATCTTACGTTTGAAAACTGTTTGGAATATAATTAAATAAAATAATAATTATTTGCTAAAATTTATTTTCGGTATGGAATTATCGTTGGGTAAACGAATTTTAAAATCGCTTGCAAAATTTTTACAAATCGTTTAAAAGTTCTCGATATATGGTGAAGTAAAATTAACATTAAGGGGTTCAAACGTTTGATCACTCTCCTTACCAAACTATGGTGACCATTTTTCCCAGATACCTATATTTTGGGAGACAAAAATCGGATTTCGTTAAAAAACAAAAATTTGTATATCCAGAGAAAGTACTTTTTTGTGTCCGATTTCGCAACTTAAAATATCGTCTTTACTAATTAATTAGCATATTTGAGGTCACTCTTTCGAACTATTAAAGTTGCGTCCTAATAAGTGAAGATCCGATCATTAGATCAAAAGTTATTCAGGGTGGGTTTCTTCTTCGCACTGTACCCATTGTTTTATACTGTTTAATTTTAAGTTAAAACTTAAAGTAAAATCTTATAATTTTTATTATATAACCTTATAATTTTTATTATATTATGAATAAATTATTCGAAGACATTAGTTTAATAAAGTAATTTAGATTTTATTTTATTTTCCTTTTTTTTTTATTTGCCCGATACAGTTGTTTTAGCCCTCTTTTCCTGGATAACTATTCATAGTAAAAGTCGCAGACGGGAAAGAATTATATTTTAACAAATTCGATACGCGATACGGTGCTGTATCTAATTATCTTTACTTTAAATAACATTCTAACTAAGTGCTGCCATCTAGTGTGGCAGAAACTAGACGTCCAAATTAACACGGCCAACGGTATCTCACCCATTGTGGTGGTCCTGAAAGAGTGGATACCACTTCTGGAGAACGCATTAGGTCTGCTCATGTGTGCGCACTTGTGCAGCTCATTGGAAATAAATATTAAAAAAAAAACATTCTAACTTGTGTGGTTGGAGAAACTTGGCTCAACTATAGCACGCCATTTTGTTTATAAACGATCAGCTGGGGCTGATATTATAGGTCATATGTGTGGGTATTCTCTTCTTGAAGTGCGGGTACCCAATTGGAATTGTATTATTGCAGTGGCAGTTACTCAACAATATTTTTATAACTTTTTATTGATTTTGTGCTGATGACGACCAAAAATATATGGAAATTCATGCGGGTAAACTAGATCCAATCATGTGATTTTCCAGCCAATAAAATTCTATTGACTACGATAGAGAACTGCGCCACCATCATAATATTTTTATCTATAGTAAGATATTTCTGCTAACATTAATCGACCATTTTTCCATATTTATTTCATAATAAAAGAGGAGAGAATTAACTGCATAAAAAAAGTCAGCTTAACTTTCAAGTGATACTTTTTTTGTGAGCTATAATTTTTTTCCCATTCTGTTATTAATACTACTTATTTTTAAAGCGGATATTTGTGTTTTGTAACTAATAATATGTTATATGATTGATGATTTTTGTATTGTGTTATTTTAGTAAGTACTGTTTGTTTTCTTTGTATATTTAAAATATGCTTTGAATATTTTACTTTTAATATCAACTCTTTTTATAAAGAAAAATTAACAAGACACTTACGATGGTTGATGATTTTTGTAATTTGTTATAAGTCTTGTTTTTTTAAAATACTTTTTATATTTAAAATATAGACTTGAACATTATACTTTTAATATTAGCACTTTTTAAAAAAAAATTAATTTTAATATAAGCATAATATTTATAATTGAATGTTTGTGTTGAACTAGAAAATTGAAAGATATTTCTATTCGATATTTTTACATAGTTATAAAATGCTTTTATAACATTTAATAGATTATAATATTTTTCATTAGTTTTGCAATAAATCAGCAATGTTTAAAATAAATAAGTTTGTGATATTTTGTTTATTGAATTTTCTTTCTCCTAACTATTACTATTTTTAAATTTTATAATATTGACATATTTGTAAGCATTTAAAAATTATAACTTTACACTTTTGAAATATTAACTGAAACGAAGTTGGGGACGGATCTGGTCCGGCCTCGAAATCTAGTGCAAAAGCACAACGACCGGGCATTTATCTTTATGTAAACCAGGTGGAAAGCCTTACTTTTCGACAATGTCCAGGAAAAATAATTACAGTGCTTAAAAGAATTTCTTCTTTGAAAGAAGGGACACATATAGTTCATTTTTAAAGGGCTGCGACGCTGAGTCAGTTAATAATGTATGAAACTCAAAATTGCTTAAAACATTGAAAGTATCTTAGTTTAATTATAACTATCGAGCTAGATCTACATTAAGGGGTGATTGTCGATAATATTTGATTCATCCTTAATAATAATCCGAAAACATACTAGCGCATGCGTGTACTACAATACCACAATTTAAATCTAAGGAAATTTGGTGGTTGTAATTATCTATCCTCCGTAACACACTCCCCAACCACCCAACCATGTGTGGACTTTTTCGTCTTCTAAACCACGTTCACATTACGTTAAGGTAAATACCAAATGAAACAATAAAATATTGTACAGTCCGACTAGACACCAAGCATTTGTCAAATGTAATCGAACCCAAATCCAATCATTGCTAGAATAAAACTAAACCCTACTCACAGCCTTGTTTAGACTAAGAAAACAATTTTGTTAATTTGTTGACAGCCAAGATCGCGTGCCTGAGTTAACTACAATATAGAAAAGGCTGGTAGCCCACAGGTTAAAGATAAACTATATGGTTCGATTATATCGGGAATAGTTTTCGGAGTATGATTCCATTAGAAATTTTCTACTGGAAACTTGAATAATTATTTTTCAGCCAAAAACTTGAAAAGTATTTTTCAGATCCTCCTGTGTCACAAGGTCAGTATTTTCTTCTCGCCAAATAATCGTAAATTAACCAGTTTATCTCTCGTGATCGTGAAGTTATGGAGTTTAATGTCCACTCACCTGTATTTATTTATTTCCTTGTTATATCTTATCTTTCAATTTTACAAAGGGGATTATATCAGTTCTCTGTATCGTGCTCACAGGTACGTACGCGAATTTATTCATAAATCAAGGGACCTTTCATTATGTAGCCTAGGGGCAAAGATTAGGACTTTGATAGAAGAGATCACAGGATGGTGCCTCTAAATCTCTCAAGTATCTTAGCATGTACAGCGGACATGGTGTATATATATATATATATATATATTACCCTATTATAGTGCAACTACCAATGATCAACTCCGTATCCTTGCAATTTTGAAACTAATTCAGAAGCTAAGGGTTAAAGCATTGGAAGAAATTTGCTTGCTCGTGAGATTTTTTGATGGACCCGAATTTGCTTTGCATGGAGAGGAAAACCACGGATACCACCCACGGTTATACCCTGACGGCAAGAGAACTCTAACCCAAGATCCGTCTACCACTCCTGATATTTTACATCAGCACAGTGGTCGATGCGAACCCGGTGCGAAATTCGTATCAACCAGCCATCGCTGGGATTCGTACCAAGGTCACCTCATCAGGAGGCAAACGCTCTATCCTTTGGGCCACCACGGTTCTTTATTGAAATGTTTGTCATAAAACTTAGGAACAAGTCTTAAGTCAAATTAAGATTCAGTTAAGATAAAATACAATGTTATAACCTGAAATTAACTAGCTACATTCTCTTCAGAGCAGAGCACCAAGCCACAACCACCATTGTTTATAAAAAATAAAAATAAAAATCAATTAAAACTTGCAGAGGTTGGTCTTTTATGATGTCGGTAAATAGTCCTTTAGTTTATATCTCTGATCGGTAGTTAATTCTATTCTTGCCTTTTAAAAATAAATAAAGGAATTGCTGATCGAAACCGTCCTTTTTGTGATATCGGTATCTGATGTTCCCCTATATTCATGTTGTTTGACTTTCAAAGTTTTATTCTTTATTCATTCATGCATAAAAATAATAGCTTGTTCGCCATTAAAAAAAAAGAAAAAGGCACAAGTTTTCTCTTTAAATTGAAAGACAATTGATAAATATTACAAAAAAAAAACAGTCCACTACCTCCGCATTTCATAGCATGTTAACGGAAGAAGTAGTCTGAGAAGTTAACTGCCCAACAAACTTGGCGAGGTCTAACAAATAGGCTTTGAATTAAGTATGTAACACTCGCAAAATAGAAATAAAAATAAGGCTTTCAGAGCACGTAAAATTTTGTAAACGTTAAAGACAATAATAAGTAATGAAATATTATTTTTAAACCATAAATTAAAAGCAAGAAATTAAAATAATTGCATAATTTCTTATTAATATCAGTTATGACATTCAAAGCGATTTATTTATTGCTACAGACATATATATATAGAGGCCTGTAGGCTTACAAGCCATTGTCAATATATACTGTCACAGGCAGTATATGAGTTAGAAAGATCTCAAAGATACATACATTGTGTTACAGTGGAATTTGAACCAGCTACTCCATGCTGTCAAAATCACGTGGAACGGATTTGAAACCTGCCTAAATTTAAAATTGTTTATTTACTTGTTGGTACTGCATATAGTTGCAGGCTTGTGTACTCTATTAAGGCTTATAAACCCTTGTCAAGTAGAAGGACAGGCAGTATATGAGTTAGAAAGATCTCAAATATATATACATTGTGTTACAGTGGAATTTTCACCCGCTACTCCATGCTGTCAAAATCGCGTGGAACGGATTTGAAACCTGCCTAAATTTAAAATTGTTTATTTACTTGTTGGTACTGCATATAGTTGCAGGCTTGCGTACTCTATTAAGGCTTATAAACCCTTGTCAAGTAGAAGGACAGGCAGTATATGAGTTAGAAAGATCTCAAAGATACATACATTGTGTTACAGTGGAATTTGAACCCGCTACTCCATGCTGTCAAAATCGCGTGGAACGGATTTGAAACCTGCCTAAATTTAAAATTGTTTATTTACTTGTTGGTACTGCATATAGTTGCAGGCTTGTGTACTCTATTAAGGCTTATAAACCCTTGTCAAGTAGAAGGACAGATGGCACAATACTGAGAAGGTCATCACAAGTTTGTTTGTTTGTAGTTCATTTATGTCAAACTAGAGCTGCACAATGGGCTATTGGCGACGGTCTGGGAAACATCCCTGAGGATGATCCGAAGACATGCCATCACAATTTTAATCCTCTGCAGAGGGGATGGCACCCCCGCTTCGATAGCCCAACGACCTGCGCGCGAAGTCGAGCACTTTACGGTAGCACAGTTTAACGAGGACCAATACCGCACACCCTCGGTCCCTACGCAGACTGATCCAAGTGGGTCACCCACCCGTACACTGACCGCAGCCAGTGATGCTTGACTTCGGTGATCTGCTGGAAACCGTGTCTTAATGATCAGTCCACTGCGGGAAGTATCTTTTTCGTGCTGTTCTTATGTGAATTGTGCTATCTGTTTTTCTATTTGACAAAGGCTTATGAGTCGTATTTATGTATTCGAGCACTCAAGCTTGCATGTATGTGTGCCAATAAATAAATAAATAAATAATTTACGTGGTGCATTTCGATGTTTGAAATTTTAAACCAACAGATCTGTAAGTTTGAAGTTACTGTCAGAATAATTGCTGTTCACAAGTGAAATAGTCTTTTGCGAAACATTTTTTGACGCTCCAACCTTTCATTTATTAAATTATGGCCGATAATTTATAAGTTTTTCAAAGTAAATAAAGTTTAAAATGCTTAAGATATTGAAAAATCCATAGGTCACCTGTTCTCCGAGGAAAAAGAAACCCATCAAGTTTATTAGAAAAGAAAAATCTAAAACAGTTTGCTGCATCATAAATCCATCAAATTCTATTCAACATTAATTGATGCATCCTTGTTCGACCGCATGTCGTTTAAAAAGTAGCAATCGTTGTCTGTTACAACATTCAAAGAAATGAACGTGTCATAAATGATTGCTTGCAGTGTTTTGGTATGTAGCAAAAATTTTATTTTATTTTTAATGCTTGATTTATACTGAATACTGATGGTATATCTACGTTTTCCTTTTCTTTTTCGAAAAATGAGGTTACTAATATTTTCACATTTACGATAAAATAAAGTTCAAAAAATGCCTATTCCCTTTTTTTTTTGTCTTGTGATAATTTTGATATTTCTTAGCTCTTAGACAAATCAGCATTCGTGTTATTAGATAGTTAGATGAAAATACATGTTATTGAAGTACCAAATTGGATTATAATTTAATTTTAAAATGTATGTTAACTACCTAGGTTTTCCAAAAAGAAAAAAAACATACGAACATTTTTATAACCTAAATTAATACTTTCAACTTTAAAAATGACTATTTTATATACTTTCTACTCGATGTAAAGAAATATTTTTTTTTTACTTTTTATTAAACCAAATGAATGAATTTTGATAATTACATTTAATTTCTCCCAGTTGAATAAAAATGTATATTATTTATTAAAATTTGGTTTACATACTAAACAAAATTGCTACTATTCAAGTCTGAAACTTTTGCAAAAATAAAAATTTTGTCAGCTTTTATTTCTTCTTCTTCTTATTAGATTTCTACTCGTATTTCTGACGCATATTTCCCAAACTGAGCAACAGTAATACGCATGTAAATAAAAAAAATGATAAAAATAACAATAGTAAAAAATATGTAATAAAAATAATAGTAAATAATGAAAATAATAATTTATCAATGTTTGTGTTATTTTTAATAATTCTAAAATGTGACAATTCTTACAATTAGTCGTAAACAATACTTGAGTTTTAGATTAAAAATCATTTAAATATTTTAAAACAAAAAAATTCACTACACTGTGAATTATGTTTATGAAAGTATACAATCGCATGTCTCTAAGTGGTTGATTTCTGTTAAAATTTTCTAAAAACAAGAATTTATAATTTTACTTTTAGTTTATTTCGAAATTTGAAGCTGAAATTATTTTTTTACGTAAGAACAACAACAACAACAAAAAACTATTAATTCAAAATAAATCTTAACAGTACATGGACAAGATTTTTAGACATGATTAGACATATTATATATTTTTAGACATATTTAGACGGGAAAAAAAAATTTTGAGCATCCTATGGCAAAAATATAGCGATAAACTTGTAACTTAAATCAACTATAGTTTGTCTAAAATAAGAACTCCTTCAGACATTCGTCTGAGCCTGTGGCGGTGACCATGGTAACGAGGTATGATTATTTCAAGCAGGGGTGCGGGGTCACTGTTTTGAAGTGGTTTCGGCTCGAGTCAGCGAGAGAAAGGGAATCTCTTCGGTCTATTGTGGTAGTCCTAGAGTGAAGCTACCCTCCCTATAATGCGCCATTATTGTTTCCATAGCACCAGACTGCTTCAGACTTCGTGACGGGAGGAGTTCTTAGCTTAGACAAACTATACTCTGGTTATTATATGCAATAACCTCACAAAATTTCGTAAACCTAGTTGTAACAACCGGTGTATTGAATCTTTGTGTAAATGAAGACGGTAAATACTGGCCAAACTGGTTTGTGATAGTCAATGAGTCACTGATGATAAAAGTAGTTGTAAAAAGTAATACATTGATGAAAAAAATTGATGTTGAGTGGAAGAATCTAGCTATTATTGGTCTGCATAGAATTTGCGAGAAGAACCTGAAACATTTCGTTGACTTCTCCTATCTTGAGTAGCTGTTCAAAACAGATCCGATCTCTGCTCCGATAATAAGATAGTGGAAGAAAGATTTCTTGTTATGATAAGGTAGTGGAAGAAGGCTTTCTTGTTATGATAAGGTAGTGGAAGAAGGCTTTCTTGTTATGATAAGGTAGTGGAAGAAGGCTTTCTTGTTATGATAAGGCAGTGGAAGAAGGCTTTCTTGTTATGATAAGGCAGTGGAAGAAGGCTTTCTTGTTATGATAAGGCAGTGGAAGAAGGCTTTCTTGTTATGATAAGGCANCGGGGGTACGCGTTCTTATGCGAAATATCTTGCAACATATGAAAATTTCAAAAATTTTTATTTAAAAGCAAAACTAGCCATGAAAATTTACGATTACGTATTTTTCTATTGGCTATTTTTGGCAGAGTTAACAGTTAATAATTCATGGTGTCAACAGCCAGTTGTGATTTTTAACTTTTTTGCATTTTTTATAGTAAAAAATACATTCATTTTTTTATTAGGGGTACACAGCGTTACGAAAAATTTAGAAAGGGTACACAAAATTCATAAGTTTGGGAAACACTGTGATAAGGCATTGGCTGAACTTACTCCTCACACCTATAAAGGTTAACAGAGTGAGTTCTAGACCAGTTGCAACTTGAAGTCTCTGCCCACTTGGAAGGATTTAATATCCTCATAACCGGAGCTAAGACTCATAGAGATCTTTGTAAACTGAAATAACTACTCAAGCAAAAAGTCGATGAAATGTTTTAAACTTTTTTTCTCTAGCTTAAGGATGTTCCTGGACAAACTCGGCAACGTAAATGCTGAATTTATAAACGTCCTTTATCTAATTCTTCAACACGGACAGGGCGTCCATAGAGTGGCGAAAATCATGGTTTTTATTAACACTTTATCAAAAACATGTTAATTTAGGAAATAAATAAATCGTAACTGTTAAAATTAAAATGATAGTAATAAAACTTCATGGTTATTTATTGTTGCAGTAAACGTGTTTAAGGTTCGAATACTAGTTCGTTCTACACAATACTTTACTCATTCTAAAAAGTGCAAATTATGTAAATTAGAAAAAAGAGACTTGGAACACTGAACTTAATACGGCGGAGAAGCAAGTAAAAAGTTTAAGAATGCCAACTTTAATGCTTAAGCCACACCCGAAGCTCAACATGATAAAAACTTAACAATTAGGAATCACGCAATACATGAACGGCTCGTCATTAAGTAACGTTGTTTCCAAATCGTAAATAGATATTCTGATAAACAAGTTATCACGATTAAAAATTTAAAAGCAAACTTGTGGTGTTACTATAAGCGACCAATGTTTTTTGCAATGTACGTATTTTGTATTTTTCAACATATTTTGTAATGTTTCAATGTATTTCACATTACTGCTTCAAATTGCTTAAATACATAATATTTCTTTAAAAATACATCAAAATTCAGTGTTACTTAACGTAAAGATATTTCGATTATGGCTACAAACTTCAACATTTCAATGTTTTCGACAGAATATCTAGGCAATGTTGCAACCTGTATCAAGCCACCCGTTCTAATGTTGTTCAGCTTTAATTTAACAAAATCAGAAGAAGCAATTTAGTTTGATAAGTAACTATTTTAACTTTTACTTGCATCCCGGAAATCTTTCACGTTTTATTTAGATTAATAGCTTACAAATAAAAAGTAGGCAATATTAGAGCATACTTTTAGGGAAGTAGAAAACAAATCAATATACTTGTAATATTTTTTCCTTTTGGATGAGTTGACCTTTAATAAGAAGCATATAGTTAACTATTTTATTCCGCGGAAAATGCCAATAAGTTTAATTGAAAGTTGTATTCAGTCAATATTGCATGAAATGTAGTCAATATAGTAACACTTTAATAAAAGAGATCATTAAATGAACGACACAAAAATTTAAATAAAATAAAATAAAATGAAATAAAAATTGTATTGAAAAGGATTTTTCTAAAAATTATGATATTTCGTTTACAAAGCTTAAAATCGAAACTATCTAATAAATTTTATATAGATTTATTTGAATTAAAGGCAGGAAAAACCATATTTTCCGGCTGACAAAAAACTTTTTTTAGAACTTTAAAGACCAAGATTTATACATTCATTGTTTATTTTTCCATATAAACATTCTACGGCATAGTATTAAACACCAACCTTGAGTATGTATCGTTAAATTTTTTTTTACTTACGTTTAGTGTACCCGGCTCTTGTTTCATTAAAATGTATTTTATTTTGTAACCGTCGTTGAGCAGCCGACTAAATTTTCGGGTTTACGACTACTAATGTTTAACTCCGAAGCCCTGTAATTCTGAACCCAATCCAGAAGACAAGGGAAATCCTGGATCGAGTATTGGGAGAAATTTGCCTTCGTGGAGCACTTTTTGATGAAACTAACTAGCATTTATGTTACATGGAGAGGAAGACCACGGGAACCTCACACGGTAAGCCTGACGGCAAGGGGACTCTAATCCATGATCCGTCTACCACTGAGGATATTTCACGTCAGCACTGTGGTCGGTGCAAGACGGATGCGGAATTCGTATCGACTGGTATTCGAATCCGGTTCGCCGCATTGGAAGACGAACGCTCATTAAACAGTATAACAAATATGATCTCCTTAGTTTGGTCAGGAGTGTGATCCAAAGTTTGGACCACTTAATGTTAATTTTACTGTTTGCGTATTTCGTCATATCTCGAAAACTTGTTAAGCGAAACGAAAAAGTTTTGAACTATATTATAAAGTTCGTTTATCCAAAAATAATTCCATAAAAAAAGTAAATTTCAGTAAATATTTATTATTTTATTAAATAGTAGTCCAAACAATTTTGAATTGTAAGGAATGCAATTTTTTACATTATTTTAAAACATGTAATTTTACATCGCAAAATAAAAAAATTGAGTTTGTGTAAACCCAAGTTTGTCTGCGATTTCAATGCAGTCAGGCGGAGATTATTAATGTAAAAATTCAGATTAGCTTACACACAAGTAGCAAAATTTGCAGGCATAAGGTTGTTAAAAATTATACCTAAAAACTTTATATTGTTTATGTTTAAGTTAAAATAAATATAAAAATTCAAGTTAAAATACAAAATCCTGATGCAGTCAAAGCAGAAAAAAAATCTTAACTTTTTTTCTTGCAGAAATCTCGATTCAGCTTTTCAATTTTAATTCGAAATAAATTTAGATTTGTTTTAAACAAGCCTTAGCAATATAAAATAAGTATAAAAATTTGTGCTGAAATAATAAATTCTGATACAGTGAAGTCTATAATCAAATAGCAGAAAGAAATCGTAGCTTTTTGTCTCGCAAAGCTCTCTCAGTTCAGCTTTTTAATTTTTATTAGAGACGAATTCAGATTTGTTTTATTAAAGAGTCTCAGCAATTTCTCTCCATTTATTTGCTTGCATTTTAAAAATTTAAAAAAATACTTAGATGAAATAGTGGTGGATAAAATTAAGTAAATTTTGAATAAATTTTCTGCAATTCCATAAAAAAGTGTAAATTTTATAGTTCTGTATCATGTCATACGCTGTCAGCCAGCTGTTTTTCGTGGCCTATGTGAAAGGTCAGTGTCAGCAAGCGGGGGCTGACGCAGCCTAAATGTAATTTCAGTGTCAGCCACCGGTGGTTGACGCCGCCTAAATGTAATTTCAGTGTCAGCCACCGGTGGTTGACGCCACCTAAATGTAATTTCAGTGTCAGCCACCGGTGGTAGACGCCGCATAAATGGAAAGTCCAGTGTCAGCCACCGATGGCTGACGCGCCGCTCAACGTGTTAAACAGGGCACAAAATAAGAATGGAACGCCTTAAATAATTTTTGATCCCTAATGATCTGATTTTTACGTCCTAGGATTCAATCTTAATGGTTCGAGAGCCTGACCTTAAATATGACAATTAATTAGTGCAGATGCTATTTTAAGTTACGAAATCAGACACTAAAACATATTTTCTTAGCATAAACATAAATTGTTTTTGGCGGATTCAGATTCCTTACCCTCAAATATCGTTTAAAGTTAATTTTACTTTTTGCGCATTTCGCCATATCTGTAGAAATTTTTTCACGAATCAGGTAATTTTTGTTCAAAACAAAGATAATTCCATGTTAAAAATAATTTTTAATAATTATTTATTATTTTATTTAACAATAGTTGAAATTTTTTTTGAATTGNGCATATAGATTACTATTTTATTTCCGCGGAAAATGCCAATAAGTTTAATTTAAAGTTGTATCCAGTCAATATTACATGAAATATGGTCAATAGAGTAACACTTTAATAAAAGAGATCATTAAATGAACGACACAAAAATTTAAATAAAATAAAATAAAATAAAATAAAAATTGTATAGAAAGGGATTTTTCTAAAAATTATGATATTTCGTTTACAGAGCTTAAAAGCGAAACTATCAAACTAATAAATTTTGTAAAGATTTATTTGAATTAAAGGCAGGAAAAACCTTATTTTCCGGCTGAAAAAAACTTTTTTTAGAACTTTAAAAACCAAGATTTATACATTCATTGTTTATTTTTCCATACAAACATTCTACGGCATATTATTAAACACCAACCGTGAGTATGTATCGTTAAATTTTTTTTACTTACGTTTAGTGTACCCGGCTCTTGTTTCATTAAAATGTATTTTATTTTATAATCCTCGTTGAGCAGCCGCCCAAATTTCGGATTTACGACTACTAATGTTTAACTTAACTTGTAATTTTGAACCCAATCCAGAAGGCAAGGGAAATCCTGGACCAAGTATGGGGATAAATGTGCTTTCGTGGAGGACTTTTTGATGGAACTAACCCGCATTTGCTTTACATGGAGAGGAAAACCGCGAAAAACTTCCACCGTTAGCTTGATAGCAAGGGGACTCTAACCCATGATCCGTTTACTACTGAGAATATTTTACGTCAGCATTAATGGTCTGTGCAAGCCGGAAGGCAGTCAATGCAGAAAAAAAAATCTTAACTTTTTTTCTCGCAGAGTTCTTTCAATTCATCTCTTTAATTTTTATCAGAAATAAATTTAGATTTGTCTTAAAATGTCTCAGTAATATAAAATAAATATTAAAATTTAAGTTGAAATAATAAATTCTGATACAGTGAAGTCTACAATTAAATATTAGAAAGAAATCTTAACTTTTCGTCTTGCAAAGTTCTCTCAAATCAGCTTTTTAATTTTTATTAGAGACAAATTAAGATTCGTTTTAATAAAGAGTCTCAGCAATTTCTCTCCATTTATTTGCCTGCATTTTAAAAATTTAAAAAAATACTTGGATAAAAAATTATTTGCTGATGCTCTAATAAATTGTAGCGGTCACTGCCATACGGAAGGGTTTCTGCTATCAGATTTGGGTTTCTATTTAATTTTTCTCGTACTTAGTAACTTTAACTTGCGTAAACTTTACTATAATTTTTTCACTTGCGTTCAGTGTTGCTGTTTATTAAACAGGGAGCAAAATAAGAATGGAACACCTTAAATAACTTTTGATCCCCAATGATCAGATTCTTACGTCCTAGGATATTAATGGTTCGAGAAACTGGCCTCAAATATGACAATTAGTTAGTGCAGATGCTATTTTAAGTTACGAAATCAGACACAAAAACATAGTTTCTTAACATAAACATAAATTGTTTTTGGCGGATTCAGATTCCTTACCCACAAATATCGTTTAAAGTTAATTTTACTTTTTGCGTATTTCCCTATATCTGTAGAAATATTTTCGTGAATCAAGTAATTTTTGTTCAGAACAAAGATAATTCTATGTTAAAAAAAAATTGTAATAATCATTTATTATTTTATTTAACAATAGTTGAAAAATTTTTTGAATTGTATGGTACACAAATTTATACTTGATTTGACAGGATGTAATTTTAAATTGCAAGCGAAATATGAGTTCGATTGGTCGAATAATTTCAGAGGTCTCAAATTTTAAAATAGTCGCATATTTAAAAATTGATTTTTCAAGAACTATTCGATTGATTTCGTTCAAATTTTGTATTTTACGATAAAAAAATTACATTCTTAAGAATGGTGTAAAAACTCATATACATTGAAAATTCAAATTTTCTACGTCTATCATGAAAACATTAATTAGATAATTATAAAAAAAAATTTTTTGCGAGGAATTATCTTTAGACAAATGAATTCTACAGCTGTGTGCAAAAATATTTTAATTTTTCCCAAAAAGTTTTCGAGATATGGTGAAATACCCAAAAAGTGAAATTAACATTAAGTAGTATGAAGTTTCGTCAGATTATTCACATTCATACCTTCACAGCATGCCGATTAACTTAATTACTTAGAGCATGCATTGCTAAAAATTTTAACTCAAGTTCAGTGCACTCAGCAGTTGTTCTATTAATCTTACCAAATCATAAATATTCAAACAGTAATACCAAAACCTGGCATTGGTTTAAACATCTCCATCGGATATACCCAGCAAACCAAAACATTTGTGAAGTTTAGTAAAATAGAGAAAAATGCTTGACAGTTCTGAAAATAATGTTCACTATATTGTGCAAAACATAAACTTGAATTAATATAAGTACAGTACCGAAAAGGGTGTTTAACCCTTTGGGTACATGTGACGAGTGAGACTCGTCATGCATTCATTACCAATAAATAAAAAGTGGTGAATTAAATATTTTGCTGTCAGTCTATTTCAGAAAGAAACAATGCATTAATAACTACTGCTACATCTTATAAATGACAAAGCATTTAGTGAAGGTGTCAGGTTATATTTGGTAAATATTTAACAAAAAAAACTTTTTTAATCAAAAACTTACTACCAGGTTTTTAATTTGGTTGTTTCCTCATAGTTCGGAATTTAAGTAAACCGGATCCAGAAGCTTAAACTAGTGAATAGTGCTTTCCAAATTTTTGCAACTGTTAATAAAAAAAATGAATTTAATTGACAGTTGCGCTTTTATAGGTAAATAAAAAATTGTAAACGAAATATAATAATTACCAAAACAAATAAATATTATTATTAGTGTAATAACCTGATAAAACTATCGTCCGTAGAGCTTAATTGAACTGTTACTTAAAAACTGTATGATAAACAACTATTGGAATGTCAATAAAAATTCATTGTTCATTTAAAATTCTTGCAAAAAAGGCTATTGAATTGCGCAATGAATACTTCGGAAATTTATCGACGTCTCTATTGCGAAATTCTATGTTAAAAACAATCATTTTGTAAATAAATCAATACTAAAAAAATAGTTTTTGCCTGCACCTGTTGCATCAGGATGGATGCCCCTCCAAGTTGCTTCTAACAGTTGGTTACTAAGTAAGTTAACCTCGCAAATTTATTATTGCATAAAAAAGTTTATTAATTGTTATAATATATTGTTTTAAATCTAACCCTCTCTTTTTTCATATAGGACGTGAATAAAATCCAACCCTGGTGTATTGTGTAAAAATCTTTAAATATGATTGCAAAAAAATATGTAATAATCACAAATTCAAGGAGATCAAATCAGTATTGAAGAATCTGAATTTAAAAAAAATTTAAACCAGTTTCCTTTTTTTTATGAAAAAATTGCCTACCTACCAACTTTTAAGCTCCTCAAAAAAGCTTTTATCTAGAAATAAGCAGACTGTTACTTATTGTGGATCTCATTGTTCGTTCGTTGTTTGAGAACTGGGCATCTGGGGCCAAAATAGGCCCTTTTTCCCATTCATCATGAAGTGATGGAAAGATACGTGAAGACTGGATACACTGAGGGGAAGAGTCATGAAGTAAGGAAAGAAAATGGCACTTTGCCATCCTGCTGAGAAGATGAAATTGTAGGTGAAGGAACAAACTGGAAAGTGACTGAAAATGAGTGGAGAGTGATCAACAAAAAATGAAGTCCTCTGTACTTTAGCTTGAAAAAAAAGCATCTCGCTGTTTGAAAGATTACTAATTTCGTTGAGATAATTGGCATCACCAGTCTTCTCTACTAATTAAACCCGAAGTAACCTATCGGCCGGCAGAAGAGTTTAGTTTCGCAAAACTCCTGCTTGTGAAGCGAAACGGGTTCAAACGCAAATGACCGCCATTACTGTTTAATCGGACAGGCCTAAATGCTACTACCATGAAGTCGATGCTTGGATCTCATTGTGGATTTGTGAATCTATAATGTATGTTTTAATTATTTAAACGTAATGGGAGTCAAAATCATTTTAAATCCTTTTTATTAAAGCAGGAATCTGGTTTGAAAGAATAAAAGTGTCTACTAGTTTAATGTCAAAATAAAATCTGCAGGAGTTGGTAGGTATAGAGTTGGATTTCCTATTTTTGCCTTTCCTCAATCAATGAAAATTTGTTTTTATTTTTATCGGTTCTGCTTTCCTTTGTAGAGATTTATTATATTTCACTAATAGTCTTTTTTTTCCTTAGCTTAAATAATTAATTACCACCCTTAACACTAGAACAGTCGGATTTTGGACTGATCCAAAACCGCCATTTGGGGTCAATTTGAACCTCATAAGAAATTCATATTAGATCTCTTAAATGATGAATATTGTTAAAAATACAATTTATAAGAGTTTTTAAAGATTATTATTTATTATTATTATTAACGCAGTGACAATATTATAATATAATGTAATATCATGTTACAGATTATTCTTTCGCAAGAACGCAAGTAATACGAAAATAAAGAAATGACATGAATATAAATAATACACATTAGCAAACAACATGTTTTAAAATGTTAAGTTCCATCATTAGTTAGGCATTAGCATATGCGTATACAGTATATCCGCATGACTTGAAAATGGCAACAAAACATCAAATCGTTTTCTAACATTTCTCATAGCTAGTATTCTATTTATTCTGTGCCTTGCGATATTAAAAGGTATATTTCTGATATTTTAAGTAATAATTTGTAATTCTTCAACAAACGCAAGAATAAATTCGCAATGAGTAGGTTGACAAATGATTCTTTGTAAACAATTCAAACATTTAGGACAGAAATATCACAAACATTGAAAAGAAACGCAAAAAAACTGCAAATTTCACTTCTCGCAGAATTCCTTAGCATTTAATCTGTTAAGCCTACGTCATATTTGTTCTATTGTATTAAGTGACAGTGCTTGGCATCTACTTTGTGCGATCGTCTGTAAGCACATTTGTATGGATACTATTCAGAATCAGAGTATTCTTTTTCATCTGCACCTACATAGTAAGTATATAGTTTTAGTTTTGCAGCACAAAAGATGGATATCATGTCGCGTCGACACTGAAATTAGGAGGAAATTTTCTTTTGTTCAAACGTAGTGTCCTTGTAATGTATGTTTTCACGAAAAAATTCATCTGCAAGTTTTACTGGGGCAAAAGGCAGTAGTCCTGCTACATCTGGAGTTCAGTGTGTGGTTTCCTAATTAGAGCCCAATACTTTTTCTAGGTTGTAATTCATTTGCTCTTTTTCAATTTGCACAAATAAAAATAGTCATCAAAAAAAAATTTTTTTTGGTTTTTAAATCAGTTGAAATTAGTTCTGCGGCTTGAACGTAATGCAATAAATTTTCAGCATAATTTACATAACAATTAAAAGGTTTTTCAACAATACTTTCTTACCCAGTATTACAGCAAACATAGCTGTTTATTTATAATCAGCATGCACATAGTTTCTTGCAGATGCAATAACGAAATTATAATTCAAAAGAAACTCAACTAAGCTACTTCGGTAATTGAATTTCAGATACCAAATAATTTTACGGAAATTGTTACACGGGAAATTTTTTTTAACACGTTGGACCCTAATTTATGCTCTACANGTAATGGGAGTCAAAATCATTTTAAATCCTTTTTATTAAAGCAGGAATCTGGTTTGAAAGAATAAAAGTGTCTACTAGTTTAATGTCAAAATAAAATCTGCAGGAGTTGGTAGGTATAGAGTTGGATTTCCTATTTTTGCCTTTCCTCAATCAATGAAAATTTGTTTTTATTTTTATCGGTTCTGCTTTCCTTTGTAGAGATTTATTATATTTCACTAATAGTCTTTTTTTTCCTTAGCTTAAATAATTAATTACCACCCTTAACACTAGAACAGTCGGATTTTGGACTGATCCAAAACCGCCATTTGGGGTCAATTTGAACCTCATAAGAAATTCATATTAGATCTCTTAAATGATGAATATTGTTAAAAATACAATTTATAAGAGTTTTTAAAGATTATTATTTATTATTATTATTAACGCAGTGACAATATTATAATATAATGTAATATCATGTTACAGATTATTCTTTCGCAAGAACGCAAGTAATACGAAAATAAAGAAATGACATGAATATAAATAATACACATTAGCAAACAACATGTTTTAAAATGTTAAGTTCCATCATTAGTTAGGCATTAGCATATGCGTATACAGAATAGCCGCATGACTTGAAAATGACAACAAAACATCAAATCGTTTTCTAACATTTCTCATAGGTAGAATTATTTTTGCTCTGTGCCTTGCGATATTAAAAGGCATGTTTCTGATATTTTAAGTAATAATTTGTCGTTCTTCAACAAACGCAAGAATGAATTCGCAATGAGTAATTGGGTTGACAAATGATTTCTTGTAAACAATTCGAGCATTGAGGACAGAAATATCACAAACGTTGTAAAGAAATGCAAAAAACCTGTAAATTTCATATCTTGTAGAATTCCTAAGCTTTTAATCTGTTAAGCCTACGTCATATTTATTCTATTGTATTAAATGTCAGTGCTTGGATTCTACTTTATGCTATCGTCTACAAGCACATTTGCAAGAATACTATTTGCAGCGCAAAAGATGGATGTCATGTCGAGGAAGTGACATTGTAATTGGGAGCAAACTTTTTATTGTTTAAACGTAATATCCCGGTAATGTAGGCTTCTACGAGAAAATTCATCTGCAAGTTTTATTAAAGCGAAAGACAGTAGTCCGGCTACATTAGTTTAGGTGTGGTTTCCTAATTAGAGCGCTATACTTTTCCAGGTTGTAATTCATTTCCAGTTTTTCAATTTGTTCAAATAAAAATAGTAATTAAAAAAAATTTTTTTTTGGTTTTTATATCAGTTGAAATCAGTTAGGTGGCTTGAACGTTATGCAATAAATTTTCATTATTATATACATAACAATAAATGCTTCTCAACAATACTTTCTTGTCCTGTATTATAACAAATATAACTGTTATTTATTTATAATCAATATGTACACGGTTTCTTTCAGACAATAACGAAAGTATAATTCAAAAGGAATTAAACTAAGTTGATTCAATAATCCAATCTTGGATGAAATAGAATTTTTCAAAGACTGTTGCACGTGATATCTTTCTTAACATGGTGAATCCTAATTTATGTTCCACAATCCATCTTCACAATGCTTCAATCTATCACACAGTAATGTAAAAGGAAAAATAGACATAAAACTTCAAAGATGAACGTTTTTCTTATGCGGATCAAAATGACCCCTTTTGGCTGCTTTAGGCATTTCCATAATTAGTTATTTTACTAATTATGGAAAAGCATGAAGTTTTGATACATCATACTTAAAAAACAATTAGGAAAAGTAAAAAAAATTGAGCTTAGAAGCTCACTTGTATTTTTAAAAATAAGATATGAAATGGCAAAAAACGATCAAAATGACGCCAATGGAGCTTCCAGTGTTAATTTGTATACCGTTTTGATAAGAATTCCAGATGTATATATATTAAGATTACGGAGCACCCTTTATTTTACTTTCTTATTTATAATATTTTTATAATCAAATGCCATTTTTATTCTATACTTATACATTTTAGATTCATCAATAGGAATTTCACCATGGTTTCGAATATGGAAAACTCAACTGTTTCGAAAAATGAAGCTAGAGGCAATAGCTTAGATTTATTTTTGGGCAATGGACCATGGCAAAGGCTAATATTTCTTGCGAGCTTCATTTGTTTCATACCGTTTACTTATCACAATTTGGCAATGACTTTTATTGCTCCAAATGTGGATCATTGGTGTTCTAGACCACCTGATGTAAATATCACAATAGATGAATGGAAATTAACTGCTCTTCCTAAAGAAGACACAAAGTGTTCCAGGTAAGAATCTTGTTGATGTCCCAGTGTTATCGGCAATCTTTAATAATTTTATGTAAATTGAATTAATTTTAAAATTAATTTCAAAACTGAAATACGGAGTGATTAAAACTAAAAAATAAACTAAAGACTTACTAGTAAATAAATGATCCCAAGAAACTGAAGCAGTAAGATTTTATTTGATCAAAAAACTTCATTCTCCTCAGAGGAGGGGAGGGGGAGTCCTTCAACAAAATTGTGATGGCCTGCTTTCGAATCATCCTCAGGGATGTTTCCCAGACTGCCACCAATAACTTATTGTGCAGCAACTCATGGGAAACTAATTTATTCACATTCATTTAAAATACTTCTTAGCCTCCATCCACTCAGCTCTTCATGTGTTTGTATAGGTAGAATAAAGGAATCCTTGAAAATAAGTGAAAACATCATAGGTTGGGTAAACTGTTTAGAGAGCTAAGAATGTGTAAAATGAAAATGTCCCGAAACACTGACCAGAGCAGTCTTGAATCAGTGGGATAAAGTGCAGGTACCTTATCTTTTCAATCACACAATCACAAAAAGCTTGCTCATTGCTGATTCAAATCGGCTCTTGTTGATGGCCCTTTTCCACATTATAGTCAGTTGGCAAATCTTCTAATATGTGCCATCCTCGCTTTTTCACGACCATTCCTTTTCTGGAAAAAGCGTCTCTTGGAAAATTGGGGGGGGGGGATATATTAACTTTGACAAACAAATATAACTTTATTGGGAACAAAAACACATAAATACAAAGAATATATTATTCGTCGTCAAGAGGAAAATCCTGTCCAGGCGACAAAGAAAAGTAATACAATAAATTTAAAATAGAAATTAAAAAGAAAGGAAAAAAAAGGGGGGTATTACAATTATAAATTATTTTGCTCATCATAAGACGTCATATATTGTTGAACACTGTAATAATAAAAAAACAAAAAAAATGCATGAAACTATATAAAAAAATAACATAAAAGGCAACATAAGAAATTCATTTGGATTGGCATAAGACTGGTATAAAAAATCAAATGCTTCCTTTAAAGTGAGAAATAGAGATCTAAATCGTCAATGTTCATCACAAATTGAAATAAAGCACGCTTAAAAGAAGAATATATTTGGATGTTTTGCAACTGAAATGGTAATTTATTATATAATTTAGATGCTAAATAAAAAAAACTGTTTTCGTGAAATTTCTTTTGTAAAGTGGGGAATCTCATATATTTCAGTTGGTCTCCTTTCAGACCCATTAGTTTTTAATTTGCATATTAATTTATTGTTGTGTAAATAGAGTAAAATACGAAAAAATACATTATGGCGAAATGGTAATAGGTTAATTCTTGTATATATATATTGGTAGTAGTTATACTTGAATTATTTATATTTAGAGAATTAATAATCTTGAAGCATTTATTCTGAACTGAGATTAAAGGAAGTAAATTAGTTTTATATTCACCGCCATATATTATTGCACCATAATTAATTAAAGAATAAAACCAGGAGTAATAGAGTGCTTTCACAAAATTAAAATGAATTTTATTCTTAAAGAACAAAACGCAATTTTTTAACTAAATTGTTAATATGTGTTTTCCATTTCAAATTAGTATCGATATATAGTCCTAAATATTTGATATTATTTACAGATTGTAGAATACATTGACAATTTTCATTAGTTCTTTTGTAGGAGAGAGAGTAAAATTTTAAATTTAAGTTAAATTCTGATTTTCTTAAACTGAAATAAATATATTTAGTTTTATTTAGATTTAAATTTAAGTCATTTATTGTAAACCATTTTGAAATTACGCGTAAATCAGATTCAATTTGAAAAATTAATTGATTTAAATCAGTGCAAGAATACAAAATTACGGAATCATCAGCATATGTTATTATCTTACCAGAAAGTTTGAGTTGACAAAAGTCATTGATGAATATAATAAACAATAAGGGTCCTAGAATAGATCCTTGAGGAACACCACGGTTTGAAAAAATATAATTACTAAAATTGCTTCGGATTTTAATTCTATGTTCTCTGTTTGAAAGATATGAAATAAACCAATTTAAAATAATTCCTCTGAAACCAGCAAATTCTAATTTTTTNATACCGTTTACTTATCACAATTTGGCAATGACTTTTATTGCTCCAAATGTGGATCATTGGTGTTCTAGACCACCTGATGTAAATATCACAATAGATGAATGGAAAGTAATTGCTCTTCCTAAAGAAGACACAAAGTGTTCCAGGTAAGAATCTTGTTGATGTCCCAGTGTTATCGGCAATCTTTAATAATTTTATGTAAATTGAATTAATTTTAAAATTAATTTCAAAACTGAAATACGGAGTGATTAAAACTAAAAAATAAACTAAAGACTTACTATTAAATAAATGATCCCAAGAAACTGAAGCAGTAAGATTTTATTTGATCAAAAAACTTCGTTCGCTTCAGAGGAGGGGAGGGAGTCCCCCAACAAAATTGTGATGGCATGCTTTCGAATCATCCTCAGGGATGTTTCCCAGACTGTCACCAATAACCCATTGTGCAGCAAATCAGGGGAAACAAATTTATTCACATTCATTTAAAATACTTCTTAACCACCATCCACTCAGCTCTTTATGTGTTTGTCCAGGTAGAATAAAGGAATCCTTGAAAATAAGTGAAAACATCATAGGTTGGGTGGACTGTTCAGAGAGCTAAAAATGTGCAAAATGAAAATGTCCTGAAACACTGACAAGAGCAGTCTTGAATCAGTGGAGAAAAAATGCAGGTACCTAATCTTTTCAATCACAAAAAGCTTGCTCATTGCTGATTCAAATCGGCTCTCGTTGATGGCCCTTTTCCACGACCATTCCTTTTCTGGAGAAAGTATCTCTTGAAAGATTGGAGTGGGGGGGATATTAAGTTAGTGTTTTCATCGAAAAGAATGTTGCTTTTGGAACATTCTTTTTAACACAATCCAGAAAAACTCCATTCTTTTGTCATTTTTGGAAGGGGTGTCAGTCAAAATAAAATAATTTCAATCTTACTTTTTGTATTTTTCTTTAATTAAGCTTAGTTATTCAAAATATAAAGTAAAAATTATTTGATCTGACAGAAAATTAATGTGATTTTTATTTTCTTCCAGGTACAAATTTGTACACACTTTAAACTCAACAATTACTTATGCTAACTTTACAACAGGACGAAGAAACATTACTTCTCATACAATAGTTTCATGTGAATCTTGGGAATATGACCACTCTGTTTATTCTTCGTCCATTGTTAATAAGGTGGGTTGCTCACGGTGTATTTTTTTCCTGTTAATAAGGTAATGAGAAAAAGACTATTACTTTAAACTAAAAATTGTCCATCTTTTGTGTCCCACTGAGTTGTTCGTAATCATCACTATTAGTCAATGTTTAATTTATAAAAATTCAATCCAAATGAAATTTTGTACTCCTACTCATTAATTATCACGAATTTATAGCTGAAAGTTCAGTAAAAAAAAAACTTAAAACTTGACTGTGCTATTAAACTCGCACAGGCAATAATTTTCAGGTCAATTCTTAAAGTTTGATAATATTTTATTAAACTCTAACAGACAAATTATTTTATCTATATTTTTAAGCGAATCTATAACTTTTTGTAAAACAATTACGAATGATAATTTTAAGTAAAATATTTTTTTATAGTTGTTTATTACTTTTTATCATTTCATTTAATAATGGTCGAAATTAGCTTTGAATTGTAAGGCACATAAATTTTAAACTACGTAATCTTAAATGACAAAATGCAAGATTTCTAAGAAATCGGTCAAATAGTTTTTGAGAAACAAAATTTAAAAAATAAAAAAAAATATTTTAATTTTTATTTCTTAATAACTATTCGACCTATTTTATTCAAATTTTATATTTTGCTTTTAAAATGCATTATTAGTTCATTTAAGGTTACCCTTTTGGATCATGAAGATTGACAACGTGTTCATGAAAATCAATAATTAGTTCAAATCTTATTCAGGGTAATAAGTTTTTTCACATTGTACGGTTTTAACTTAATCTTTAAAATGGATTCTGAATGACGAGGAATACGAAACACCTTCGATAATTATTGAAAAACTATGTGAAGGGAATTCAATGGAATAATAACTTTAACAAAGAAGGGTTTTTGTCTATGAGGAAAGGACAGAAACTTTTCATATGTAACAATATTTTCAAACAATTTTTTTTATGAACGAATTAATAATGTTTACGAAACAATCTAGTTTTAATGTATCTCAATGTGCACTACAAACTTCTCTATAAGACACTCGGTTCTTTTGTAAATTAGAGTTGTGAAAATCGCCTCCAATCGTTTCAATCAAGGTTAAACTGGATCAGCTCAAGTCACTGAAAAACTTATCTGAACACTTCATTTAAAACAGTTATCAGTGCCATTTTTTAAGACCATCGTTACCAACACCTAGTTACAAACGCATATTGTCTATGCATTTTTATAATAATTATTCAATGCATTCGGATTGTTCGAAATCTTATATTTTTTCCTATGAATCTTTTTTCTTTCAGTGGGATTTAGTTTGCGACCAAGCGTGGTTGGTTTCCCTGTCGAAGTCAATCTTCATGATAGGCTATCTGTGTTCTGTTACAATAACTGGTGGCTTAGCAGATAAGTATGATTATTAATGTCGTTGACACTGACATCATAAGCAAAAAGCAAATACTCAAGGGAAATAATTTAATGCATTTTTATACGGATTCTAGCGAAAATAATAAATTATTATATGTCGGTTTATAAGACGTTTTTGGGTCTTATAGACGTATTTGAGCACTAAATCCTGTAATTATATGTATAGTGCGCCAAAAAAAAAGATTACCCTGAATAACTTTTGATCTAATGATCGGATTTTCACATTCTAGGACTCAATCGTAATGGCACGAGGGGGTGACCTCAAATATACTAATTAAGAAGCGCAGGCGATATTTTAAGCTACAAAAACGTCTTTCTCTGAATAAACAAATTTTTTTCGAGGGATTCGGATTTCTGACTCCCAAATTATAGGGGGTAGCCACAATCTGGGAGATATGGTCCCTATAGTTCGGTCAGGAGAGCGCTCCAAAGTTTTGACCCCTTTATGTTAATTTTGCTTTTTGCGTATTTCGCTATATCTTGAGAACCTTTTAAGCGAAATGAAATTTTTTTTCACTTAATTAGGAAATTCGTTAATCCAGAGATAATTCCATGCAAAAAATAATTTTTAGTAAATATTTATTATTTATTATTACTTTATTTAAGAATGGTCGGAAAAATTTTGAATTATAAGGTATACAATTTCTTGCATTATTTAAAATAATATAATTCTGCATGATAAAATATAAAATTTGAGCAAACGGTTAAGTAGTTCCTGAGAAATTAAATTTCAAAAAAGTCAGATATTTAAAATTCGATTTCTCAGGAATTATTCAACCGATTTTACTCAAATTTTACCATGTGAAATTATGTTCTTTAAAACGATGCAAAAAATTCTACACCTTACAATTCAAGAATTTTACGACCATTGTTAAATAAAATAATAAATATTTACTAACATTAATTTTTTTGTATGGAATTACCTGTAGATAAACAAATTTAACAATTGTGTGCAGAAATTTTTCAATTTACTTTAAAAAAATCTTGAAATATGGAAAAATTCGTAAAAAATAAAATTAGCATTAAGGGATCCAAACTTAGGATTTCCCTATACTAATCAAACTATGGGGACCATATTTCCCAGATTGTGGAATTTTTATAATTGCGCGCAATTTTTTTTTAATTTGCTTAAAAAGTTCTCACGATATAGTGAAATACGTAAAAATTAACATTAAGAGGTCCAAACATTCTCCTAACTGAGCACTCACCTAACCGAACTATAGGGATCCAGATTGCTGCTATCTCTTATATTTTGAGGATCGGAAATCTCAATCCATTGAAAAAAAGTTATGTATATTCAGAAAAAATACGTTTTTGTGTCTGATTTCGTGACTTAAATATCGCCTGCACTTATTAATTAACATATTTAAGGTCACCTCCTCGAGCCCTTGAGATTGAGTCCTAGAACGTGAAGATCCGATCATTGGATCAAAAGTTATTTAGGTTGGTCCGTTTTTTTTATCACTTTACCATTATTTACAATCTTATTTAAACATAAGTTTTATGTCTAATATGCTTAAGTGTAATATGAGTTTAAATGTTAACTTAAAATGTATTCTTTTTGACAGATATGGCAGAAAGCCAGTGATTGTTGTATGTGGTGTCATCGCATTTTTCTCATCCGTGATATGTGCATTTTCTACGTCATTCCTGATGTTTGCTGCATTACGATTATTAATTGCAGTTGGGACTTCCGGAGTTTTTAACACAGTTTTCGTGCTACGTTAGTAAACGTTTTCAGTTCAGTTTTAAACCTCACATTGTAAAATTACGTACTTTAGAATTATAAATCTGTACAAATGAGTATCATGAAATACATAATAAAATCACAAAACATTCAAATTATTTCAAAAATTTGAAGAGTAGCTTTGCGTAAATTTCTAAGTTTTTTTTCTTTTCAAAAAAAAAAAAAAAAAAAANTTTTTTTTTTTTAAAAAAAAAAAAAAAAAAAAAAAAAAAAGATAACTTTTTCAGTTTACACAAATTAGGAAGCGTTTATTTGTATTATTCCTGTTCCTTTTTTCCCCCTCAGGTTTGCCTTCTTTTAGTAAAACGGTTGCCATGGCCGATAATTTTTTCCCCAAACAACTAAATATTTTTTTAAAAATAAAATCCATTGATTACAGGCATTTTTCCAGTAAATTTTTTAACCTTTTGACGCAGACGAAACACCGGTGACCCTTCAACATATTTTTGTCTGTCCCAGGCTTTAATTATAAGTAAAAATGTATTTTGATATTTTTTTATTATAAAAAAAATACAATCTAATAGTTACTGAAAAAAATCTGCTAGATAATCGGAATTATATTTGTTTTAATATATAAAATAAAAAAAAGAATTTTGAAAAAAAACTTTTTTTTTCATTCATGTTCAAAAATTTATCAATAATTGATTTCGTAAAGTGAAGAAATTTCAATGATTAATAACTATTCCTCTTAGACATAAACAACTGCAAATAAGTGCGAATTTGAAAAAGTGTTGTTTGGAAGATATTACTTTCACAGGGTGCGTAACCAAATTTTTTAACAAAAAAAAGCGCCTTTTAAGTATTTTTTTAGCACTAAAAAAATATTTTTAATCACTTTCCAAAAAAAAAAAAAATTATAATTAAGAACTGTGCAGAATAAAAATTATTTTTCTTCTATCGCTTAAAGTTCTTAATTTATATACATTAAATCACGTCGCCAATAGCCCATTGTGCAGCTCTAGTGCGACGTAAATTAACAACAACAATACATTAAATCAATAAAATGTAGAAACATTTTCAAAAATGTTATATAATCATGATAAAATAACTATTTTCTGAAAAATATTGCAGAGAAATTTGCGAAAATCATGCTTTTTCTTGTAATTTAGAACAACAATCGATACGGCAAAGAAAAAATATCTTTCTAAAAGATAGAAAATGAAGCACTTTTTACAAACCCCGAATAAAAAAAGCACTTTTAAGGGCTTTTAAAAAACGTATATCAAAAATAAGCACCTTTAAGCACTTTTTACAAACGCTACGTCCCCTGTTTCACTTATTTTGACATAAATATAAAATAATGCGAAAAGTATGAAAAATATGTTTAATAAAAATTCTGCTTTAAAAGATTTAAAAAAAAATTTTTTAATTTAATATTTTTAGAAAAAAATTCCTTTTGACATTTTGATATTATAGCCCAAAATATTCAGCCCTCAATTTTGCTGTGTTGATAATTTTCCGATTTGAAGCTTTAACAGTCATGTAGAGAAATACTTGTATTATTTAATTGTATAATTTTTTATTACAGTAATGGAAGTTGTTTCTCCCGCTCATAGACCATTGTACGGTTTGAGCATAAACTTTGGCTGGTGTCTTGGATTTGTGAGTCTTCCTTTGATTGCCTGGCTGCTACGAGACTGGTTCTGGATTCAGATATTCATAACAATTCCGACCGCTTTTCTATTGGGTACTTATTGGTATGTAAGAATGCTTTAACTTGTAAACTTAAACGTCAGTGGCAAGGAAATCGAGGATGCATTCTAGTCTCGTTTGATTTCCGTTCAATTTTCAAGCCCAAAATCCAGAGTTCACAACATTGTAACAATATTCAGGAATCGCTATATTCCTTTATTGACCATTTTTTATCGATATTTTCAGTATTTACTAGAGATGTGGAGTTAACGGAGGAAATATTCGACTCCGAGACTTTCCTGAGGGTGCCGACTCTCACCCCGATTTATTCTCAATTAAAATTTTCACCAAATCCTAGGTCGCAGACATCTTATGACAAAAGAATAGTTTAGTGCATATTCATAAACTAAGAAACTATAGCAAATACTTTATTAAATTCATTCCCATATCTTTTAAATTATCTCAGAAACTTAGTTAAATAAATTTGGATGTGGAATTTATAAAATAAACGATAATTTATTAATTATCCATTAATATAGATTTTTTCCAAAAGTTTCAATTGTTTTTTTTTTAACAGTTCAGCTAAACATAGATTTAAATGTGATTATTTTAGTTAATGATAATTTAAATAATTGCGATAATATTTACTTGAGTAAAATTTCTATTTATTTTTATAAGATCAAAAACTTAGAACCTATCCCTCAACTAGCCAGAGTCAAGCAAATTTACAACTCTAGCAACTGCCAAATTTTCTTCAAGTTTGACTCGTTGTCGCCAAATTCATAGCCCTGATATTTAGAATAACATGGGGAGAAAACAAAATCTTATAAAGAGATAATTTGATGTTGAAACAAAGAGTCGAAATGAGCAGTAACATTCAGAAGATAGCAACTCATTTATATCATTGTTTCTTTCTAACATTTTTAGTTCAACTTCAACTAGTTTAAAGTTTCGCGATATGATTATAAAGATTAACTTAAGAAATTTAAAAATATTTTTAGGAATAAATTAAAAATTTGGAGCTATCTTTCAAATATGTTTTAAATTTAATTATTAAGGTTCTTTCCTGAATCTCCGAGATGGTTGATTGCAAAGGGAAAGTATGAGGAGGCTAAAGTTATTTTAATTAAAGCTGGAAAAATGAATGGAATGGAGAAAGTGGAATTAGAAACTAAGATAAAAGAAATTATAACTGATAAGGTAAGTAGTCAAGTGATTTATAATGCATAATATATTTGCCGAATCAATTACTATTACAGGTTATGCATTAATTTGTCACACACGTTTGGTCTTGGGACATACATTCATTGGGGCGTACATTCATACTTTATACGCTAATTTTTACTCAAAATATAAAATAAATAGGGATGAACTGTGTGTATTTAGGCTCTAAACTATATAATTTTACTTTCTAAAAAAATGACGCAAGTAAAATTTCACTTGAAAATTATGCATGTTATAGCTGTTAATAAGTTTTGGTAGTTTCCCTATATTAGTAGTCTCCTCATATAACTGCTTTACTATGTTTGAATTATTGTTCGAATCCATAAATGACTTTAGTGAATCGAATTACCAATTCTGAACCTAAACCCAATAATACGATTTTAATTTTAAAAAATAATAAGATTCAAATATTATTAATACTGGAAATAAGGCACCAAAAGCAGATCACTGCGGCGATTACTTTGAGATTGAGCAGGATCGACAAACGTCTATAGCGGAATTGCTTTACTTATTACGTTATTTTAACTTTGCAACTACACAATCGATTTACTACACAATATTTCGTAAGACTTTTCAAATAAGTAAAAAAATTTTTTTATGGGGCAAAACTTAAATATCTTGACTTTTTTTTTTAATAAATCACAAAGAATTATAATTTTTGCCATAAAAATTATGGTAGTAGTAGTACTTTATCTATGTCGCACTATAGCTGCACAATGGGCGATTGGTGACGGTTTGGAAACATCTCTTGAGATGAGCCAAAGATATACCACCATAATTTTGATCCTCTGCAGATGGGGATGGCAAACCCCGCTTTAGTAGCCCGACAACATTCGCAAAAAATCGGACGGTTTAAAGTAGAACAGTTTAACGAGGACCAACACAACGTACCCTAACTGCCTTCAAAGTGGTCACTCAACCGCTTACTGACCACAGCCATTGATACTTGACTTCGGCGTTCCACTGGGAAACGTGTCCTTACGATCAGTCCTCTGTGGTACTGAACGTTATGGATACATAATGGTAGTGTCATAGACAGATATTTTAAACCTTATGTAAACAAAACTGATGAATTATTGAGAATTAACAATTGAGGTTTAAAAGTTGCACTTAAATTCATTCCAGGGAAATGATGAAAAAGAAAATCAAAGAGGAAATTTGTTGGATTTAATAAAAACACCTGGATTGAGAGGGAAAACGATAAACCTGTTTTATCTTTGGTAAGATGATATTTTATAAATCAATTTAAAATATTTGTGAAAAAGAATTTTAAATGATAGAGCGGAGAAATTGCAAAAAATCAGCTTTGTTATATATAGAAGCACCATGAAGCTGTTTAGAAAAAAATTTCTCAATGAAAACCCCTTTATTTGAAAACTTGACAGAAGAAATTGATGTTCAATATTTAAAGCAAACCATCATATATGCTTAAAACTAAAAGTCAATGATTTCTAAATGTTATTTATATTTGGGATTTTCTTCCGATAGGAGGTTCAATTATTAAAATATCATTTTGTATTGCAAAATCTTTCATTTGTGACTTTTACATTTAAAAAAATGATTAAATGGCCAATCGTCGAATTTATATTATACATTTTCTAATTTAACCAATTGATACAAAAACGTAAAGAAGTGCAAACCGGTATCTGTCGCTTAAAAACAATAAAGCTGTATAATATCATCTGATAATTAAGATTTCACATAGAAACTTATAGTGCGTCTAACAAATTTGGCTAGGGACTGTGTGATTGATGAAATTTTCATCGCGCACAAGTTTATTTTTAAAAAAAGTCTTAAAAAATTATTTTCATGTTTAACGAAAAATTATGTTAAATATAAAATTTATAAATATAATTTGTAAGAGATATTTTCACTCACTTTTCTCGTGACTAGCTTATTGCCTGCCCACGACATAGTCATATTGTTTATTTTCACATTTTCAAATTTATTTTAATATTTAAAATTTGATGAAATTTGTTACAGGTGTGTCATAGCTTTCATGTATTATGGTCTCTCTTACAATACAAATGAGCAGGAAGGAGATCCATTTTTAAACTTCGCTGCTTCTGGCGCTATTGAATTTCCAGCCAATTTCATCTCCATATTCATAATCAAATCATTTGGCAGAAGAACACCTTTATCAATGTTTTTGATATTAGGTGCTGTAGCATGTTTCCTGATGTATCCTATACCAACAGGTATTTTTTTATATTCATAATTTTTAAGTTTTCAATTATTTGAATTAAAAGAACTTATCATCTGTGTACTTAAATTTGTTCATTGATTTTGCAGTTACAGTGTTAATTTTAATTAACAGGAATGAGATTAGCCAAAAGGCGAAAAAGCTGAATTTCCACGATAGTAAATTTTAAGCAACCCTTTAATAATAAATTCCAGACAGTTTAAAGAAATAAAAAATGTGTTGACATACAATTGTGTACTAATCTATTATTATATAAATGATTACATGCAAC